>NC_142492.1:19461541-19789875 GCF_965113065.1 Corylus avellana
ATATTAAATGCAATTGTTCTTAAATTCTTAAATCAATATTTGTGAAATTCTTCTCTTGTCTTAGAAAGTATTTTACTTTTATTGATCTCAAATCATTCTTGTTTTCTGTGATTATGAGGATGATGGTTATACAATGGGTTTAATTGACATATGACCAATAGGATTTGATAGGCTATGCCTAAGGAAGACGGATTGTACTAAACCATAATTTAGTGTAATTTAGATAGACAGTCTGTGCTAACCGAAGATGAGTTATACTTATTCATTGATTATATGTATCATGTTCAAGAATTTGATAATTTATAACTAGGGAAAACGGGTCGTACCGCATCTTAGTGGTTAGGTGGACGATCCGTGCCAACCGAAGATAGATTATGCTTATTCTTTAATAAGGTAGTTTCTTGTTTATTTATAACATGCATAGAATGAATTTCTGGGATTAATTATGATTAACCATTGTTGTGCGGATAGAGGTGAAGTCAATACCCTACACTCTCTCTCTTATTTTAAATCTCTTTTATTTTCATGCACTTTAAGTTTTAAAGAAAATCAAATCAATTCTCTTTTTAATTAAGTTAATCTTAATCTTTCAAATTTTGATAATTAAACCCCTGCAGTCCTTGAGGTTCAACACCCTCAATATAGCCCTATCCTACTGGATTTGTCCTATTGCGAGTGGTAATTTTTATTATTGATATTTTTGGACACAAAAATACCACATCAATAAACACATAATGTGGATGCGGAAATAACCACATCTGCATCTGCATCCGCATGTACAACCCTAGGTTCGAAATCAAACTAGGGACACCAAACACGTGGCCTCGCACACGTACCTACATGGAGACCTTGCTTTCGGCATGAACCAATAAGAAGCAATGATTTGATGAGTACCAAGTTGTGGACATGAGGGGCTAAGAACTATGTCACACCGCACTTGGCGGTCGATGCTTTGTCCTCAGTAATGAAGGCCAGAGGCAACCCCGATTGCGAATAAAGACAAGATTCCCAACACCCTACCAACTAGACAAGTTGGCCAGGGGACGGCTACTAAAAGGAATTTGTGTAACTACTGGCCCACTTACGTAGCCTTTTATTTGGAAAATAATGAGGCATATGCAACAGGCCATGTGACGATCTTCGCCATAAGGAAACACCGCCTCAACAAGGAAATGAAATACCGTTGATACCAATATTACCATACGGGACCAATAAGCCTTTAGAGACATTCTCTCTTCCTTTTTATTAGATTTTTCATAAAAATACTTTACTAACTTAAGTATCAGAGGTTTCTCGCCAGTGTCACAGTAGTAGTCTTCCTTTATTTTGCAAGTGGTCTGTTGCGAATCTAGCCGACTCAAAATATGCTTCAATAGATTTAAATTGAAAACCTAGTTAAGGTTAAAATGAGATCCTCTAAAATCTTTAAAGTATTCTATTACGATTTATTTTTTCAATAACTTTTTCAAATGAAATGATTGAGATTTTGTTATATTATCACATTTATTAAACCAATATTTATTATCTTAGTATTCAAAACAATATATTGATATAATAAAAAAAATTTAAATTAAAAACAACAATTAAGATTTAAAATTCTAGATAATAGAATATCTAAACAAGTCACCATGATGTTTTTGATCTTGTCACTCTTATAAAGGTCAAGGAGAGAACATACGCAATTGGAAAGTTGACGTGGGCTTGGCACAGCCGGGCCTGAGTTACTTGATCTGAGATCAATGGCTGTAATTAATCCGTCCGATCTAATGGAAACAAATTTGGTCGGTGAATCCTCTTCTACAAAGACCAGACCAAAAAAAAAAAAAAAAACCGGGGGAAAAAAAAAAAAAAAAAAGAAGCGAAAACAAAGCGCGGCACCATATAAACGAGCGAGCCTTATCGCATACATGGTATATTGACAGGCGGAGAATCAGCCACACGTATTTCCCTTCCAACCAAATTTGCCTTTTCCGTCCACACCATATTATCCCCAACCTCCATAACCACAAGTACCATTTCTTCGAAGCTCCTTTCGGACGCAAGATTCTTTCTACCTATAGAAATTCCAGAACGCTGCTGCGGCTCTTCTCACACAAAATTCACAAGATTCTTGGAGAAAGGTAAGAATTTTTCTTCTAGATATAGCAAATTCTGGGAGAGTTCCATTTCTTCATATATATATATATATGTGTGTGTGTGTGTATTGTTGCGCGCTTGGGTAGCTTGAATTTGTTTTTTTTTTTTTGTCCGTTTGTAAGTAAATAGCAGGAACTGAAGTAATTGATGAGGAATTGTAAGAATTGGAAGGACAGAGCGGCGGGGCCCAATGCTAAAAATTAGTAGTAGCAAGTATGCAAGGAACAATGGCTTCTCTGGCTCCGCTTGCGGGTTTGGGAAGTAGTGTAGTAACGGAAAGGTCCCGGTCGACGGTGTTTAGGAGAGTTTCTTTGTCTAAGGGAAATATTAGGGCTAAGAAGAGATGGCATTGTGTGCTGGTGTCTGTGTGTAAATATTCGGTCACAACAACTGACTTTGTCCCCGAGCAAGGCAATGCAGTGTCCCTTAAGTCATCTAGTAAGACCTATGGGGGAGGAGGAGGGGGAGCTAAAGGTGATGATCGTGATGCTGGGTTTCTCCTCAAGCCTGCTCCTAAGCCGGTCTTGATGTCCTCCTCAGGGTCCAAGGGCGAGCCCCTTGCGGTCACTTGGGACCCGGCTTCAATTGATGGGGAAGGGGGTTCTTCTGATGGCGATACGTTAAAGGATGTTGAGGAGAGGAATAAGATGATTGAGTCACTCGGAGAGGTGTTGGAGAAGGCAGAAAAACTAGAAACTTCGAGACTGAGTGACCCGGGTAGCAGTAGAGATAGTGGGGTTGTAAATAAATCTACACCATCTAATGTAAGTACTGATTTGGCAAGTGTTAAGTCGACTAAAAATACTAAAACTTTGAAGAGTGTGTGGCGGAAAGGAGACACGGTCGCGCCGAAGGTTGTGAGGGAATCATCTGCAAAGCCTAGTAAGGCAATTGAGAAAGACGAGATTAAAACAGGGCGAGGGGGAAAGATAGAAGAGCCTCAAGCAACTACTTCTTTTAGACCCCCCCAGCCACCTTTGCGACCTCAACCAAAATTACAAGCTAAGCCTTCTGTGGCTTCTCCGCCTGTGATAAAGAAACCTGTTATCTTGAAGGATGTTGGGGCAGTTCCAAAGTCATCCGTGATTAATGAAACTGACACAGATTCGAAAACTACAGAACGCAAGCCAATTTTGATTGACAAATTTGCTTCTAAGAAGCCAGTGGTTGATCCTCTGATTGCTGCGGCAGTCGTAGCCCCTGCACGACCAGGAAGAGGTCCTCCCTCCGGAAAGTTCAAAGATGATTATCGTAAAAGAAATGTTTCAGCTGGTGGGGGACAGCGGAGACGAAAGGTTGATGATGTTGACATTCCAGATGATGTTAATGTCTCTATCCCAGGTGCAGCCATGGCAAGGAAGGGGAGGAAATGGAGTAAAGCAAGTCGGAAGGCGGCTAGACTTCAGGCTGCCAAAGAGGCAGCTCCTGTCAAAGTAGAAATTCTTGAGGTTGGCGAAGAAGGTATGTTGTTGGAGGAGTTAGCCTACAACTTGGCTATTGGTGAAGGTGAAATTCTTGGGTATTTGTACTCAAAAGGGATTAAGCCTGATGGGGTGCAAACTCTAGACAAAGATATGGTGAAAATGATTTGTAACGAGTATGATGTGGAAGTCCTAAATGCTGACCCCATTAAATTGGAAGAAATGGCAAGAAAGAAGGAAATTTTTGATGAAGAAGATCTGGACAAACTACAAGACCGGCCTCCTGTTATTACTATTATGGGTCACGTGGATCACGGGAAGGTCAGTGTGTAGCACTTTGGATCCTCATTTTCTGTTTGGACCTTCTGCACCCATTTCCTATTTATTTATCTTGTTTTTTCTTTGAATGCTAATATATCCTGATGTGTAAACTTTGCTAATATGTTTTTATTGCTACCCACTTGGCAGACGACCCTTTTGGATTATATTCGAAAGAGCAAGGTACATATGGAAGCTTAATCATCTTGATGCTCCTTTCAGTTTCTTTTGCAATGCCCATTGTGGTATAAGGTCTTATGGCTTTGTATTTGTGGTAATTTTTGATTACTTCTTTTCTTTTTTCCTATCCCGAGATTATTTTATGGTTTGGTTATGATGCATAATTCTAGACAAATTGTTCCTTGTTGTTTGACTTTGATATTGGATTTATATTTTATTCGAGTTTTGTGCTATTGGTATTGGCATGTCATACATATGATTCAACTTAAGCCTGACAGCTAGATATTTGCAGGTAGCTGCATCAGAAGCAGGTGGGATTACACAAGGAATTGGCGCATATAAGGTGCTAGTTCCTCTAGATGGAAAGGTGCAGTCATGTGTGTTCCTTGACACCCCTGGACATGAGGTACGTTCTCCTGCAAACAAAATAACTTTTAGCTTCTTCCTCCACCCCCCCTCCCCCAGCCCCCCAGGCTGGGGCAGGGTGCATATAAGGTGCTAGTACCTATATTGTCATGGTATGCACTTTTTTTTAATATATATATATATATATATATATATATATATATATATATATATATATATATATTTTCACCTTTGTGGATCATATTTTGGGTTTTATGGTCATTGTTTAGGTGACTAATTATCTTTTGTTAGTATGGGGTTATTAACTCAGATGTGAACTGAAACTTGCTTGTGCTTTCTTACTTTAGATAATATCTATTATTTCTGCTCCTTTAGGCTTTTGGAGCAATGAGGGCTCGTGGAGCAAGGGTGACGGACATTGCTATCATTGTAGTTGCTGCTGATGATGGAATCCGTCCTCAAACAAATGAGGCCATAGCTCATGCAAAAGCAGCTGGAGTACCGATGGTGATAGCTATAAATAAGGCATGTCAACTGTACTAGTGTTTTTTTTTTTTTAACCTTTTCTTTTCAAGATGCCATGATAAAGAAGAAAAACAATTTGCAATTCTTATTGCCTTGTGTGGTCATGGCTTCAGGATATGCTGATTCTCAATCTTAATTCTTCCTTTGTACCAGATAGATAAAGAGGGAGCTAGTCCTGAACGGGTCATGCAAGAGCTTTCTTCGGTTGGCCTAATGCCTGAAGAATGGGGTGGTGATATCCCAATGGTTCAGGTTTTTATCTCTGAAGTGCTGGAGTTGTAAAGACATCTGACATTGATGCTTTATACAGTTTCTGAATGCTTTCATTCTTCACTCTCCTTTTAACAGATTAGTGCTCTTAAAGGGGAGAATATACATGAACTTTTGGAAACTGTCATACTTGTTGCAGAGGTGAGTTAGATGTTATTAATGTGGAAACAGGTTAGCTTTGATATTCTTCTTGTATGTTTTGATAAGTTACAAAAAGGAGATTTTTTTTTTTTCGCTTTTTTGACATCTTTCTCCTTTATATCCTAACCATGTGTGTGTTTGTTTTAGTTGCAAGAGTTGAAGGCTAATCCTAATAGAAGTGCAAAGGGCACAGTCATTGAGGCAGGTCTTCATAAAGCCAAAGGACCGCTAGCTACATTTATTGTGCAGAATGGGACTCTTAAAATGGGGGATATAGTAGTTTGTGGAGGAGCCTTTGGAAAGGTCAGTATATAAGAGTTTGAAACTCTGAGAACTTTCTTTAAGATAAAATTGGGTGCTTATGTGACTGCATGATTGAGTCTGATGTACGTGGTTATTTAGTTTGTTCCTTTTTTCCCCCATTATTTACAATACCCATAAGGGACATTTTTGTTATGCCCATGGTCAGGTGCGGGCCTTATTTGATGATGGAGGAAATCGTGTTGGGGAAGCAGGACCCTCTATTCCTGTACAGGTTTTTACTTCATAAATCTCTATCCTCTTTATTTTTTTCTTGCAATGTATCATGTTGCCCCATCACCCCTCACCCACCACCCCCCACCCCCCCCCCCCCCCCACCCCCACCACCAAGGTAAATGTTAGAGTGATTGTTCTATTAAAAACAAAAAAAAAAAAGAAGCATTTGTGGAAACCTTCATCTTGCAAAGTCAAACTGTTGAAATCTGTCTGTCAACTTCCTTTGTTAACTAATATTTTGTTTCTTTGTTCCTTTTCCCCCCTTAATTCTTTTGATAACCATACTTGCGTGAGTAAAGGGATCCTTTAAGCTTTATGGCTATTGTTTGATTAGACGTGCGTCGAGATCTGGAATTAGAGAAATGACGTTTCTTGTGAACTGGTTGGTTTGCTAAGTTGGTGGGACTTACAATGGTGTACTGAGGGAGATTTCAGTGTAACTCGCTTTCCGAGTGAGAGATCGGGTGAATCCTGTTGGTGTTCAGTTTTCTTTTATTTCATTTATGAGCAGGGGCTCATGGACATTGCCCTTGTGGATGGCTCTTTTACATGGTCTAGTAACAAGGACCCTCTCTTTTGGTCTAGGAGATTCCTTGATTTGGGAATCCCAATTCCCTGATTTGCTCCAGAAGAGACTACCTAGACTTTGTTTGGACCATTTTTTGATAATAAACATAATAAAAGATAATTTAGGACAATAGGAGCTAAGGGAAGTCGTGGTTTTTGGTGCCATTGAGGAGTCTTGACCTCAGTGGGCAGTTGTTAGAGATGCACCAAACACGGATGAAGTCATTGGGGGTGCTGAGGAGGTTAGGCTTGTAGCATTCTCTTGTTAGGGATGAATATGGCCTTGGTGGGAGGGTAGGGATGCTCGAAGAAGAGGTTGGTGTTGGAGCAAATCTTTCTTCCATTGTTGTTCTCACAAATATTGAGTCCTTTTGTTTTAGGACCCAGATTTGCCCACTCCACAATCTATTTTTAGAACTTTAGAATTGAGACTTGAGAGGAATTAAATCCTTCAGAAAGGGAGTATAGATGGCATTTTTGCGACAACCAAAAAACAGTAAAAAAGAGGCAGAGCCGATAGTAGTGAAGGTACTACTTCATGTGCCCCTCCCCGCTTTTTCCTCGATTGATGGCTATGGTAGAAGCTTTCTTTTGCTTTCTCTTTGATTTTCTCAATACAAAAGGCACCTTTTCCTTTTTATGGCTCTCTCTTTCTCTCTCTATCTCTTATCAATCCCTTGCTTCTCATCTTGATATCAATAGTTCGTTCCTTTTTTGGGTAAAAGAACACCTAAAATATCAAACAGGATTTTCTCCTTTCTCGACTACAATTATTATTCTTTCCTTATTTTACTCATTCAATTTAGGTACTCCACCTAAAACCAATTGACCTCAATTATTAATTAATTGAGGTCAATATGGTTTTTAATTTTTCTATGTGGTTTTTTTTTTTTTCAATTATTGTTTCGGTAGAAAAGGATATTCTGCATGAGATTGAGACGATTAGCCTAATTGAATGAGCCTATTAAGAATTATGGATAATACATGGGATGTAAATAGCACATGAAAGCCGGAGGGGTATTGTCTGATACAATTTACTTTTTTATCAAAGAAAAAGACGAAGAATCAAGTATAAGGGGGTATAAATAGAATTTCCTTTACATTTAAGCGCCTTTTTTTTTTTTTTTTTTTTTTTTTTTTTTTTTTTCTCATAGGTCTCTGTTTTCAGATTTGATGTTTCTGTAGATAAACAACTATAAGGAGTTGCAGTCATTCTTAAATGTGTGGTTGAAAATAAATACAGGCAAGAATAAATTGGTTTTTTATGCAAGTTGCTTTGGAGTATTGTTGAAAATGTTTATGTGAAAGAGCAGGCTAAGCTAACTTTTCTGATGTTGGTAGGGTTCAGATAGCTCCTAACCACTCCTTTCTATTTCTTATTTTTATAATTTTCTTCTGTGTACATCTGCAGGTGATTGGATTAAATAATGTTCCTGTTGCGGGTGATGAATTTGAGATTGTTGACTCCCTCGAAATTGCACGTGAAAAGGCTGAGTTACGAGTTGAGTCTTTACGAAATGATCGTATATCTGCTAAGGCTGGTGATGGAAAGGTTACTCTTTCTTCCTTGGCTTCTGCAGTTTCAACAGGAAAGCTGTCTGGATTGGACTTGCACCAGCTGAATATTGTCATGAAGGTTGATCTTCAGGTATGATATGAATATCTAAGAGAAAAATGAAAGGAAGTTTGAGTGAGCTTTTTTAACTCCCTCTCCCTAAGACATGCTTGAATAAAATCATAGACTACTCTTAATTTTTTAAATTATCATAATTATTTCATACAGTCATCGGAATAATGAAAACTGCTAGAAGAGAAACATCAATTTAGAATTTCACAACATTGAATTTGATGTTTCTGGGTGGATTTCTCCCAAACTACCTGTACATTAGGTAGTTGAGTGGAAGTAGATATGTAATGTCTAATAATGTTAACCTAAGATCTCCATGCAAATTGGACGGGTTTGATAGCCTTTTCCAGATTATGAGTACTGGTCCAGCTAGATGTATATTTTTTTTTTCCTGAAATATGAATACCAACCACATCTTTTTTTTTCTTTTTTTTTTTTTTGGGGTAAGGAAATGAAATTTCATTGAAAAATAAACAAGAAAAGGAAGAATTGAAGTACACAGGCTGTCTACTAAAGTAACCCTCTCAAATTATAGTCATAATTGTAGGAAATCCAAATTCCCAACTAAAACGGAGGACAATTGCCATCCATAGACTTCCCAACAAACAATGATCTTAGAAACACATGGATAAGTGTATCAACAGAAAACTCAACCTCTCAAAAGGTCCACCTATTTCTCTCCTGCTATATATAACACATGGGATACATTCCATACTTTGCTCCTAAACCAGGTTTCCTTCTCCAACAGTGTAAATTGACCTGCCATATCTTCTGCCACTGACTCCAAGAGAGCACCATCCTTCATCTGGCAATTCTCGTATCGGTTGTAACCCTTTGATTTTCAATTTGCGACTACAAATTGTTAATGTTTTCTTCTACTTCAATTTCTACCAATTCCCCTTCATTGTCTACCACCTTCCTTGCCTGAGTTTTGGTTTGTCAACTTGATTCTGGTACCTCGGTAGAATTATACCCTCCGCACTCCCCTTTCCTAAATAATAGGCATAACAGAGATCCAAATTTTTGTAACAAAACCTCACTTCCATTCTCCAGATTGGCAACCAACCTGTTTAATGAACTGTTAATATTAAGTGAATCAAATCAAATCACCATTCCTAAATGAAGTTATATTTATCTTGCTTCTATGTTCTTGGATAGTATCAACACAAGATTTTTGTGAAATTTTGAATGATCTCTATAAACTTATGCCACTCAATTAAAGTTTCAGAGGAACATGGCAGCCATATCAACTTGTTGAGATTTTGATTGGTCCTTTTCTACCCCATTTTCTGTTTTTTAAATCATTGGTCAAGTGAAATGATGCAGGAGGGATAAATATGTAACTGAATTTGAATGATATTTGGCCAGTATATGGCATCAATACATTTGTTGCATGATCGGTTATGATTAACACAATTGTTTGGTACTTGCACACATACTTTCAAGCGTCTTCTATGTTTTGCTGAGTGGTTATGTATGCAATATTTTTCATAGCTTCTCCTTGTAACTTTCTTTACTCTCTTCTGAACTTCTCCTCATCATGATCAGGGATCCATTGAGGCTGTCAGGCAAGCCCTACAGGTGCTCCCACAAGATAATGTCACCTTGAAGTTTCTCTTGCAAGCAACAGGTGATGTAAGCGCCAGCGATGTTGATCTTGCGGTTGCAAGCAAGGCCATTATTTTGGGATTTAATGTCAAAGCTCCAGGTTCTGTGAAAAGCTATGCAGATAACAAAGGCGTCGAGATTCGACTGTATAGAGTCATCTATGAACTTATTGATGATGTGCGGAATGCAATGGAAGGACTCCTAGAGGCTGTTGAGGTTAACTCACATAGTTTATATTGGCTATAGTATTTTAAATTGAAGATGGATTGTGTAGATACCATGCCAGGTGGATAGTATATATGTTCAGCTGTGTTACATGGATTTTGATGTTAACCTCAGGTGCTAGTGTCTCTTAAGTGTTAAATTTGTCTAACCTTCTAATCTTTGCGCGGGCACAAATAAGTTGTTGAGGTCTTCAACTTTTTTTTTTCTTCATGTGAAAGACAAAGGTAACATGAAGTGTCTATGTAATAGATGTAACATCCCGATCCCATATTGGGAGGATGAGGAGTAGCTCACATAGAATGGGTGGTTTTTAATGATAGTCATGAGTTCTAAGTCCTAGATTGCCTAGTTACTAGGTGAGATTGGGTTTGATAAGTAATTCTAGGGAAGCTTCAAATTGACTAGTCTTTTTGGGGTGATAGCACAGATGTGGCTAGCGCTTTTCCTTGTGTCATTACAAATGGTTGCCTAGTTGTTAGATGAAACTGAGCTTTATAAAGAATTTTAGAGAAGCTTCAAATTGACTAGTCTTTTTAGGGTGATAGTGCAGATGTGGCTAGCACTTTTTCTTAAATTATTACAATAGACATCATGTTTGACATGGGTACTAAACACTGCTATACTAACCTCAAACCAGCCTTAATCCAATTGCTTGGGGTTGGTTATGGAATAATTTTTCTCTATTCAGCTCTATCAGGGCCTATCTATGCTAAATCCTTGCGGATCATCTCGTTTATCACCACCTTTATCTTCATTATTAGTGACCTCATCTTGTCCTTTTGGCTCCTTTAAGAAGCAAATCATCTCCATTTTGATCCATTCATTGTCTTTTAGGTTTGACATGGCTATTTTGTATATGTACATATGGTATAGGAACATAGGATGAAAGCTTTCAAGGGACCTCCCAAGATGAATTATTGTGTTATTCTCCTTGTCGGGACACATGATTGGTACTTTCACCCCCTCGGCAAAAAAAAAAGAAGAAAAAAATCCACTTAACTCACTTAAACTACCACCCCAATGACAATCTACCTCCAAAACTATAAATTGCAACAATTTACCCTCTAAACTACCAAAACAATGACAATGTACCTCCAATTTTAACAAAATGACGAAATTACCCTTACTAAAATAAAAACAAAAATACTAAAATTTAATTTAATTTTTTTTCAAAATTTTTAGCGTATTGAAAATTTTATAGGGGTAATTTCGTCATTTTGCTAGCATTGTGGGGTATATTGTCATTGTTTTGGCAGTTTGAAGAGTAAATTGTCGTAATTGATAGTTTGTGGGGTAGATTGTCATTAGAGTGGTAGTTTGAGGGGGTTAAATGGACTTTACAAAAAAAAAAAAGAAAAAAAAAACCCTCCATTTTGAACTCCTCGTTATAGACTGCCTTATAGAAATTGTAATTCTTGTCCATTTTTATTTTGAGCCTGGAGTGTCCTGTCTTATGTACTAACAAATAGGTTCCATCCACTACTTATGTTTTAAATAAATATCCCAACTTTTTGGTACTGAAGATTTACAGTTTAGAGTTATTGTTTTTATGTTGACAGGATCAAATAACAATTGGTTCGGTAGAAGTCCGAGCCGTTTTCAGCAGTGGCAGTGGTCGTATTGCTGGCTGCATGGTAACAGATGGAAAAGTAGTGAAAGGTTGCGGCATTCGGGTCATTCGTAAGGGCAGAGTAGTTTATGTTGGCATTCTTGATTCATTGAGACGGGTTAAGGAAATTGTCAAAGAGGTATGATTAATTGATTATAACAAAGTTTGCTTTGTTTTGTAATACGAGGACATGCACTTCTTAAGGAAAACTGACATAAAAGCATAGTTGACCTTCCCGTCTTCATTTCGTACTTCTAAACTTGCATTTCCATTGGATCTTGAAGCTTGTCAGATTATGCTACATTTACCATATGATGTAAAATTACGTCTTCAATCTTGATGTTTAAGACTAAAAAAGAAACATGTTTGTATTATCATCTGCTTTCTAATATTAAACTGTTAATAAAATAATAAAACTTCAATTAAGTATTTGAAGCTTGACCTTATTTTAAAGCAAGTTTGGTTGAATAGTGGTCTTCTGGTTTAAAGAATTTTAGTGGTTAGGATAATATGTGATTTGAGAACAAGACTTAGAAACCTAAGGTTGTACTTATCTTTATCTTGCACGTTTTTTCTATGAGATGAAGGATGGAATTCATGATGTTAAAGCTCTAAAAATTAGTTAATTCATTTGCAGGAACTTTTAATTAAAATATTTAAGAATTTGAATAGTTGTACAAAGATTGAATTGATCAAGTAAAATGTTGTTATGTTGAACTTAAAAGTTGACATGCTTAAGCTGTCTGTCATGCATGGAGAACTTGTGCCTTCTGTGTTTGGCAGATCAAACAAAACGATTATCCAATTTTCATCTATTTGTGTGGTTGGTCTTGGCTGCTGAGTGCACGGGGGTAAAGCATAGGTCGTGTTTATTAAAGAACCAATTTTGTAAAATTGAAAATGATGATAATGTGAAGTGAAGAAACAAGTTCAATTAAATGATTTAGTGTTGATAACCTCAATGGGTGGTTCTTCTCTTTTCCTATTGGTTAGTTTTTGGAAAGTAGAAATGAATGGAAGGCAAATGCCTATAGATGCATTTGTTTCTTGTGCTTTCTTCGATTATTTCAGGCTTTTTTTTCTTTGTGTTCTTTTTCTATTACTAGCTGAGAGCTAATCAAAAGGTGGAGGTATCTACAAGCAGTGTTATCATTATAGCGTATATTTATTGGACACCTATATATAGAAAATGTGGTAATATCATCATTTCAATAGGTATGGCGTGTGTTTCCATTTACTGTAGGCCATAAAGATCACATCTTGCTTTCATAGCTGAGATGGAAATAATTATAATATGTTTGGCATATTCGCTGGCTCTTATCATTTTTGTGTTTGGAGTTGAAATCTATAGGTGATTTGGAACTTATAATTTCCAGAACTCAATGAAGCACATGAAAATTCATCACAATATGCATGAATCTGTTGATGATAACTTTAGAATGTATACTTGAATAAATTACGCATATATACCAAAGTCCTTAAACGTACAAAAACTGGGAAAGACTGATCAAGCAGAGGGCTTCTTATTAGGTAAATATCTGCATAAATAATGATTTCTGCCTTTGCTATTTAGTTACTAGCAGAATTTTGTCCTCTTTCTCTATAGAAAGTTGTAAGTGCATTCCCTATCAGGCCTATGATTTGATGCCTGCCATATGGCTTTTCTAGCACCAATATATGGTTGTTCTTGTGACTGAAGGATATCTTTTGGTTTACTGCATCTTCAGCATATAAGGCCACAGAATTTCATGGCTAAACCTTTTCAGGAATAGACTACCTACCCTTAATGTTTTTTTAGTCTTGGCATGCAATATTTTTTGTCTCCTTTCTTTAAAATGTAGCTTGTCCTCTTGGCCAGGTAAACGCTGGACTAGAATGTGGAATTGGGATGGAAGATTATAATGATTGGGAGGTGGGAGATGTTCTCGAGGCCTTCAGTTCAGTTCAGAAGAAGCGGACCCTTGAAGAGGCATCGGCTTCCATGGCAGCTGCGATTGAAGGAGCAGGAATTGAACGATAGAAAAGCATGTGGCTATAAAAGTAGCTACAAAGCTTTTCTTGAGGAACCCAAATGTTTTCTGCCCAAAAAGGTGTACTACTATCCAACCAGTGCTTTGACAATGGTATGATTGGTTAATTTCGACCACTTGCAATTGACTGGAATGTTGGTGCCAAGAGCATGAGCTTGTAGTGGCTTGGGTCTTTTGTTGTATGCTTGTGTTGTACATAACATATCAAATTTCAGCTTTTTTTAGTTATTTATTTTATTTTATTTTTTAATTTTTGTAAAGAGGGAACGTCAATTCAAGTTGTAAAATTTCAACGTGGACAGCTTGTATCAAACTGCATAAAGACCTCAGGAAAACCAGTAATTCATTTTGATCCTCTTAGTGGATGCATTATTTCTGGAGCAATTGGCCAATTGTTCGACGTGTTATGGTAAATGAAGGTGGTGTACACTTTACAGTAATAGCGGAAGGTTAGAAACAAGCTGTAGGCTTGTAGCTGATGGATTTCCAAGATGAAATTATCATATAGATTCCACTTTTGTTTTGCTTTATTTCCTTTGTTCTACCGAGGTTTTTTTAAAAATAAAAAATAAAAATTTGGTGCCATATATATTATGCCAGGCGCCATTTTTACATTTGCTGTACAAGAATCTCCTACAATTTCAAAAAAATTATAGATTCTAAAACTATGGAGTTAAAGTCGTTCTTTGCATCAAACAACTAGGATGATCGAAGCAAGATTACCTTTAGAAAGTTTCCCTTGGTCTTTCTTAATGTTCTTGCTTGAACCCATAGAGTGCGCATCCTTAACTATTTTATGAAGTAAAAATGAGCTCCCAAAATGCCTGTAGTGTGCTTTCTGCGTCGAGGCGTCATGAGAGGATAAATGGTGTCATGATGGAAATTAAGGTTTCTTCACAAACTTTCTAATATTTTGGTAGATGTCATGATGACTACCTAGCGAGACGAGACAATAGCTCATTGTGTGGCTTTCATCATGATGTGAATATGACGGATATCTAACTTTTTTTGTTTTTTGTTTTTTTAATATTTTGCTTTAAAAAAAAAAAAATTTAAAAAATAATAATAATTTTAATGTGCAGCGTGCAGCAAAAAGTCTAACCAATGTGCAGAGTGCAGTACCATTCTTATCCACACTTCACACACCCCAAGCCTCACTAACTTTACTGTCTTTCAACAAAAAAGGAAAAAAATTAACTTGTCTGCTGCAAAGAACTCTTCTCCCACATTCTGTCAACCAAATTTCTTCTTCATCTCTTCTGTACGCCGACAGTCCATCTCAAATTTTCTTTCCCAAACCTCTTCTATTTTCCATTTTGTCACACACCCACAAAGCATTTCTCTATTCTCCTCTGGGAGTGGGTATCAGTACAGTGCAGTGCAAATTCTCCCATCCACCATTTTCAAGGTCAGTCAATGCCCATTTCTCTCATCAAACTCTGTTATTGTTCATTCATTATACTGTATTTGGCTATTTTTGTTCCTGAATTTGCCAATTTGAACAATTCTGAAACAATCTTATTTAAGCCTTATGCATAATAGTGTAATTAGTATTGTTTGGCGTGCTATCATTTCTACAAAATAAAGCTCTTTTTACAAGTATAACTACTGAAGTATAATTAATAAAACAATTAAGTAAAAATTTTAATTAATTAGTAATTGACTTATTAATTATATAGGGTAAAGTCCACATACCCCCTTAAACTACCACCCAATTAACAATGTACCCCTCAAACTTTCAATTGTGACAATGTCCCCTCCAAACTACCAAAACATTGTCAATGTCCCCCTCAAGGCTAGCAATAAGACAAAAATGCCCCTATAGATTTATCAATAAGACAAAAATATCCCTATAAATTTTAAAATTTTTTTTTCATTATTTTTTAAAAAAACGAAAAATTTTAATTTTAAAATAATATTTTAAAAAAAAAATTTAAAACAAAAATTTTTATTTTTTTTTAAAACGGAAATTTTTATTTTTTAAAAAAACTATTTTTTTTTATTTAGTTTTAAAAAACAAAAAATTTCATTTTATTAAGCGAAAATTTAATTTTTTTAAAGGTAAATTTTTATTTAAATAAAATTATAAAACAAAAATAAAATAAAAAAACGAAAATTTTCAATTTTTATATAAAATAAAAAATCGAAATTTTTTTAATTTTTTTCTTATAAAATTGATTTTAAAAAGGAAAAAATTGGCCAAGTTTGGATTTTTTTTTTTTTTGTTAGTTTTAGGTTTTTTCTAGAAGTTTTAGTATTTTTGTTTATATTTTATTAAGGGTAATTTCGTCATTGGGGGGAACATTGACAATTTTTGGTAGTTTGGGGGGAACATTGTCACAATTGAAAGTTTGAGGAGGATATTGTCAATTGAGTGATAGTTTGAGGGGGTTATGTGGACTTTCCCCAATTATATATTGTTAATTGTTTTATTAATAATGAACTATATATATAGTTCATTATTATATATATATTGTGGTATAAATTATACTACTCCGAATATTTTTATTTGATTAAAAAAAAAAATCATATTAGTGCTACTTAAGCCCTTAAATCTCTATACGTCTATTATTTGATTGAATGAATTAAATTTAAGATTTATCGTAACTTCATATTATATATTTTTTGTCATCAATGTCAAGATCCAATTATCTGCAACGCCCTCCTGCATCGGCGTGGTCCCTGGGTTTCATTTAAGAACCTTTGTACCGTCAGTGAGTTTTCATCTTACAAAACATTGTGTGTATTCTTCTTGCTTACAGTCAGTCCATCCACAATTAAAATTTATTCTTCCTCTCATACCATCTCAATAGCACTACCTCATTTTTTGTAGTATGCGACTAGGGGGCTCGACAGAACCGGGCAGACCACCCCTGTGGACCAGATCATCAACCAAGGTTAGAGCTTAATTGAATTGAATTATATACATAAAAGCACTTTGGTCTTGATTCTCATGGAAGTCCTGTAATATATATGCATCTATATGTTAAGGGGTGGAGCTCCATTGATTAGCATTGGTATTCTTAGTTTCTCATACATTAATGTTAATTGGCATTTTTTTAGTTTCTTGTTCGTTAATGTGAATTGGTATTTTGAAGTTTTTTGTTTGTTAATGTACGGTATCGTCCTGATTTTTGTCATGTTGTAGCATGTAGGGTATTTCCTTCGATCATTGGTGAAGGACAAATCGGCTACCTCTATACCAACTGAATTGACTGTGTTACGACAACAAAAAGCAATATCAAAGGTATGATTTTTAATAGTCCATTAGATACATTACTTATATATTGCATTATCATGATACTTCTTGCGTTTGCTGAGGTACATGTTACCGCATTCTGTTATAAATAATTAGTATCACTATAGTAATGTATAGTGTCATCTCATGTACTATCTACAATATATTTACACCTATCACACTATCCCATAGATGTCCATGCATGGGACGCCTCGCAAATCACCCCGTAAGCACCCAGCCCCATGCAATAAGCACGCACCAAAAGATGTTGCCAAATGGTTTCTTGCCCACGAACATCAATTGCTATATATTCTGCTGGACAAGGCAAACATTGGCGTAAAATCCCCATACCCCTTAACATTGGTCAATGAGATCACAAACATGCTGAATGGCTTTATTCATCCACACGAATTCACATCCGAGCAGGTGAAGAATAAAATTAAAAAGTTTAAAGCTAATTACACGGATTTCTCAACACTCTTGAAAGGGGATTTTATCACGGGTTTTGGCTGGGATCC
The DNA here is from genome assembly GCF_965113065.1 of Corylus avellana. Classification (NCBI taxonomy): domain Eukaryota; kingdom Viridiplantae; phylum Streptophyta; class Magnoliopsida; order Fagales; family Betulaceae; genus Corylus; species Corylus avellana. The sequence continues at coordinate 19,478,858 of NC_142492.1, forward strand.
AGTGACCAACATGGTATCTGCATCGGATGCACAGTGGGAACGGCTAAAATATGTATGCCTCTCATCTGCTTTCTCACATTCCATTACAAATTTTAAAAATCTCAACAACTTATTTGCAGCTGACCATCGAATTATTATTTTGCAGGAATACCATGAAAAGTACTAGCGTTTTAGAGGTGGTGGACCACCATACTATGATCTCCTTTGTAGTATATTTGTTAAAACAACTGCTACTGGGGAGTGTGGCCATGCAAGTACAGTCACCCCACCTGGTTCAGAAGAGGGGGATACCGGGTTCGACCTTAATACCCTAGCGCCAGTCATTGACCTGTCAGATGGTGGCGGTGCATCGGCACCAAAGGCCGTCCAAGTCCAAAGGAAAGCAAAAAGTATTACATAGTGGGTCACGTGACTCACGTGCTAGTAAGCGTGCGTCCATAGAAGACAAACAAGTTGAGGGTTGCAAACTCCGGCTGGATGATATGTTAGACGAGGTTCATAATATCAGAGAAAGCGTATCGAGAAGGTCATGTGCATCTAGCGCAAAGGAGGAGGACCCTGTTGAGGCTGCAATGGACATACTTAACAGGATGTGCACAGAGATGGACGTATCTGATGACAAATATTTCCGTGCTACAGACTATATAACTGACCCAAACAAAGCAAAGGCGGTTATTAAAATGAATGATGCATTTAGGAAGAAGTGGCTACTTAACCATATTTGATAGTTAAGTACGGGATAGTTTGGTAGGGGGTGTAGGACTAGTTAGCTTTTAACTATATTTGAGACAATTTGTTAGCTTTTAATTTGACATGTATGCACTTCTATGTTTAATTTGACGTGTGCTTTTAATTTGACATTTATGCACATCTATATGTAAGTTGACGTGTGCTTTTAATTTGACATGTATGCACACCTACGTTTAATTTGACCTGTATGTACTCTTATGTTTAATTTGACCTATATGCACTCCTATGTTATGTATACATGCAATTAAGCCTACTCTTTATTAGCTCGTCTTTTAGATGTTATTAAGATTAACCTTAATTATTTGTATATTCTCTTCATGATACTTCACTTAATGTGTGATTTGAATGGAAACCAATTTGTAATATGACCAAACAAAACTAATTCACTTGATTTGAATGTCGTAGGAGACGTAGACATGAGTGAGGATTCCATGAATGATATAGACATGTATGACATAGACGAGGATGACATAGACATGGGTGAGTGGGGACCTGACAATCCAGATTACATTTATCAACATTGGTACGATACACTGGAACAGTCTTATGATCCTACCATCGATCCAGATGCCGATGTGGGTGGCGTAAGCGATGATGATGGCATGGATGGTGATGGCACGGATGATGTAATGAGTGATTTGGCCCTTTATGAGATGGAGCTAAAAATCATGGGATTGCAACTAGAACTGGATGAATTGAAATTTAGGTTAAAAGGTAAGCGAAGGATAGGTGTACCTCAAAGGACTTCTGGTCTCACAGGAGCGATGTGGGTACATTGGGTGTTGCACAATCCTAACCAGAATATATGCTATGAGTGATTTAGAATGTGGTCAGCCACTTACATTGCTCTTTGTAACACATTAGAACAAAATGGGCTTTTACACCACACCCGAGCTGTTCAGTTAACAAAGCAACTGGCTGCATTTTGTTTGGTCATGTCACAAGGTTGGTCTTGTCGATCCGTGGCTGACAGGTTACAACGATCAACATACTTCGTAAGCGTTTATGTTATAAAATCGGCAAGAGCACTTTGTCAATTGGGGAAATCAATTTTACAATCCAATCCTGTTCCGCTACCACATCCCAATGTCGCCAATAACGCTATGTACTACCCATGGTTTGCGGTAAGATATCAAAATACTGTATTTTACATTTTACCAAAATGATAAATAGATGCTTTCATGATGTTACTGTTTAAAGGCGAAATTATGTGTTGTATATTTCAACTATGTTATTACTGTTAACACCACTCTTGCTAGCAGGATTGTATTGGAGCAATTGATGGAACACAAATAGATGCGCGTGTATCAAATAAAAAACATATTCACTACCGAGGTAGGAAGTGCACCACAACTCAAAATGTCATGTGTGTTGTGGATCTGGATCTTTGCTTCACATATGTTTATGCTGGATGGGAAGGGAGCACGCATGACGCACGTATTTTCACAATGTGCGTTAACGATTCGAGGTTAAAATTTTCGACTCCAGTAGAAGGTATCGTACCATACTAGCTTCCCAAAAATTACAAAGAAATTTGTTCTCATGGGCAACAATTTGAATAAATTAACTAATGATTAATACATATTATACTTCATTTGTAGATGCCTACTACTTGGTGGACTCGGGTTACGGTTTATACCGAGGATTCCTAACACCTTTTAGAAGGGAACGCTACCATCTTCAATAGTGGCAGGACGGGGGTTTACCAATTAATCAAAGGGAGGGATTTAATCGTAGACACGTGTCGCTGAGGTCAGTTGTGGAACACGCATTCGGAGTGTTGAAGAACTGTTTTCCTATCATGAGGAAAATGCCTCCATACCCAATCCGGTATCAGCGATTGTTTGTAATCGCTTGTTGTACAATCCACAACTTTATTCGAAAGCATTCTAGAGTGGAAGACAAATTATTTAAGGAAGCTCTAAAGGGTTTGAACCCATGGGTTGATGTTACCGTGCTGCAGCCAGGGGCAGTAGTCCCATATATATCAAGTGGGTTACGGCCAAATCAATCAAGCGACAGCACGAGATATATGGGAAAAATCTGAGATGTACTGGCCCGTCATATGTGGGAACATGGCACTTTCGACCTGTAGTGAGCATGGACAATGGAATTGATGCCATTTTGGTGGTTTGTATGGGGCCGTATTTTCTGCTATGACGGTTATTTAGGCTATTTTTAACTTGTTAGATTTGGTAATTGTTTTGTAACGTAACCGATGGTGCATTTTGGTAATCCGTATTTTGGATAACTGGTAGTATGTGTGAAAATGACACTTTCATTTATTACATTTGAAATGTAGTGGATTTGTATACTACGTTTGATATCACGCATATTGTTTGTAGGATAAACTTCACTAAGCCCCCCTGAACTTTCATTTGCTCTCACTTTAGACCCCTCTTTCAGTTTTCGAAGTTAGATTAAACGGTTTGACTTTTTTATACCCATTATACCCCCACGTTAAAACTACACCGTTTTGGACTTCAAAACTACAACACTCACCCAGTCGTCGTTTTGGGCATTAAAATTATTTTTTTAAAGCAAAATATTAAAAAAAAAAAAAAGAAAAAAAGAAAAAGAAAAAAGGAGGAGAACGATGGGGTGGTTCCAGCCACCCCTTGGCCAAAATGGGGTGGCCGGACCACCCTATTTTTGGCCAAGGGGGTGGCTCCAGCCACCCCCTGGCCGATCTGGGGGTGATCGAACCACCCCCATGGCGAAGGGGGTGGTCCGGTCACCCCCTTGGCAAAAAAAAAAAAAAAAGAAAAAAAAAGGGGACCGGGTGCATTTGGGCCACCCCCAAGGGGCTGGGGTGGTTTCGGCCACCCCACACGGCCGGTGTACAGTAATATTAAAAATCACTTTGTAATATTAAAATTTTTTTTTTGCCAAGGGGGTGGCCAGACCACCTCCTTGGCCATGGGGGTGGTCGAACCACCCCCAGATCGGCCTGGGGGTGGCTCCAGCCACCCCCTTGGCCAAAAATGGGGTGGTCCGGCCACCCCATTTTGGCCAAGGGGTGGCTGGAACCACCCCATCGTTCTCCTCCTTTTTTTTTTTTTTTTTTAAATTAATATTACAAAGTGATTTTTTGGCACTGTACATGTCAGATGGCACTGTAGCTGGAACAGTGCCGTTCCAGCTACAGTGCCGGCCATGGCTGGGGGCAAACATAGCTACTATGACTTTGAAGTCAAAATGGTTATCCGACGATTGAGCATCGAAAGGCTTTTCAGAGCTTCAGACATGTACGTTAGGACGTCCATTTGATGGTAAGCACAAAATCTACTAAAACCCGAGCTTTTACACACCAAAACACCTAGGTGATGAAGAAGTTTTATAACCAAAGTTTTGAACACAGAATGAGACCAATTTCTAATACCTACCACAAATGTTGATCCAGTAGCAGAAGGAGATCACGCTGCTGTGACAGGAGCTAGGTTAGCTTATTGCAGCCTTCATTGTGGTGCAGGGCAGATGGGCGAGGGATGTAGGGAAGAGAGGAATTGGATTGCTCAACAGATAACTTTCCCCATAGTGACAATTTCTTCACCGGTGGCAGAGCTTTGTGTGTAGTTGACATCACTTCTTTTAGTTAGTCTTATTATGTGTTATTTATGACTATAAGGTTGACCGTAGGCAGTTGACTATGGTATTGTGGGAGTGTTTCAAACAATTATAACCTTTGGATGTTTGTTATTATTATCTTTGTTTGGTTGCATTTGAAAACAGTTTCCACATGGAGGTGGCAACTTTTGGATAATTATCATTCTGGATGGATCATGAATTTTAACGATAAATCTACAATTTCAATTTAGTCTTGATTAGTAAATGTACTTTTAAAATTTTAAAGAGTTTTATGAAAATATCCTTGCGCTGAAATTTTGAGTAAAAAATTTTTATAAAGAGAGGAGAATGTAACATCCCGCCTAATTACGTGACAATTGCTTTAAAAATATAATAAAATTTTACAAACCTGAGACCTTTAAATATGGTTAGGGGCTAAACCCACTCTCTAAATTAGGTTTTAAGCATGATTTTTACTGTGTCTTGTATTTTATTATGCTTAACTACCGTTTTATTCATGATGTTAAATTTGGTTAGACCTTCTAAGATTGTTAGAACTTGTGGTTGAGCTTGAGATTACATTTTGATAGGAGTTTTCCGCAAATTATAAATTATGGCCAGAATCGAACATTCGACCCTCGAAGATCGAAATATAATTTAGGGTTTTAATGCATGACTAGGGTTTTCGTCACAAGATTATGATTTCTAGTATGATATATACCTAATACTGGAGTACACCATATAGTGATTCGGGATTAAGGATGAGCGTTCGAGGTAAGTAGGTGGTTATGAAATGAATGAATTCGTTTAATATTCAAATTGGATATTTCTCTTTATAAACTATGGGATATTTTATGCATGCTTTTTACTTAATAAATTATCTTATAAGCCTAATATTTTCATCAAATAATTATAATTGCAAATGATAAATGAGTTATGATAATTAAGCATATGTCGTGTGGATCATATGTACAGATGACGAGTATATGGGTATAAAGGCTTGTTCCTATGGTCTAAAGAATTATGTTTAATGTTTGGCCTTATATCTAATGGATTTATAGTTGACAGGCACAACCATGTTTGAGTGGTGGTCACATAGACATAATCGTTAGTGGTTTAGATCACTCGGGTTTAAATCCGGTTGGGCCACTAGCAAGGAAGATATGCATGCTTCACCGGGGCACCAATATTGTACTAGAGGTTCCTTGGGACAACACAAACCCTATCGAAAAGGAGTTAAAAGCTTGAAATAGACCATATGGATAAAAGTTATGATTATGTGTAATTATGTATAAGATTTCCACTAGTATGATTAATGCATTAAAGCATGTGAATTGTCCATAGAATTATGCTTACTCTAATTCAAAATAAATCAATTTTCTTTATTGGCATAATAAGGAGGCAACACTTATCAATTTTGTAAAACACATGACATTCTCAATTGTCAAAGTTTAGGGGATATGTTTTGTCACTTAAGGCTCATTCTATATCAAGTTCCGTGATAATTTACTTACTACATCGTGGACTTACATAGTTAATTTTCTACTTGTGAAATACCTTGGTGTTATGCATATTAACGGGTTTGATGGACTATTGAGTTAGAGCATTTCATTGGGTTGAAGATGCTTAGCGAATGGCTCATTAGTCAAGTTTGCGTAGCATACTCTAATGATGTTGATTAGTGTAGTTATATTTCTTTGGAAGCTTTGTATTTGAATTGTTGATAGTGACCGAAATTGATTGAAGATAATTTAGTTATGGCTCAAATCATTCTGTTATGATTTCCGCTATACTTTACTCTCATATTTAGTGTTTAAGATAGTAAATTCAGTTAATTACAACAATATGAATTAATTAATTTTGAGAGCGTTCTAGGGCACTCAATGAACTCGCATCAACCCTTTTCTTACGACTTCCTTTCACTAAAGCCAAAAAAGCTCAATTGAGGCATGGGATTCACGTAGGTTAAACAGCAAAGTCCCATAGTTTAAAGGGACACGCGACCTTCTTCATGAGTCCACACTACTCCAACATGGTTGCGACTTGCGAGCATGGCATCGCACAAGTTCACATGGGTAACGCCGAAACAAAAATCCTTTGAAAGAGCTCAACCATCTACAACCTATTACAACGCTTATCTGATCTCTCTACAACCATGTGCTAAGCCCATGAATTGTCTCATGGGGGAAAACAATCAATCTATCGTCAAACTTAAGTGACTATGCATTGTGTGGCTTGGAACAATGAATGGGTCTTTGGGAAGCCTAACGATGGTTGGGGTGTAGCAAAACAGCAGGCTAAACCCCAGTTTAACTTTTACTAATCTCCCTTTCTCAGGTTTTTTCGGCCATTAATACTTGTTATACAGTATAAATCGCCTTCTATGTGATATTGCATGTTTAGGGAATTAAGACCAAACTAGAGTAACTACCAAGTTTTGTTATTTTGTGCAAAGGGAAAATTACAGTTTACTCCCTTAAAGTTGACAGCGTTTTTCAATCTGAACGCCAAAGTTTCAATTTTTGCAATTCACCCCCCCCAAAGTTCCAATTTTTTGCAATTTGACCAATTGTATCCAAAACTTCTCATATTGCCCCTAATTTTTATTTATTTTTTTACTTTTTATAAAAAAATTAAAAAAAAAAAATTCGGGTTGTCGTAGCCACCCCTTTGGCCATTTGGCCATTTTTGTACCCCCAAATTTGTATTTTCTTTTTCATAAAAAATAACAAAATAAAAATAAAAATCAGGGGCAATATGAGAATTTTGGGATAATATTGTCGAATTGAAAAAAATTGGAACTTTGTGGGGGTGGATTGCAAAAATTAAAACTTTAGCGTTCAAATTGAAAAACAGTCAACTTTGGGGGGGTAAACTGTAATTTTCGCTTGTGCAAACTTCACATTTCTCACCTACAGTTTTGGGTACTGCCCAAGACGACAGGTGGTGTCATGCGCTAGTTGTTTCCCACTACAATCTTTACTGTTGGGAGGGAAGCCGAGTATAAGGAAGACCTACCCAAGTCTGAGTCGAAAGGAAGAGTTATGATATGACAAAGTAACGGATTTTATTAGGTTACTTAACGTAAATTGATTTTTTTGGAGTAAACCATTATTTTGATATACCCTGAGGACCTTTAAATTATTTTTTATACCACAATAAGTGATTTGTAATTTAGGCCAACTACAGGAACTTATAAATTATTTGTTATACCACATGGAGTGAATTGTAATTTAGGCCAATTACATGATCAATTTTACATTTATCCATTTTTTTCTAAAGAAAAAATTAATTTTTAATTTTTTTTTTAAAAAGTGGTTAGCGGTTATTAGAGTTATTAACTGCTAACCACCGGTTAACCATCTAGGAGGTTAGCGGAGGTGGTTAGTGGATTTTACTAACCCTCTAGGCAGTTACAGTTAGCTATGTACTAACTGCCTTTTCACCCCTACACTCTCTCCCCTAGTCACTCCCTCATTTTCCCATTTCATATGTATAAAATGTATTTATTCTCTTCTTGTTCATATTGTAACTTTGAATGTTATCCAATATCCATTATCAATAGATTACAATAATTGTTACTATTAAAGTTGTGATTAACATTCCCGCCTTGTGTCATGAAACTTTCGGCTTGAGTTCCTTTGTTATGGCTTTTCATGAAATTTTTTTTTATTTCCCTTCACAACTTTTCAACTCACCAAATGTCATAGGAAAACAAAAAGGGTTTTTAAATCTTTTTGGGGTTCTGGTTAAGGCTGGAGTAGGATTTTTTGGGATTACCTAACCTAACTACCAAGTGACCCCAAACTACTTTCTAATCTTTCTCTCTTTTATATTATTTTATTCTATTTCATTTTTATTTTATTTTATTTTGCCTATATATATATATATATATTTTTTTTTTTTTAAAAAATTCCGACGCCTGGTAGTTGGGGAGAAGTAAACGGCAGTGGTGCCAGTGGGAGTGGGTTTCCTGGCTCATGGGTCACAATAATGGGCTCAGTCGAGCTAAAACCTCTCTTGGACTAACGCCTTGGGCCCATGGGCCAACAACTTCTCCGCTATTTCGGAGAGGAGGACGATGTTTGAGCCCGGTTAAGAAATTTCAAAATTCAAAAAGCCAACGGTCGTTTAGGTCCCAAATAAGGCATATCGATCGAAATGCAATCTTTCCCTTTTTTTCATATCTCTCGCGCTGTAGAGATTCAAACGCATTTAGACTTCTTTCCTTTTCAAAAAGCTCCCAATTCAACTCTTTGATTGCTCATTCAAAAGCAGTCATATTTATTTTTACGTTTAACAATGGAGGATAATCAATGGCATGACCCACTTCTTCTCACAGACGTTTCTTGGCAACAAGACAGCTCCAATTCCCATTCCCACCGTAAGTTCTCCATCCACGCACCCTGCTCCTCCCTCCAAATCTTTTCTTATTTCTTGATTTCGTTTCTTGACAGACAATTGCCCTCCATCGCCGAGCTCTCAAACCTCCACAATGGCGGATCCCGACGCATATCTTGGTAATGTGGCTGACATATCTGTTACCATTTTGTTTACTTTCTTTACAGCCCATTCTTGAGAATTGTGAAAAATGGAAATTGTAATAATGGGTGTACATTATTCTGCGCAAAAATAAAGCTTTGCTTCCATTAGTAGGGGAAGAAAATCCAATGACCCAAGAGACATTGATGCGTTTGATAGTAAAAAATTAATGGGTTTTTGCACTCAGTGTAATTGACTAGGAAAAATTTAGGGTTTTCACTACATTCCCCTTTTTCAGGTCGGTCCATGTTGGGATTTTCCCTAACATCTCCTGATTTGGTTATCTGTGCCGGCTCGCCCGATCTTTCTGGTGTCAGCAATGGAGATTTCCCTCAGTTCTTGGAGAATAAATTCCATCAGAACATAGGATCTTCTGTAGAGCTGTCTCTAGAGAATGGCATTAATGGGTCTGAAATTGAAGATACCCAGAAGACCCCAGCAGTAAAGTTCTCTACTTCGTTGTGCCAAAATTTTAGAGAAGAGTTCTCTCCCGAGGCCTCCTTCGAGCTTTATCCGCCGCTCAGGGCTGAAGATCGTCTTCTGGTTTTAAGCATTAATGCAGGGTCCAAAGATGGAGCTGTGACTTTGGGTGAGATAAATTTTCTGGAGGACAGTTGTTTTGACGGCGGTGATACAGTTAGGACAGGCGCTATATGTCCTCTACTTTACCAATCAGCGCGCTTTGGGAATTTTTCGTACAACTTTCGATCCGTGGGGTCTGGCGGTTATGTTGTCGATCTGCACTTTGCAGAGATTGTTTTCACAGAGGGCGCTCCCGGGATGAGAGTGTTTGATGTCTATATACAAGAGAAAAAGGTGAGAAGCCTTGAAAGTGAGACACTACATTGATTTCTTTTTGAAATAAGTAACGAATTATAGAGAAAATTGTCAATTAATTGTTTTGTAGGTTGTTTCCTGCCTAGATATATATGCTCGTGTTGGTGGAAATGAGCCTCTAGTTGTGTCTGGCCTTAATACTTTCGTTGATGATGAAGAGGGCTTGTCCATTAGATTCGAAGGAGTGATTGGGAGCCCAATTCTATGTGGCATTTCCATAAGGAGAGACTTTCCTGCTAGTAAGTTTAATTGTTTTTACGGTCATGGTTTCAAATTTTGTTCGAAAAGTTTATATTCAGCTAGTCCTTTTTCTGAATTCTGAAGAATAAAAGTTGTGTCAGATTCCCGAGAAGTTGAATTGCCCAAAGTCACGGCAGCATCTCAACTGGCAGAGCGTGAGCCACCAAAAGTAATACCTCTTTTGAAAAATTGAGCAGCTTTAGTTTAGTAAGTAAAAGAGCTAGGATGATTAAAACTTATTGAACAATTCAATTGTAGGATAATGGTAACTTCAATGTGGAAGGAGATCATCAAAAGGTCCTAAGAGATTTTGAGTGTCAGAAAATGGAACTAGCCGAGACAAGAAGAATGTTGGAGGAACTTAAGAGGGAGAATCAAGTTAAGAGCAGAGAATGCCAAGAAGCTTGGAAGTCTTTGCAGGAGCTCCAGAATGAGCTCATGCGCAAGTCAATGCATGTTGGATCTTTAGGTATGGAAATATCTTTTTTCTGGCTCTTAAGTGTGTAAACTATTGCAAGTGTATTGATGTTCATCCTTTTGCAGCTTTTGCCGTTGAGGGTCAAGTGAAAGAGAAGAGCAAGTGGTTTTCATCATTGAGAGACTTGACAAGAAAACTTAAGGTAGTAAAATCATGACCAGTACTTCAGACAAAAAAATGTTTAAAGGTGTATGTCTCTTTGATCATATGTAAGTTTCATTCCATTCTTTTAAGAAGTTTGATATAACAGATCATGAAAATGGAGCACATCAAGCTAGCAGACGAGGCAAGGACATATAAGAAGTGCCTAGCAGATATGGATGAAATGAGGGCTACCGTTCACTCGGCAAGTAAGTTTGCATGCTCATATGTTCCTAATTTCTAATTACAAGTCCATGTACAACAACAACCCTTTAATATTTTGATTTTGCTTTGTGGCATTAGTAAACCAGCAAGCACATTTACATGAAGGCCTTAAGATCAAATTTATTGAAGGGGCCAAGGAACGAAAAGAAATTTACAACAAGATGTTGGAGTTGAAAGGTAAACTGTAAGTTCAATATGCTTTCTAGGCTGGTAAACTGAAGAGGTTCACTGACATTGCATAATTGCAGGAAACATAAGGGTCTTTTGCCGGTGTAGGCCTCTAAATACTGAAGAAATTGCAGCAGGAGCTGGAATGGCCATTGATTTTGAATCTGCTAAAGATGGTGAACTTACTGTAAGATTAAATGGAGCCCCTAGAAAGACTTTTAAGTTTGATGCTGTATTTGGCCACCAAGCAACCCAAGGTAATTACAAGCCAATAGTTCAAGTGAAAGGTTATTTTTATGAATTGATTAAAAGAACACGTAATTAACGATGTATTTATTGTTTTTTGCTTGTATGTCAAGCCGATGTATTTCAAGACACTGCTCCATTTGTAACCTCAGTTCTAGATGGGTTCAATGTCTGCATATTTGCTTATGGGCAGACTGGAACAGGAAAAACATTTACAATGGAGGGTACAGAAGAAGCTCGTGGAGTAAATTTTAGGACTCTCGAGCAACTGTTTTCCATAATTAGGGAGCGGCAGAAGTTATATCGATATGATGTATCTGTAAGCGTCTTAGAAGTCTACAATGAGCAAATACGAGATTTGCTAGTCTCAGGAGCTCAGCCAGGAGTAGCTGCGAAAAGGTAAGGCAGGGGATGGGATGGTTAGCTATTTTCCATTTAATGTTTACCCTTTTTCACTCAAAGCTTGTAAGGAATGGTTGTATTCCACCTTTTTAAATTTCTTTGGAAATTTCCATGGATATGGTTGCAGTTATGTGCTTTGAATTTTGCTAATGCATTTTGACCTTGAAAGTAAAAAGAAAAGGAAATCAGAATTTTCACAAGATTTGGAGAACTTGTTCTTTCCCTTGTATTAATGAGGTTAATTAACTTCCACCTTAAATAACAACTTGACGGATTCATCAATGTTTTAGTATGTTAACGTTAAGTTCACAGTTATAACATATTTTACTTCTCTAAAGGAAGGCAAAGTCTGAGATTTTCAAACTAGTATATATATATTTTCACTATATTGTAGTTATTGTAGGCTTGAGATTAGACAAGTCGGAGAGGGAATACATCATGTTCCAGGACTAGTTGAGGCACATGTTAACAGCATGACTGAGGTCTGGGAAGTTCTACAGACTGGCAGTAATGCCAGGGTTGTTGGCTCAACCAATGCCAATGAGCACAGCAGCCGATCCCACTGGTCTGTTTATCTCACGTTTAGTTGATTCATTCTAATTATATCAGAATATGATGTGATAAGAGTTTCCTGAGATTGTGGTTGTTCCATAATACAGTATACACTGTGTGATGGTGAAGGGGGAGAATTTGTTGAATGGAGAATGCACAAGAAGCAAGTTATGGTTGGTGGACCTGGCAGGAAGCGAGCGAGTCACCAAGACAGAAGTGCAGGGTGAACGACTGAAGGAAACCCAAAATATTAATAGATCTCTTTCTGCACTCGGCGATGTTATATCCGCTCTTGCAACTAAAAGCGCGCACATCCCTTTCAGGTAGCCTTTGCTTTATTAACTTCAAATGTCTAGATAGGGCAGCCTAAATATGTGGTTTTGGGAGTTGATTATTCTATTTGTTCTTCAATGTGTAGAAACTCCAAGCTCACACACTTGCTTCAAGACTCTCTAGGTACTTTTATCTCCGGGTTCCTCAAAGAAGTTATGCTTGAAATTTGCTTGCTCCTTTTATTGTCCTCTTTATCTTGTTGCCATCAATTCAAGCATCAGTTATCATTTAGATAAATGAAGAACCTGATGAATGGATTTTTATTTGTCAGGAGGAGATTCAAAGGCACTAATGTTTGTACAGATCAGTCCTAACGAAAATGATTTAAGTGAGACCCTTTGCTCACTGAACTTTGCAAGTAGAGTGAGAGGAATAGAATTGGGACCAGCAAAGAGGCAACTGGACCCCAGTGAACTTCTGAAATACAAACAGATGGTATAAAAGTCCTCATGTTAGCAACTTGTTTCATCCAATTTCTGTCAATTTATAATGCTTGTTAGTGTTGATTACGTTAGCGTACTGCATCTCTAACATTCATGAACTTGTCAGGTGGAGAGAACCAAACAAGACGCAAAAAGTAAAGATGTGCACATCAAGAAGATGGAGGAAACAATTCAGGGATTGGATTTGAAGATAAAGGAAAGAGATCTTAAAACAAAATACCTGCAAGATAAGGTGCTGTACTGTATATGAAAACTATCTTTCAGAATTGGAATTTCACTTTTTTTTTTTTTTTTTTTTTTTTTTTTTTTTTACTACTTTCACATTTTCTAATAATAATTGGTTTCATATTGAAGGTTAAAGAATTGGAATCACAACTGTTAATTGAGAGAAAACTAGCGCGTCAACATGTGGACACTAGGATAGCTGAGCAGCAACAACAGCAACAAATGAAACATCAGCAAGAAGAACAAAATACTGCACCAATGAGGCCGCCACTGGCAAATCGACCCTTAGCAAGTTACAAGAATCTAAATGATCCTGTGAGTAGTACATTGGGGAAAGATCAAGTAAATCTCACTCGACCATTTTCAGAGAACAACAGTTCCAACCTGTCGATACCTCTTCATCCAACTGAGGGCTTTTCCAGATATATTGATCCTACAGAGAAGGAAAACAATATTGGGATGGCTGAACAACCCTTATTACAAAAAAGGACTGGAAGAGCTTCTATTTGCACAATGGCAAAGCGGATACCAGCAGCTCCTGCTCCTAGGCGCAGCTCTTTAATCCCATTCCCAAGTACACCGAGCTCAACCCTGGTCCCATCTTCATTGTTACCATTCCCACCATATCAAGCTGATAAGAAAGAAGACACAAATGGATTTGAAGCTAACTGCTTGCCTGAACAGACTCCTTGTGATAGTCCTAAAAGAACAAAAATTGGAAGTAACAAGAAGCTAAGCAGCATATTGAGACAAAGCCTACAAAGGAAAATGCAGATAAAGTCTCCAATGCAGCAGCACATGAGAAAGGGTGGTATAAATGTTGGGTTGGAGAAGGTTAGAGTCTCTATTGGAAGTCGAGGGAAGATGGGACATAGAGTGTTTCAGGGCAATAACAAAAGAACTGGAATGAAAGAATCTCAGCAGAAGCAGATTCGAAAGGAAAAGGAGAGGGGGTGGAATATTGGAAATGTAGGGAGAGCTATTATATAAAAGGGCCTGATTTCTTTCGTTCCAAACTGATATTTATTTAGAGGTTATCATCTTGAAGCCTGCAGCAAAATTTGAAGAGAGAATTGTGTGGATTGCTTGGATGATACTAATCATCTGTCTGAATTTGTGTATTTGTTAGTCTTAAAATGGACTTGTTAATGTACAGTTTTAAGTAGTTTGGCAATGGCACCTGTGCAATGTGACACTTCAATTCTATTTATTCACAAGAAGAAAAACTAAAAAAAAAACTTGTGTCTGTGCTTTAACTGTGCAATGTCTCGTGGCTCATTTGCAATCCTGCAATTTTATTTCCTTTTAAAACATGGGAGATCTCCAAAGCAATAGATGCTGCTTTAGTGTGCTTTTATATTAGTATGATAAAGTGGATGGTGTAGTTCGGTTTGGATAGTGTGACTTGGTCTGCTTAGGGCTTTTGTTTTTCTTGGTTCGTATATATATGATTTCATTTGGTCTGCTAGTTCTCTTAGAAAGAAAAAAGAGAGAACAAAAATATGAAGAGGTTTAATTTTTAAGTGTTCACTTTTTAAAATAATGAGTTAAAAAATCGGTTTAATTAGTCTATAAAAAAATGGGTTCATGTCACATGTCGCGATTTGAAGGCACTTCAAAAGAAGGTTTCAGCTATTATATATGATCTATATATGATTTGATTTGTATTATTTGTTTCCTTATTTGATTTGGACATTGATAATACTTAATTTATGAAATAATTTATATATAGAAAACTCTTGAAATATAATTTAACACTATTAATTACGTTAATTTAATAACCAGTTTTTTAAATAAAAACTGGTTCACAGATTATGTCTTAAAAAATCGGTTTAACATTAAAATAAAAAGGGTTCATGCCACATGTCACAATATTAAGGCACTTCTATGAGTGATTTGACTTTTATGAACATGCTCAATTTTTAAGTGTTCACTTTTTAAAATAATGAGTTAAAAAATCAATTTAATTAGTCTTTAAAAAAAATGAGTTCATGTCACATGTCGCGATTTAAAGGTATTTCAAAAGAAGGTTTCGGCTATTATATATAATATATATAGTACAAAGAAAAAAAAATAGCCTTTTAAATAAATTGGCTAGTTGGCCGACTTATTTATTTTTTTATAACCGATATGACCGATTATGAGTAGTTAATGTAGTATGCTTTTAAATTTTAAATGTTGTCTTTCTACAGTTTTGGAGAATAGTAAGTTCAGAAGAAAAAAAATAATATTGTACATTAAATTTTTGAACTTAATGAAATCATATATAAGGAAAATTATTGAAATATAATTACTATATCATTATATATACTAAGATTTAAAAAAATAGCAAGAAGAATACATGGATTATAATATAGAAAATTAGCATAAATATTTAATATCTTTAGTGTGGCATCTATAATATTTTAATACAAATCAAACGCATATAATTTTGAACATTTGAAAAAAAAAATACAGAAGAAAATAAAAATTAGTTCCTATAGGTATACATGGTTTAAAATGAAAAGTGTAAAGAAAAAAAGAAATAGCCTTTTAAAAAAATGGGATATATGGCCCATTTTTTTAGTTTTTATTTTTTATTTTTTTTATTACTTATATGGCTGATTATGAGTAGTTAATTAATACCAAGAAGAAATTCATCCATTTTCATGGTAGCAGTGCTCGGTGTCTTCTCTGTAGGCTTCACTGGTCTCTGTTTCTGGACTCTTGGAGGCTTGCTTTAGATCTAGTTTGTAGATCTAGATCTAGATTCAAATCTACTCTCTTCAACCTTAGATTTGATCGTCTTCTTCAGCCAAAGCGTGTCTTCCGAAAGGATGTCTACGTACGATGTCGTGCTCCTCTGCTATTGCTTGTGGGGTTTTTGTTTTTTGTTTTTTATTTTATTTGTCCTGACCTTCAGGTTGAGGATGGAGTAGATTGGTGTGGGGGCTTAACTCTCACGGCCAGATTTTTAGTTTCTAATGTAAGACTTTGGGAGAATATCATCATATAAACATAAAAAATAAGATACTAACCTCTGGCCATTGTTGCTTAAGTACTTATAGTTGCAATAAAGTTAATTATACTTTGATTTGTTTTATCAATTCTTTCTCGATTTGCTTCATTATTGTAAATGTATTTAGTAATAATTTTTTTTGTTAATTCAATAAAAAGCTGTGCATTGATTCTAGGGGTAGTAATCCAGAAATCCAAACTTCAACGTTTGCTGAATTTGCAATCTTAGAATTCTCAATTTGCAATTCTAGAACCCTCACAATATATTGGAAAGTGATAGGTAAGAGTTTTTGGCCTATCTGTTTCTCACGTTCATCATATGACTGATGTATCTCACATGCTTATTTATAGGCCAAGACTCTTATCCAATTAACCTTATGTTGCTTCCTTCCATCAAGGGAGACAACTTTTACTTAAATGAAATAACCTTTCAGCTTTATTAGTTATCTGTATATTAATTACCCAAAAGTTTTATTTAAATAAAAACCCTATTAATATTTTATGCTATATACATATAAGAGTAATGCTAGGTATCATCTTTTTATCCTTCTAAAATCCTCCTAAAGCTAATGTGGCTTTCAAAATCACCATTGGATCAAAATTCAAGTATGATTCATTTAAAATTTAATGGTGGTTTTAAAAGCCACATCAACTTTAAGAAGATTTTAGGAGGATAAAAAGATGGTACCTAGCATTACTCTATATATAATATATGTGACATGTGTGACACCTTAGAAGATTCATTCTAACATTCTCACACTTGGTGCACATGACACATCTTTAAAATCATTTGGGTAACTAAAACTGAATATGGCTATAATTAAAAACTACTCAAGCTTTAGTTTTTTTTAGAGATATTCAATATATGAATCACGGTGGTTATGTTATTATATTAAAATTTCCTTCCATGTATTACAATGTATTAATCTTTCTAAACAAAATCTTTATAAGGTATAATTCTTTATGAATAACTTCCAATAAGTCATTCTGGGTCTAACTTTATTTATCCCAACAGATAATACATGTGCACAAAAACTTTATAACAATAACTTTATGTCTATACACCATTAGAGAGAAACTTAACACGAAATGAATTAGTGAGTCTCATATACTCAACATGACTATATACTTCTTTACCGATGAACTTTTAGTCATGCGATCCACAATCATTAATTCAATGCTTAATAGACACTTCATGTCACTTAATATTCTCTCTCATAGTGAGATATTTTATGTCGAAAATCTTTACGGGTTTCACTATAAAATTGACAATCTCGAGACCTTTAATAAAAAGTCTTAACCATAATGCATGTGAACTAAAGTTATAGCATGCAATAAATTATGCTTTCATTGTAGGCGTATCAACTTTAGTTTGCTTACTACATCTCCAGGATATAGCCCCTTAGCAATAAGAAAATATATCATGAAGTTGAGTTTCTACTATATACATATTTAGCAAAATCTGAATTTGAATAACCAACCACCTCTAAACGGTCAGTGTAGCTGTAGGTTAATCTTTAGTTCTTGGTTTTCTTGCATATACCGTGATGTGAAATTTTATTGTACTCACAAGTGCACAAATCGTTTGTAGAAAAAGGGTTTGCATGTGCGTGGTCGAACCCACAGGGAATTGTGTTTTTTAAAGCTAATTTGAATCTAAATCAATTGAACCCTAACCTAGTTCCAATTTTTGAGAGATTGTTGAGTGAATGAAAAATCAAAAGCATACGCAAATTAAATTGAAAGTAATTACTGACAAAGCACTAGGGTTTCAAAATCCGCACTCACAAATTCATAGCAACATAGTTCCATGATCTATAATATTTCCCAAAGTTCTCACATATAAATCTTAGGTTTATTTTACTATTGCTTCAAAAAATTAATCAAAACATCCCATGTATCCATTCATTACCCAAATCATAAAAGAAATGCAATATTAATTAAATTATCAACTGTATCCATAAATCACAAGAAGATATCCAATATTTATCAAAACATCAATTGTATCCAGAGAATAAATCACAAGGGAAATCCAAATTTTAACAAAGAAAACCAAGCAATCAATTGTATTGAATTATCTCAAATCATCAAGTGTATCCTTAAATCACAAAAGATATTCAAGAATCATTCAGTCCAATTGATTTGAAGTAAAACAATAGGGCAATTAAATTCTTAAATTGGGAAACACTGCATACATGAAACGAAGTTGCTAATCATAAGTGAGGCTTCATCCTCAACCTTAGTTGAGGGTTTAGCCTCTCATGGTATTGAAAGACAAAACAAAATTAATGGAATTCATTATGAAAATTGAGTACTTACAAATATGGAATCACAAATTTGAGATCCAAAAGTGAAGAAACCCTAAAACTCTCTTCTTTCTCCTATGGAATTTCGCAATTCGCAGCCTCCTTAAACTAATCGGAGATCTATTCTATTTATAGGCTGAAACTAGGGTTTACATTTTGTATTAGAATTAAAATCCCAGCCATGTCAGACATGTGTGCTCGATCGTACACTTGGTGCGCTCGAGCGCACTCGAGCGCACTCGAGCACATAGGTTCCCCCTGTCGCCCATGCATGCGCGCATGCTGTGCTTTGAATTGGGCGTGTCTGCGCTTGATCGTGGTTGAGCTGGACTCGAGTGTAGTATGTTGCGCTCGATCGTAGGTCCGTTGGCAGCTTCTTTCCCAAGTATGCAACTTTCACATAAAACCCGCAGTTTTCCTATAGCAACTTACAAAACACTAAAAACACAAAACTAACCTAGAACATCAGATTATAACACCACTAAAGGATTAAGAAGTGTAAATTCAGGGGGTCCAAATATACAATATTTGGCACAAATTATTCCGCAAGACTTTATTTGTAACTCTTTATTAACCCAATACTCCTACTGCCAGTCCAATATCATGTTTATTGCAGACCTGTGGATACACTAAACTACCTACTATGGATGCATACAAAGGACTTTTAATCTACTCTTATTCCAATGCATTTTTGGGACATTGATCTTTACTGAATTTATTTCCTTTAATAATAGGTGCACCTAAAGATTCACAATCTCAATTCTAAATCTCTCAAAAACTTTTTCAATGTAGGCTTTTAGAGACAATCTTAATATTCTTTAATTCCTGTCTTTGTGAATCTCTATGTCAATGACATAAGAGGTTTCACCCATATCTTTTATTTCAAAGTTTAGTGAGAGGAACTTTATGTAGCAAACCTAAATCAATGTTTGCAAGCAAAATATTATCTATATACAAGTCTAAAGGAAAGTAACTTTACTCCCACTGACCTTAAGGTATAACATTAATTAACAAGGTTTTCAATAAAACTGTAGGAGGTAATAACCTTGTAAAATTTTGTATACCATTGACAAGAGACCTATCATAGCCCATAAATAGATTTCCTTAATTTGCAAGCTTTCTAACTTTTATGTACCTACCTTAATGTGCTCATGCACACTTTTGGAGGTGACTAAGGGTTTTTCTTGAAAGCTTTTCTATTAGGGTGTTGTCTGAAGCCTTATAGGAATTCACTAAGTGTTCTTCAACAACCTTTATAAAATCTTTGGCCTTAAAGCATTCAGGAATAGAATCCCGATACGGTAATATGAAATTTTTTGAACATCAAACTTAGGCAATTATATATATTGCTCACAATGTTCATGACTAATAATCTCCTATGACATACTTGATTTTGTGAGAATGTGTGGTTCGTTTACACAGAGCACCAAATTAAGTTCCAAACACCCCAAAGTAAAAAAACACTTTTTCTTTTCAGTCAGAAAAAATATCACTATATACTATGGTAACATAAACTACCATTAATTGAAGCAACATGAATGCATGCAATGACCAAGACAATACTTTAATACTATGACGTAACTTTATTTTCCTGTGGGCAAAGGTTACATCACCCATGAATTTACTAAATAACTTTATTAATAAGACTAGTGAATTTAAACATTAATAAATAAACATTTCCTGTACTTGTGGGCATGAGAAAATTTTACTTTTAATGCCAAATTTACCATCTTATTCTAATTAATTCATAAAAATAATAACCTCCATGTGGAGCAAAGTCATTAAATTTATGAATTAATCACAACATAGATGTTTAATTTTCTTTATGAAGTTCATGTAAATAATCTTTATGTGATTATCATTATAAAATTATGATGTTGTGGCTATTCCTAAAAATATTATAATAATCACAACTTCAATAACATCTAATTCCCATATAGATGCCAGAATTTTATTTATGAAGTTTTACAAAAATGTCTTTACTTGATTATCATCATGACTTGGGATGCTGTGGCTATTCCCATGTCACTTTGATTGTCACTACTTCAAATTGGCACCATAAAACTTCAAACTTTATGTTGATCACAAAATATCCCATAGTATAATAATCCTAATAAATATTTTTGCTCAACAAAATAAACAAGGGATTTAAATAAGCATTTCCATAACAATTTAAAACAGTATATATAGAATATACGAATTTTGAAGCAAAATGAAACAATGGTTTGATGGTTGTTCCACTCTTGCACAGACCCACAATGCAAGGGTTCGAATCTTTAAACCCACAAAGATGGAAGTGTGTTTGCATTCGGGTAGGGAACTTCATCTCTTACCTTCAGCCGGGTCTGCAATTTAGATAAGGGTCGGGTCTCGCCCCATACGGGTCTAAAAACCGGTTTTTTTTTTTTTTTTTTTCATTTTTCATCAAATTTTCGCACTGAAACCCGATTTCAAAGCATGATTTTGGTTCAGAATCATAAAATCTTTTGATTTATGGGTTAAGAAACATATGGGTATTCCAAAAATAAATCAAAAAGAAATCAACCTTTTGAAAAAATACATGGCCGAAATTTTGTTACTAAAATTTGAAAATTGGTCAAAAAATATTATGTTTTACACAATCAAAGCTCGTAACATTGATGTTTAAAACCACAAAAGCATTATTAAACAAAAAATTTTAGAATATCCGACAAAACCATACCAATTATGAAACTTGGAACCCAAAAATAAAAAAATCTCAAAACTGATAAATAAAATATCTATATCTTCTCTGAAACACAAATGTTCAATCACTCGGGAAACAATCATCAAATTCAAACTAAACAACATAGCATAGAAGTAGACTCTGATACCACTAATGTAAGAATTTGGGAGAATATTATCATATAAACATCAAAAATAAAATACTAACCTCTGGCCATTGTTGCTTAAGTACTTGAATTGAGTAATCCAGAAATCTAAACTTCAAATTTTGCTGAATTTGCAATCTTAGAACTCTCAATTTGCAATTCTAGAACCCTCACAATATATTGGAGAGTGATAGATAAGAGTTTTTGGCATATCTATTTCTACGTTGCTTCCTTACACCAAGGGAGGCAACTTTTAATGAAATGAAATAACCTTTTACCTGTAGTAGTTATGTGTATATTAATTACCCAAAAGTTTTTATTTAAATAAAAACCTATTAATATTATATGCTATATACATATAATATGCGACATGTGTGACACCTTAGAAGATTTATTCTAACATCTAGTTGTTTATTTTTATTCTTGCTTTGTATTTGGGCTACCCATGTCCTAGATCTAGTCTGCACGAAGCAAATTTGTTTCTTAAATGTAATTGTACATGGATTAGCGAAAACTTGAATTCATTTTTATGACTTTCTAACCTTCATAGCTTTTGGCTATGATTTTTCAGAGTTGTATACTCTGTGATATAAGAGCTTTATGCTCATGAAATTTCATCAAAGAAAGAAAGAAAGAAAGAGTAGTTAATTAATGTAGTATGTTTTTAAATTTTAAATGTTGTCCTTTGGAATTTTGTAATTCGCAGCCTCCTTAAACTAATCTGAGATCTCTTCTATTTATAGGCTAAAACTAGGGTTTACAAGTCGTATTAGAATTAAAATCGTAGCCATGTCAAACACGCGCGCTCGATCGCACACTTGGTGCGCTCGAGCACACTCGAGCACATATGTTCCCCATGTCGCTCAGGCATGCGCGCGTGCTCTGTGCTTTGAATTGGGCGTGTCTGCGCTTGATCGTGGTTGCGATGGGTTCAAGCGCAAGTGCACTCGAGTAAGTGTGCTGTGCTCGATCGTAGGTCCGTTGGCAGCTTCTTTCCCAAGTATGCATCTTTCACATAAAACCCGCAATTTTCCCATAGCAACCTACAAAACACTAAAAACACAGAACTAACCCTGAACATCAGATTATAACACCGCTAAAGTATTAACAAGTTAAGGGGTCCAAATATACAATATTTGGCACACATCAAACATCCCCAAACTTACCTTTTGCTAGTCCCTTAGCAAAACAAAACAAAAAATAAAATGAAAGCAATAAACATAAATCCTTTGTCGTGGGAGAAACGATTGTATTTAGCATATGCAACAAGCCTTTTAAACCCCTAAGCATCCCTAGTGGATGAGTGAAGTTTCGTGAGGGTTTAACAGAAATGATACCCACAAACATTATGCAAAGTTCATGTTGTTCCCAACACTCAAGTATCACTTAAAACCATGATTCTCATTCATGCGCAAGCTTAAAAAAAAAAAAAAAAAAAAAAAAAAAAAACTCCATATTCACAATGAATTTGAATTTTTAAAGTCTAATCACTTGCAAAAGGCAGATCAAGGCATCACAAGCTCAAAATAGTGTGAAGTGAACTAGCACACAAATATGAAGCTTCCAATTATTTCCAATGTGCAATGTTTCAATATCTCAAAGTTCATTGGGATCCCTATCAAAATGATAAATTGTGGCATAAAGTTAGAATATTATTATTATTATTATTATTATTTTCATTTTGGTCAGGTTGTGCAGTGTTTGGTTCCCTTAAGCTTTCCAATTGACCCAGGTAATAAGTGTTAAGTCAATGTTCCCAAACCAGATGGTTTTAGGACACTAGATGTAAAAATACCCCTAAGGATCAAGACAAACATGATCATGCATTTTTTTTTTTTTTTTTTTTTGAAAAATTAGGGATAAAGTGTGTGTGTGTGTGTGTGTGTATGGTGTCTCCCATTACCCCCCAACTTAATTTACACATTGTCCTCAATGTGTATATAACATGAAAAGATCTTACCTGGGAGATGGGAAAACTAGAGGGACACAGGTATGGCTCATAGCATATCCCCAAACTTGAATGCAGGTACACTTTCCCTGAAAAAACAAAAGATAAAAATTAAACAACATAAAAAAAAAAAAAAAAGGAATGAAACACAAACAGAACATAAAAAGGATATGCTATGGGGTGCCTCCCATGAGCGGTAAGTTTAATGTCTTCAGCCAGACTGTGGTTCTCTCACTACAGTGCAACAAAAGAAGATGCCCCTGAAATTGGTGGCAATCGGTCTAATGGATTGCAACAATCCTTGCATCCACAGTAGTTCTTCTTGTGTCTGTAAACGTTGGTCAGCTAAGAACTTGTCCTCCCGAGCTTCCCTTCTCTGATCAGCTAGCTCACACTGGAGGAATGACAACTTATCACAGATGAAATGGTACTCTGATATACCCATGGTGGCGGTCTCCTCCTCCTCCTCTGCCTCATTAGCTGCAGCCCCATCTATGTCCATAGGCTCCTCCTCTACTCTTTCTGCCTCAGCTACTGGCGGCCGAGGTACCCTTGGCATATGATAATAGCTTTGGTCAATTGGATTATGCCAAATTGTGGGTGCTCATTGATAGGTCCATGATGTACAAATTTAATTGTACTCACAAGCGCACGAGTCGTGTGCAATATAGCATGTGTGCAAGTGCGAGGTCGATCCACAAGGAATTGTGTCGTGAAAACTAATTTTTATCTAAACTAATCATATTTTAACCTAGTTTCGAAGTTTGTCGTGCATTTGAAATTGAAAACAAAAACTGAAACAAAATGAAATAATTAAAAGATAAAAAGGGCACTAAGGTTTTCAGAATCCACCTCACCAAATTAAAACATACATTATCATGTGTTTGTTCATACATTCGACAAACAATTAAAACCTATGCATGTTCTATTGTTCCTATTGAAAGATTCAATGAATCCATCCATTTTACAAATGACAATGCATATCAAATTTAATTCAAAAAATCCAATGTATCCATGCTTTGCACAAAAGACAATGGATATCCAAAGTAAATCAAAAAATGCAAAGTATCCGTCAGATGAAACACAATGAATATCCAACTTCGGCACAATCAAACACAATTTTGTCACATAATTGAATTGAAACGAACATACATTACATTAAGGTCGAAATTGTACGAACAAAACATGAAAACATAAAACTAATCAATGGTGAGGCTTCATCTTCAACCTTAGTTGAAGAATTAGCCTCTCATGACAAAAGAAATTATAAAGAAACTAAATTACTTCATTAAAATTAAAAACTTAGAAAAGAATTCGAGTTCCAAGCTACAAAAACCCAAAAAACACGAAAAACGACCAAGAACAACACCCCTGGCGTGTCTCCGTACGTTTACAATGGAAAAGAATGATATTTATAAGCTAATTTTAGGGTTTTAGCATTGCTAGGTCGGCCGAGTGCGCTCGATCACACTCGGGCAACATGTTTTCTACTGCGCAGGGCGCGAGTGCGCTCGATCGCACTAAAAGTGCGATCGGTCACAATTCCAGTAGGAATTAGCCTACTCTTGTGAAATAATACTTTGTAGATCTTTAAGTTAGCTTTCCAATGACACCAAGATCACTTCAATTCGAGCTATATAACTCTAGATATGGTCTTTTTAGTGGGACTTGTCGAATATGAATCATCGCTCGATCCAAATTTGCTGCCAACGCTCCCTGAAGTGTCTTAAGCCCCAGAATTAATGAAATGGGTTGCAAATTTCACCTTAAAGCCCCATTTTTCTCTTAACAACCTACAAATCACTAAAACACCAAAACTAACCAAAACATCAGAAAATAATAAAGCTAAAGGCTTAGCAAATGCAAATTAAGAGGGTCTAAATATGCAATATTTGACACTCATGAAATACCCGCAAACTTGCATTTTGCTAGTCCCTTAGCAAAACAAAATGAACAACAAAATGAAAGCAAGAAACATATATCCGCTGTCGTGGGAAAGACGATTGCATTTAGCGTATGCAATAAACCTTTTAAACCCCTAGGCATCCCTAGTGGACGAGTGAAGTCTCGTGAGGGTTTAACAGAAATGATACCCACAAACATTTTTAGCACTATGTCATTGACAAACACAATTTCCACACAAACACATGGTTCTCACATCATGAGCAAGTTTAACAAAGTAAACACCACAATCAAATCATCAAGCCAACCACAAATCATTCAACTCAAAGGTGGAAATTTGAGACAACACAAGCTCCAATAGGTGCAAAGTGAGACTAACACAAAGTTAAGAGGCTTCAATTTTTCTCAAAGTTTGGTGTACCTCAAAATTCATAGGAATTCACACAGATGAAAACACCAAAGGCTTAGATAAAGACATTCATATATATATATATATATATATATATATATATATATATATATATATATATATAGGGAAAAATATAAAAAAGCCCCCCAAACTACCAGCCGTTTTCGATTTAGCCCCCTAATGTTCCAAAAGTGATAAAGTAGCCCCCTAAACTACCAAACTATTGCATTTTGGCCACTCCGTTAGTCAAAACCGTCAGTTTGGACGGAAACTGCAAAACGACGTCGTTTGTTACAGGTAAGTTACTACAATGCCATTTTGGGAAAAATATAAAAAAGCCCCCCAAACTACCAACCGTTTTCATTTTAGCCCCCTAATATTCAGAAAGTGATAAAGTAGCCCCCAAACTACCAAACAATTGTAATTTGGCCACTCCGTTATTCATTACCGTCAAATATGATGAAAAATTTAAAACTACATCGCTTTGGCAATGGTAAGTTACCAAAATGCCATTTTTGGAAAAAAAAATATCATATTAAAACAAGCAAGCAAAACGGCACCGTTTTGCTTGAAATTAGGGTTTCCTTACACTTACCAAAATGATGCCACTTTGGTAAGTGTTAGGAATTAAAAGAAAAAACCCTAGACCCCACGCAGGTGACCCACGAAAAAACCCCCAACCCCAGTTTATCTTTCTCCCCAAAACCGCCGGCCACCATGTCGTCTATCTCCGACAGCCTATAAATCTTACCCATAACTCAATCTTTTTATTGTATTTCATGGTATAGCTGTCGGATCGGTGTTGTTTATCTACGAACGTGATTTTTTTGTTTGATTTCTACAATGGGAAAGAATTTTTCGGTGGCGCTTCGTAGCTAGTGGATGGTGTGGCCGGCGGTGATGGATGGTGATGGCAGGGGCAGTCGTTTTGAGAGAAAGAGAGAGAGGGGCGTTGCGTTTTTTTCACTTGAGGGAGAAGGTTGCCGGAGATAGAACGATGTGGTGGTCGGCGGTTTGGGGGAGAGAGATAAACTGGGGTTGGGGGTTTTTTCTGCGTGATGTCTAAGGTTTTTTCTTTTTATTCCTAACACTTATCAAAACGGCACCGTTTTGGTAAGTGTAAGGAAACCTTAATTTCAAGCAAAACGGCGCCATTTAGCGTGCTTGTTTTAATATGATTTTTTTTTTTCTAAAAGGGCATTTTAGTAACTTACCATTGTCAAAACGACGTAATTTTGAATTTTCCATCATATTTGACAGTAATGACTAACGGAGTAGCCAAATTCCAACTGTTTGGTAGTTAGGGGGCTACTTTATCACTTTTTGAACATTAGGGGGCTAAAATGAAAACGGCCGGTAGTTTGGGGGGCTTTTTTATATTTTTCTCAAAAGGGCATTGTAGTAACTTACCCGTAACAAACGACGTCGTTTTGCAGTTTCCGTCCAAACTGACGGTTTTGACTAATGGAGTGGCCAAAATGCAATAATTTGGTAGTTTGGGGGGCTACTTTATCACTTTTGGAACATTAGGGGGCTAAATCGAAAACGGCTGGTAGTTTGTGGGGCTTTTTTATATTTTTCCCTATATATATATATTGATTTTTTTTTTTGAGTAGGCTGTGCAATGTTCGGCTCCTTTAAGCTTTCTAATTGACCTATGTAACGAGTGTTGGGCCAGTGACTCCCAAACCAGATAGTTTTATGGCACTAGATGTAAAACATCCCTAAGGCTTAATTACTCAAGTCAAAAAGGCTACGAAGCCAAACTAGCCAACATTCAACCAAGTTGAATTTCTCATCTTTTTACGTGAACTCTCAATGCTTAGTGAGGCATGAGGTCCGGTTACTCAATGAAAAGCTCAAACTAATGATGACACTTTTTTTTTTTTTTTTTTTTTTTCTATCTTCAAGCCTAGGTTTCATCAACACTTCATCCTACAAATCGCAAGGCACACCCTAATCAATCCAAATCTCATACCTCACAGACTTTATGCTAGTGTGCTTGTGATAATCAACTCAGACATGTGAAGTCTATCTAATCCACCAAATGAGTCAAAGGACTCTGATTTCTAATGACATCCAGTGTTCAAAAAGTTAAACACACTCATGACATGCAAACCACAGTTATGATGTAACTCATGCCCAATCAACAACATAGCACAATTTTTTTTTATTTTTTTTTAACAAAACAAACAGATAAAAATAAACAAAAAGACAATGTTTTTTTCCACACCCTCAAACTTAAATGACACATTGTCCCTAATGTGGCAAGAGATATAATACCTTGGGATGAGGAAACTCGAGTGTGCAAAGGCCAGGGCGTCCCCCAAACTTGAACACCAAAACACCTGTCAAAATCTAACAGCAATATTTCCTCATAAAAACAAATATCAAAAGATTAATTGCTGATAGAAACAAAAAGAAAATGACACAAAATAAAATAAAAATAAGAAAGAAAGAAAAATGTGCAAAAATTAAAATGGGGAAGAAATTTTACAGTGCTTTCCCCGATCATTTGGATGTCTGACCAATCCCTTCCACCCTTTCTTCTTAAGAATTTGATATCCCTCTGGAAGGATGTTTCGCCGTCTCAGGTAGCCTAGTTGCTTGCTTCGAAGGATCTTCTTAGGAACATGGTTCCTAGATTTGTGACCTTGTGTGCATAGATCATTGAGAATTTCAGCATGAACGGCTCTTTGAGACATTGAAGAATTGAAGCTTGGGGCTCATGAATTGTCTCAAGATGGATTTTGATGAAGGAGTGAGCTTTAGTACTCACTCCCTTGTCACTGGACAGGTCTGGAGTTGACGGGGGCTCAATGTGATCAACCTGCTCCTCTTTTTCTTCCTCCTCATGGTTATCCATAATGAAAGGCTTAGCTGTTGATGAAGATGATTTAGATGATGATATCTCAGTGGTTTCCCCATTTTCAGTTTGCATCTTAGGAGTGGAGTCCAATAAGGCATCAACTTGCTCAACTAACTTGTCAAGGTCTAGATCACATCCAAATTGAGCAAAACACTTTCCCAATGGGTCCTCCAGACTTGGCTCATTAACAGTCTCCTCATCTTTTTCCTCACTCTCAAGTATGGTGGTGGTTTGAACATGCTCATGTGCAGACTTGCTAGCATCTTCCTCATCAATCATGTAATGGTTAATGAATGGACAATCATCTATCCGATGAGAAGGATGATAACAGTATGAGCATGACTTATGAGGTGCGTGAGTGTGAGGAGGTTGGGTATGGGCACGCCTAGCTGCCATGAGTTGGTTTACTCTCTCCTCTAAGTCATCGACATGAGCAGTTAGAAAATGTTGTACTAATGACTCTTGAAGCGGGTAATTGCAAGGTGAAGGCATGGAAGAATGGCTATTGAACTGCGGATATTTAGGATGGTGCAGTTCATGAGATTGGGGAGCATAATTTCCCGTAGCATGAGCTTGCCACGAGAAATCAGAATTGTTGCTCCAGTTTGGGGTGTAGAAATTGGAAGTTGATTCAGACCCCGGACTGGAGAAATTGGTGTTCATCCGCTCATATGAAAAATTGGAAAATTGTCCCCAGGATGGACAATTACCTGAACTATGATAAGGGCTGGAGCAGTATGAACATGGTCCATGTGAGTAGAAATGGTGAGAGAAGTTGGTAGGAGCGAGTGTCCTACAACTAGGAGTAACATTAAAATTATCTAAAGGAAAATTCATGCTTATCCTCACTCTTTAAACAAAACACACTTCCACAAGAAACATTAACCAATTTTTTTTTTTTTTTTTTGGTTTTTTTTTTTTGGAAAATAAAATAAACAAAAATACCAAAAATTAAAAACAAAAACTCACAAAACGGGCCAGCACCTTGGTAAAATTCAAGGTGCTGGCCCGTTTTGGTGCAATTTGCGGAGGTGCGCTCGAGCGCAGGTGAGGAGCAATCGAACGTAGGTGTGAGTTGGTCCAGCAAGTGTGCTGCTGTTGCGCGAGTGCACTCGAGCGTAAGCGAATTGTGCTCGAGCGTATTTTGGCTGTGCGTTTGAGCGCAGCTGAGGAGGATCGAGCGCAGGCATGCTTTGTCTGCTGCCTTGTGCTCGAGTGCGAGTGGGGTGCATCTGAGCTCACTGGCAGGGAGTAGATTCCGTAGAACTATAGCAAAAAATGAAAACAGAAACCAAACTTTTTCTTGTTTTGTTTTTTTTGTTTTTTATTTTTATTTTTTTATGGTTAGATGAAACAAAACAGAAACAGATAAAAATAAAAATAAAAAAAAAAATTGCAAAAAGAAAATGAAACAAAAATCTACCTAAACTTGTAGAAAAATAAAATCGATTTAAACAAAAATCAATTTTCACAAAAACAAACATCTCCCCGGCAATGGCGCCAAAATTTGATGTACAAATTTAATTGTACTCGCAAGCGCACAAGTCGTGTGCAATATAGCGTGTGTGCAAGTGCAAGGTCGATCCACAAGGAATTGTGTCATGAAAACTAATTTTTATCTAAACTAATCATATTTTAACCTAGTTCCAAAGTTTGTCGTGCATTTGAAATCGAAAACAAAAACTGAAACAAAATGAAATAATTAAAAGATAAAAAGGGCACTAAGGTTTTCAGAATCCACCTCACCAAATTAAAGCATACATTCTCATGTGTTTGTTCATACATTCGACAAACAATTATAACCTATGCATGTTCTATTGTTCCTATTGAAAGATTCAATGAATCCATCCATTTTACAAATGACAATGCATATCCAATTTAATTCAAAAAATCCAATGTATCTATGCTTTGCATAAAAGACAATGGATATCCAAAGTAAATCAAAAGATGCAAAGTATCCGTCGGATGAAACACAATGAATATCCAACTTCGGCACAATCAAACACAATTTTGTCACATAATTGAATTGCAACGAACATACATTACATTAAGGTCGAAATTGTACGAACAAAACATGAAAACATAAAACTAATCAATGGTGAGGCTTCATCTTCAACCTTAGTTGATGAATTAGCCTCTCATGACAAAAGAAATCATAAAGAAACTAAATTACTTCATTAAAATTAAAAACTTACAAAAGAATTCGAGTTCCAAGCTACAAAAACCCAGAAAACACGAAAAACGACCAAGAACAACGTCGCCCGCGCATCTCTGTACGTTTACAATGGAAAATAATGATATTTATAAGCTAATTTTAGGGTTTAAGCACTGCTAGGTCGGTCGAGTGCGCTCGATCGCACTCGGGCAACATGTTTTCTGCTGCGCAGGGCGCGGGAGCATTCGATCGTACTAAAAGTGCGATCGATTGCAATTCCAATAAGAATTAGTCTACTCTTGTGAAATAAGACTTTGTAGATCTTTGAGGTAGCTTTCCAATGACACCAAGATCACTTCAATCCGAGCTATACAACTCTAGATATTGTCTTTTTAGGGGAACTTGTCGAATGTGAATCATCGCTCGATGCAAATTTGCTGCCAACGCTCCCTGAACAGTTAAAAAATCACATGTCTGATCTGATCACACAAGCACATTAGCACATAATCTGTGAGGTATGACATGAGGTCTAATATGTGTGTTTCTGCGTCTTAGATGAAATTGGATGACTTATTAGATGACACTATGGCATATATATAAATAATAATAATAATAATGTGAAATAAATGATCATTGATGGCTTTTCACTGAATAACTGGACCTCTTGCCTCAAAGCATTGAGTGTTCAGGTCAAAAGGTGGAAAATGTTGATTTGATCAATGTCATGGTTAGTTTGGTTTTGTAGCCTTTTTTACTCAAGTTAGTAGGTCTTTAGGGGTGTCTCTACACCTAAAGCCCTAAAACCACCTGGTTTGGGAGTCATTGACTTAACACTCGTTACATGGGTCAATTAGCAAGCTTAAAGGAAACAAACATTACACAACCTGACCAAAAAAGAAAAAAAACAAAACAAAACAAAAGAGAACAAGAAATTTGCCATGGTTGTTCATTCTAATAAGGATTTCAATGAATTTTGAGAGATGGAGACATTACATGTTGGAAAGATTTGGAAGCCTCATAATTTTGTGATATTTCACTGTACACAAATTTCAAACTTGTGATGATTTAGTATGTCCTTTGTAAGTAATTACACTTTGAGGTTCCAACGCATTGTGGAGATGGAATTCATCTTTTTAAGCTTGCTTATGAATGAAAATCATAATTTTGAAGTGATACTTAATTTTTGGGGATAACATGAACTGTGCATGATGTTTGTGGGTAACATTTCTGGAAAACCCTCACGAGACTTCACTCGTCCTCTAGGGAATTCCTAGAGGTTTAATAGGTTTCTTGCATATGCTCAATGCAATCATACATCTCACGAAAGATGGATTTATCTTTTTGTTCTCTATTTTTCACTTTTGTTGTTAGTTTTGTATTGCTAAGGGACTACCAATATGTAAGTTTGGGGGTGTGTTAAATGCTAAAATATTCATATTTTCATCCCTTAACTTACATATTTTAATCCTTTGGTTTTA
This sequence comes from Corylus avellana, assembly GCF_965113065.1. Lineage (NCBI taxonomy): Eukaryota > Viridiplantae > Streptophyta > Magnoliopsida > Fagales > Betulaceae > Corylus > Corylus avellana. The sequence continues at coordinate 19,510,920 of NC_142492.1, forward strand.
GTTAATTAGGTCATTTTAATTCCTTTTTGTGTTTTCCAAACTTTTGTAGGCTTTTCAAAGAAAATGAAGTAAATCTTGAAGATTTGGGCTCTAAGAGAGAAGATGGGAAAAGTGGGAGCCCCTGACACTGCGATCGATCACAGGTTCCCTGCGATCGAGCGCAGTACCAGAAAAGACAAAGCATGAAGCAGGCCACGAGTGCTCGAGCGCTCGAGCGCACAACAGAAGAGGCTCGATCACAGACCTACAATTGAGCGCACACGGGTTGCGATCGATCGCACCCGTGCGCAGAGGACATATCAAGTGACGGCCAGATTGTCATTCTTTCCATATTAGGGTTTTCCAACTCCCAATTGTAATAGGTTTTGAAACCCTACGAAATTCCTAGGTTTACTAGTTTGTCAAGGACTTATAAAGCCTATAAATAGAGCCTTAAGCCTCTAGAATAGGTATGCTTTGTAAGGAGAAGAATTGGAGCTCTTCAAGTTAAAGTTTCGGGTTTATTCCTTTCCTTTTTTTTCTTTTATTTTATGAAGATGTTTAACATCAACTTTATGTGTAACTAATTTAAATAGTAGGGCTAGATTGAAGCCCTAGTTATGTTTTGTTAATATTCAATATTGGCGCCTATATGATGATCTTGTTATGATATTTAACTTGATTAATACATAGTTTCATGAATTCCTCATATGTGTGTGCCTGATCAACATGTGCATGTGATATGAACTAGTTACTTAAATCAATTTGGATGATCGAGTCTTGGGTTTAACATAAGTAACAAAAGTAATCCATGCCGGGTGCTTGGGTTAATCAACATGGCGAATCGGGAGTATACACACATGCCCTAGGCCTCATGTGTTTGTCGATTTCCATAGAATATACGCTTTCCTAGAGAACAACTTAGTATATACCATGCTAAATCCTTTAGAAAAGAAAAGAGTTAGAGTATACACCCATGCCTAACTCATCGCTTAGGAAAATCTATAGACATAACTTGATCAAAATATTGGCATATTGATATATTGGCTTAATATAATTAGTGGTAGATATCAAAGCCCTAACTTTTTTATCATTATCAATTTAAATCCAATCTTTTGTTTTATTTTACTTTGGGAATTGATTTTTGTAACATCCCCAACCCGTTAGGGTTAGGTTTGTTCATCATTTTCTTACTCACAAAGATCCTTAAGGTTTAACAACTAAACAATACTAGAATAAAAATGAATGCATGAAAGTCTAGAATATCATGTCCAAAAGTAATAACTAAACTAAAATATCCATGCTTAACAAAAATATGTCTCACAAACAATAATAATGTTCCTTATTAAAATAAATTCATAACTCTCTGAAAGAAAACTATGCTAATGCACTTATTAACTTGACTAATATGAAATCATGAGAAATCCTAAATATGCCCGCCCCCATTCCGGCCTCCTAGTGCTACCCAATCACCACCTGAAACAAAAAATAAAACTGATGAGCCCAAAGGAGGCCCAGTAAGTGAAATCCACAACCATAAGCAGTTTTACTCCTTGTCCCGTTTTGAAAAATGGAACTCATAACTACATATGTTCCCAATATATTTTTAAGGAAAACATAAAGCAAATAAAATATACTATCATCAATAAAATTTATGATAGTTTTCATCTCATACTAGGGCCCATGTATAATGTTACCCCCATATACTAGGGTTGCGTGGTCCATGAGACCTAGGATGAGATACTGTGGTCACAGCCCCGTCCCCTGGCCAGCCGATTAACTCTGGGTGCACTTAGCATGGCAAAAAAAAACTATGATGGAACCACCTTCTAGCAAAGCCTCTTTCAGCGGTTGCGCCTCCATCCTTAGCATCGGTACCGAGCTTCTCTCTTGTTTCTCTTGGGGCCAAAAATACACTCCTCCCTACATGTGCCCTCATTTTATAACACTCTTTTCTCATTTTTTGTACTTCTCTAGGTACATCTTAGGGCAACATGTAGGAGGGTTTGTCGTCATTTTCTCAAAATTTCTTATAAACATCATTAGTTTCATAATGTTTCTTTTTCTCAAACTTGTCATGCATGCAGCATAATTTCATAGTGTAAACAAAATGATCATTTGTAATTTGAAACAAAATTTCATAAATAGCATGGCATGGTAATTTTTCATAAACAGAAAATTCACTTACCTCTTGACTGTAGTAAAAATTTCCTCTAACCGCTAAATAATCTCCTAAAGGAAATACAGACACGTTACTAGCCTCATACACGTCACAGTAAAACATTCTATTACTATTATGGGTTGGCTTGCTAATCAATTGAGAATGAACTTATTTAGGTGTTTAGGTAAGCTTCATAATAAATTTCCAGAATTTATTTTATTCCTTAGGATTCATATATATATCTTAATGTACTTTAAATTATTCTGTTATAAAAAGATTACTCTCATTTATTCTATATTTATATAGGTATATAGCTAAGTATACTTCAAACCTTGTTGCACCAGTATATGCACGACAAGGTACTACAACTATATATATATCTTGAAACATTCCAAATATACGTGTATTTATAAATACTTCCATCATTATATATATAAACACTTTAAAGTAGTCCCATGTATATATTTTTAAATCCTTCAAAACATTATATATATTTACATATTTTGAAGCAATCCAGATGTATGTATATTAAAAAAATACAACAATTCATTATATATATATATATATATATATATCTCTATACTTTAAAGTATTCTTCATGTATATGAGTATTTATAAATCCTTCCAATCATTATATATATACTTGCTAAAAATTTGTTCCCACAAGAGACAAAGTAGGTGTGAGATATGTGTATATAGCTGTACGTGAGGAGCAAAAGAAGAGATTCTCTCTTTCCCACTACAATACAACACGGTCACCAAGGCAAACACTAAAATTTTGAGTCACAATTGTGCTATGATTGAGTATATATATGTAAGATGAAGAAAAGCAATCTGTGAGGCCATACCTAACGCACAACAGGGAGAGCAACGTGGGGAGGACAAGTGAACGGCAGGGAAAAATTCCTCTTTTTTTTTTTTTTTTTTTTTTTTTTTTTTCTTTTTTCTTTCTCTCTTGGTGTGCGGCAAGAGCTTGTTTCACTCCCTTAAATAGGTTGAATAAAAGAGAGGAAATAGGTTTTCAAGGAGCATAGGGTTTTCCTTTTGGTAGTCGACGCCAAGGGCTTCAGTATATATATTACTATTATTTATATTTTTCTCTTTTATTTTATTTACTTATTATTATTATTATTATTATTATTATTATTATTATTATATTTTTAATTCGTCCATTCTCATTGTTAACCTAAGCCAACCCTTTTTTTTAGAAAAAGAAACATTATGAAAATAATGATGTTTATAAGAAATTTTGAGAAAATGATGACAAACCCTCCTACATGTTGCCCTAAGATGTACCTAGAGAAGTACAAAAAATGAAAAAAGAGTGTTATAAAATGAGGGCACATGTAGGGAGGAGTGTATTTTTGGCCCCAAGAGAAACAAGAGAGATGCTCGGTACCGATGCTTAGGATGGAGGCGCAACCGCTGAAAGAGGCTCTGCCAGAAGGTGGTTCCATCATAGTTTTTTTTGCCATACTGAGTGCACCCAGAGTTAATTGGCTGGCCAAGGCATGGGGCTGTGGCCACAGTATCTCATCCCAGGTCTCAAGGACCATGCAACCCTAGTATATGAGGGTAACAGTATACATGGGCCCTAGTATGAGATAAATACTATCATAAATTTTATTGATGATAGTATATTTTATTTGCTTCCTGTTTTCTTTAAAAATATACTGGGAACATATGTAGTTATGAGTTCCATTTTTCAAAACGGGACTAGGAGTAGAACTCCTTATGGTTGTGGATTTCACTTATTGGGTCTCCTTTGGGCTCATCAGTTTTATTTCTTGTTTCAGGTGGTGATCAGGTAGCACTAGGAGGCCGGAATGGGGGCAGGCGTATTTAGGATTTCTTATGATTTCATATTAGTCAAGTTAATAAGTGCATTGGCACAGTTTTCTTTCAGAGAGTGATGAATTTATTCTAATAAGGAACATTATTATCGTTTGTGAGACATATTTTTGTTAAGCATAGATATTTCAGTTTAGTTCTTATTTTTGGACATGATATTCTAGACTTTCATGCATTCATTTTTATTCTAGTATTGTTTAGTTGTTAAACCTTATGGATCTTTGTGAGTAAGAAAATGATTAACAAACCTAACCCTAACAGGTTGGGGATGTTACAATTTTGGTATCAGAGTAAAGGTTATAAGGTTCTGTAGACTTTAAGAATTAGAACTATTGATAGAAGTAGTGGGGTAATGGGAAGCCACATTCCGGCCAAGTAGAGTCTGTCTTTGTAGTCACTTATAGATAATACATGAATACTTTCTAACTGCTTATTACTTTCTTCACTTCTACCTCGGTCATAGAAAAATGGCACCCCCGACTCGTAGCCGTACTAACAACACTGAGGAGGGTCGTACTGAGGGCAACGAGGCTGGGAACGGAGGAAACACCACTGCAAACAAGCAACCGGAAGCTTTGACTGCGTTGGTAGCGCAACTTGTGAGTTTACTGGCAATGGGCACCAATACCAAGGGAGGAACAACCAGTGAAGGACAGTGAGGGTGTACTTTCAAAAAGTTTAATCGGCAACGCCCTCTTGTTTTTTAGGGACAACCCGACGCAATAGCTGCTGAAAACTGGGTCTTACAAATAGAGAAGCTGATGGATGTGATGAACTGCACCGAAGAACAGAGGGTCAAGTATGCTACCTACTACTTCACTGAGGGAGCTGAACGATGGTGGATCGCTCAGAAGGAACACCTGCAACAACGACTAGGTGTTGGAGTAACCATTCCCTGGATGGACTTCAATGAGGTGTTCTTGGAGGGATTCTTCCCTCAAACAACTCGACAGACCAAGGCCTAGGAATTTACAGATTTGATTCAAGGATCAATGATGGTGGAGCAATATGCTGCCAAGTTCATTGAACTTTCTCGGTTCTCGCCTTACTTGGTGTCCACAGAAGAGCTCACAGCAAGAAAGTTTGAACAAGGGTTACAGCCGCGCATCATGAACTAGATTGTGGGATTCGAGATTGGTAAACTAACAGACTTGATCAACAAGGCGGCAGTAATTGAGCGGACACAGAAAATCAACTCGGAATACTTAATCAGAAGAAGAAAACTGCACCGCAAGGAAACCGCTCGGGGGGACAATCATTCCATGCCAATAAGAGGAGACTTAACCAACCAGCAGAGAGGAGTTACATACCTCAGAAATTCCATAACCAAAGAGGGGGCGAGCAATGCCCATCCTGCCAGAAGTGCGGTAGGATGCATACTGGGAATTGCCTCTACGGGCAATTAGGCTGCTTTAAGTGCGGGAAACCTAAACATATCGCGAGGGACTGTAGGACTCCTGCCAACAACCAAGCCAATCAAAACCGCTCAGAGGGACAGAGAACCACGGCACTTGCTCGGGTGTATGCTTTAACACCAAGCGATGCAGTGGCGTCAAACGACGTAGTAACAGGTATTCTTCTTATTTCGACTGGTATAGCTTCTGTTCTTTTTGATTCAGGGGCAACACACTCATTTGTGTTGTATTTCTTTGTTAAAGCCTGTTGTCTGGAGTTTGAAGCCTTACATGTAAATTTAGCAGTTGCTACACCGGTAGGGACTACAATTTTATACACGTCAATAGTTAAGGATTGTCCTATTCTAGTTGAAGGTCATGTCATGCCAGCGAATCTCGTTATCTTTGAGATGAACGGGTTTGATATTATTTTAGGCATGGATTGGCTATCCATGTATCATGCTTGCGTGGACTGTTTCCACAAGGAGATCGTGTTTCGACCACCAGGAGCAGCAGAGTTCAAGATTCGGAGGAATCAGAATACCGGCACATTCAAATTGATATATGCACTACAGGCGACCAAATTACTGAGAAGTGGGTGTTTAGGATACTTGGCTTGCGTGACAGATGAAAAATTGGGATGCAAGATTGAGGAAATACCTATAGTACGAGAATTTGTAGACGTTTTTCCAGAAAAGCTGCCTGGGATACTGCCGGACAGGGAGACCGAATTCACCATTGACTTATTACCAGACACCGCACCCATATCCAAGGCTCCATACAGAATGGCACCGCTGGAGCTTAAGGAACTCAAGGATCAATTTCAAGAACTTATGGACAAGGGTTTTATTTGCCCTAGTGTTTCTCCATGGGGAGCACCGATCCTATTCGTGAAGAAAAAAGATGGGTCGATGAGACTATGTATCAACTATTGGGAATTGAATAAGGTGACAATCAAGAATAGATATCTACTACCGAGGATTGACGACCTATTTGACCAGCTCCAAGGGTCACAGGTATTCTCTAAGATTGACCTTCGTTCCGGCTATCACCAACACAAGATTCAAGAGAAGGATGTACAAAAGATGGCGTTTCGAACAAGGTATGGGCATTATGAATTCTTAGTAATGCCTTTTGGGTTAACTAATGCTCCGGCAGCTTTCATGGATATGATGAACTGGATTTTTCGAGAGCTTGTCGATCAGTGTGTGGTGGTATTTATTGACGACATCTTAATCTACTCAAAAAGTCGGGAGGAGCATGAAGAGCATTTGCGGACGGTGTTGAGCGTCTTGAGGAAACACCAACTTTACGCGAAATTCAAGAAATACGAATTCTGGTTAGACAATGTGGCGTTCTTAGGGCACGTTGTTACCAAGGATGGAATTGCAGTAGACCCAAGGAAAGTGGAAGCGGTAGTCAATTGGGTGAGGCCGTCGAACGCCCATGAGGTGCAAAGCTTTCTGGGTCTTGCCGGCTATTATAGAAGGTTCGTTGAAGGGTTTTCTCAGTTGGTGGCACCATTGACCAAACTTTCAAGGAAAAATGAGAAATTTCAATGCTCGGAGGAGTGTGAACAAAGTTTCCAAGAATTGAAGCAACGTTTAGTCACCGCACCGGTTCTCACTCTCCCATCAGGATCGGATGGATTTGTAATTTATAGTGACGCCTTACACAAGGGGTTGGGTTGCGTACTAATGCAGAGAGGGAAAGTAATCGCCTATGCCTCGAGACAGTTGAAGACTTACGAGCACAATTATCCGACTCACGACCTTGAACTTGCTGCGGTAGTCTTTGCTCTTAAGATATGGCGACACTTCTTATACGGGGAGCGCTGTGGAATCTACACAGATCATAAAAGCCTGAAATACTTCTTCACCCAGAAAGAGCTCAATATGCGCCAAAGACGGTGGCTAGAACTCCTAAAGGACTATGATTGTACACTCAACTACCACCCAGGGAAGGCGAATGTAGTTGCTAATGCTCCTAGTAGAAAGACCATAGCTAGAAGCGTATCTGCCATGTTCACTATGCAAAAGGAATTACTCCTTGACCTGGAGAAGGCCGGAGTAGAGATGATGGTAGGGGAAATCCAGTCTTACATGAGTAGCCTAAGCTTGGAGCCGACCTTAATGGAGCAAATTATAGCCGCCCAGTTATCGGATAATGAATTTATAAGAAGCCATGAAGAAGTTGAAAAAGGGGTACAATCGGATTTTCACATTGGTGGAGATGAGATATTAAAGTTTTGCAACCGAGTGTGCATTCCCAAGGAAGCAGAACTGAGGAGAGTCATCTTGTCAGAAGCCCATCAATCCCTATATATAGTCCATCTAGGTAACACCAAGATGTATCAGGATTTTCGTAAAAATTATTGGTGGAAAGGAATGAAGAAGGATATCGCACGGTATGTAGAACAATGCCTCACTTGTCAGCAAGTCATGACAGAGCACCAGAGACTTAGAGGACCTTTGCAACCCCTACCTATTCCTGAGTGGAAATAGGAACGTATTTTGATGGATTTTGTGTCAGGCTTTCCTCAAGCTCCTAGTGGCCAAGATGTAGTATGGGTCATTGTTGATCGGTTGACTAAGACTGCACACTTCCTACCCATCAAGATGACCTACAGTATGGACCGACTTGCCGAGCTTTACATTAAGGAGATCGTACGATTACATGGTATTCCTGTGTCGATTGTGTCGGATCGTGATCCAAGATTCACCTCTAGATTTTGGCGGAGTTTACAGGAAGCATTGGGAACAAAGCTAACCTTCAGCATAGCGTTTCACCCTCAAATAGATGGACAGACTGAACGGATGATCCAAACCTTGGAAGACATGTTGCGACTATGTGTTTTTGACTTTAAAGGAAGCTGGATTCAGTACATTCCGTTGATAGAGTTCACTTACAACAATAGCTATCACGCTAGCATCGAGATGGCACCCTATGAAGCCTTGTGAGGGAGGCGGTATAGGTCGCCATTATACTGGGACGAAGTAGGAGAGAGAAAACTACTCAAGCCAGAGATCATTCAAGACACCTAGGAGAAGATAGCAGTAATTAAGCAGAGATTAGCAGCAGCTGAGAGTCGACAGAAGAGCTACGCCGACATCAGACGACGAGAACTGGAGTTCAAAGTCGGCACAAAGGTCTTTCTCAAGGTCACCCCTATGAAAGGAGTAATGAGGTTCAGAAGAAGAGGAAAGCTGAGCCCCAGATTGGTGGGTCCCTTTGAGATTCTTGAGAAGATCGGCACGGTGGCATATCGTTTGGCACTACCACCAAACTTGACAGAAATTCACAACGTATTTCATATATCCATGCTAAGGAAGTACGTATCGGACCCCACGCATGTATTGGAAAGCAAGCCCCTACAGATTCAATCCAACATGACTTATGAGGAGACACCGACAAGAATACTGGATAGAAGGGAACAAGTCCTCAGGAACAAGACTATCTCTTTAGTGAAAGTCTTATGGAGTAACCACTCCGTGGAAGAAGCTTCATGGGAATTGGAGGAGCGCATGGGGGAAAAGTACCCGTATCTATTTGAGTGAAAGCTGATGGGCCTCAAAGTGACTCTGGCACATCAGGTACTTCCTATGGTCAGTGGGTTAGTTGTTCACCAAATTCCAAGGACGGAATTTTTATAAGGATGGAGGATTGTGACAATCCTAAGTCCCTTTAGAGTATTTTTAGTTGACTCATAGATTTTAAAAACTTGTCATGCATGCAACATAATTTCATAGTATAAACAAAATGATCATTTGTAATTTGAAACAGAATTTCATAAATAGCATGGCCTGATAATTTTTCTAGAAGGGATAAAAAATTCACTTACCTCTTGATTGTAGTAAAAATTTCCTCTGATTGCTAACTAATCTCCTAAAGGAAATACAGACACGTTACTAGCCTCATACACGTCACAGTAAAGCATTCTATTACTATTATGAGTTGGTTAGCTAATCAATTGAGAATAAACTTATTTAGGTGTTTAGGTATGCTTCTCAATAAATTTACAAAATTTATTTTATTCCTTATATATATATATATATATATATATATATATCTTAATGTACTTTAAATTATTCGGTTATAAAAAGATTACTCTCATTAATTATATATTTATATAGATATATAGCTAAGTATACTTCAAACCTTGTTGCACCTGTATATGCACGCCGAGGTACTATATATATATATATACTTTGTATCATCATATATATCTATATATCTTGAAACATTCCAGATATACGTGTATTTATAAGTACTTCCATCATTATATATATATATATATACACTTTAAAGTAGTCCCATGTATATATTTATAAATCCTTCAAAACATTATATATATTTACATATTTTGAAGCAATCCAGATATATGTATATTAAAAAAATACTACAATTCATTATGTATATCTATATATATATAAATATATCTCTATACTTTAAAGCATTCTTCATGTATATGAGTATTTATAAATCCTTCAAATCATTATATATATAATAATTTGTTCCCACAAAAGACAAAGTAGGTGTGAGATATGTGTATATGGCTGTACGTGAGGAGCAAAAGAAGAAATTCTCTCTTTTCCACTAGAATACAACACGGTCACCAAGGCAAACACTAAAATTTTGACTCACAATTGTGCTATCACCTAGTATATATATGTAAGATGAAGAAAAGTCATTTGTGAGGCCATACCTGACGCACAACAGGGAGAGCAACGTGGGAAGGAAAAGTGAGCGGCAGGGAAAAATTCTTTTTTTTTTTTTTTTTTTTTTCTTTCTTTCTCTCTTGGTGTGCGGCAAGAGCTTGTTTTACTCCCATAAATAGGGCTGAATAAAAGAGAGGAAATAGGTTTTCAAGGAGCATAGGGTTTTCCTTTTAGTAGTTGGCACCTAGGGCTTCAGTATATATATATATATATATATATATATATATATCTTGTTTTACTCCCATAAATAGGGCTGAATAAAAGAGAGGAAATAGGTTTTCAAGGAGCATAGGGTTTTCCTTTTAGTAGTTGGCACCTAGGGCTTCAGTATATATATATATATATATATATATATATATATATTTTACTCTTTTATTTTATTTACTTATTATTATTATTATTATTATTATTATATATTTTTAATTCGTCCGTTCTCATTGTTAACCTAAGCCAACCTTTTTTTTTTTTAAATCTATGCAACTAAAAATACTCTAAAGGGACTTAGGATTGACACAATCCTCCCCCCTTATAAAAATTTCATCCTCGGAATTTGGTGAACAACTAACCCACTGACCATAGGAAGTACCTGATGTGTTAGAGTCGCTTTAAGGCCCGTCAGCTTTCACTCAAACAGATACAGGTACTTTTCCCACATGCGCCCCTCCAATTCCCATGAAGCTTCTTCCACGGAATTTTTACTCCATAAGACTTTCACTAAAGAGATAGTCTTGTTCCTGAGGACTTGTTCCCTTCTATCCAGTATTCTTGTCAGTGTCTCCTTATAAGTCATGTTGGATTGAATCTGTAGGGGCTCGCTTTCCAATACATGCGTGGGGTCCGGTACATACTTCCTTAGCATGGATATATGAAATATGTTGCGAATTCCTGTCAAGTTTGGTGGTAGTGCCAAACGATATGCCACCGTGCCTCAACTTTCCTCTTCTTTTGAACCTCATTACTCCTTTCATAGGAGCGACCTTGAGAAAGACCTTTGTGCCGACTTCGAACTCCAGTTCTTGTCGTCTGATGTCGGCGTAGCTCTTCTATCGACTCTGAGCTGCTGCTAATCTCTGCTTAATCACTGCTATCTTCTCCCAGGTGTCTTGAATGATATTTGGCTCGAGTAGTTTTCTCTCTCCTACTTCGTCCCAGTATAATGGCGACCTACACCGCCTCCCTTACAAGGCTTCATAGGGTGCCATCTCGATGCTAGCGTGATAGCTATTGTTGTAAGCGAACTCTATTAACAAAATGTACTGAATCCAGCTTCCTTTAAAGTCCAAAACACATAGTTGCAACATGTCTTCCAAGGTTTGGATCGTCTGTTCAGTCTGTCCATCTGTTTGAGGGTGAAACACTGTGCTGAAGGTTAGCTTTGTTCCCAATGCTTCCTGTAAACTCCGCCAAAATCTAGAGGTGAATCTTGGATCACGATCCGACACAATCGACACAGGAATCCCATGTAATCGTACGATCTCCTTAATGTAAAGCTCGGCAAGTTGGTCCATACTGTAGGTCATCATGATGGGTAGGAAGTGTGCAGTCTTAGTCAACCGATCAACAATGACCCATACTGTATCTTGGCCACTAGGAGCTCGAGGAAAGCCTGACACAAAATCCATCGAAATACGTTCCGATTTCCACTCAGGAATAGGTAGGGGTTGCAAAGGTCTTGCAGGTCTCTGGTGCTCTGCCTTGACTTGCTAACAAGTGAGTCATTGTTCAACATACCGTGCAATATCCTTCTTCATTCCTTTCCACCAATAATTTCTACAGAAATCCCGATACATCTTGGTGTTACCTAGATGGACTGTATGTAGGGATTGATGGGCTTCTGACAAGATGACTCTCTTCAGTTCTGCATCCTTGGGAATGCACACTCGGTTGCGAAACTTTAATATCCCATCTCCACCAATGTGAAAATCTGATTGTACCCATTTTTCAACTTCTTCACGGCTTCTAATAAATTTGTTATCCGATAATTGGGCGGCTCTAATTTGCTCCGTTAAGGTCGGCTCCAAGCTTGGGCTACTCATGTAAGACTGGATTTCCCCCACCATCATCTCTACTCCGGCTCTCTCCAGGTTAAGGTGTAGTTCCTTTTGTATAGTGAACATGGCAAATACGCTTCCAGCTATGGTCTTTCTACTGGGAGCATTAGCAACTACATTCTCCTTCCCTAGGTGGTAGTTGATCGTACAATCATAGTCCTTTAGGAGTTTCAGCCACCGTCTTTGGCGAATATTGAGCTCTTTCTGGGTGAAGAAGTATTTCAGGCTTTTATGATCTGTGTAGATTTCACAACGCTCCCCGTATAAGTAGTGTCGCCATATCTTAAGAGCAAAGACTACCGCAGCAAGTTCAAGGTTGTGAGTTGGATAATTGTGCTCGTAAGTCTTCAACTGTCTTGAGGCATAGGCGATTACTTTCCCTCTCTGCATTAGTACGCAACCCAACCCCTTGTGTGAGGCGTCACTATAAATTACAAATCCATCCGATCCTGATGGGAGAGTGAGGACCGGTACAGTGACTAAACGTTGCTTCAATTCTTGGAAACTTTGTTCACATTCCTCCGACCATTGGAATTTCTCGCTCTTCCTTGTAAGTCTGGTAAATGGTGCCGCCAACTGAGAAAGCCCTTCAACAAACCTCCTATAATAGTCGGCAAGACCCAGAAAACTTTGTACCTCATGGGCGTTCGATGGCCTCACCCAATTGACTACTGCTTCCTCTTTCCCTGGGTCTACTGCAATTCCATCCTTGGTAACAACGTGCCCTAAGAACGCCACATTGTCTAACCAGAATTCGCATTTCTTGAATTTCGAGTAAAGTTGGTGTTTCCTTAAGACGCTCAACACCGTCCATAAATGCTCTTCATGCTCCTTCCGACTCTTTGAGTAGATTAAGATGTCGTCGATAAATACCACCACACACCGATCGACAAGCTCTCGAAAAATTCGAGTCATCATATCCATGAAAGCTGCCAGAGCATTAGTTAACCCAAAAGGCATTACTAAGAATTCATAATGCCCATACCTTGTTCGGAACGCCGTTTTTTGTACATCCTTCTCTTGAATCTTGAGTTGGTGATAGTCGGAACGAAGGTCAATCTTAGAGAATACCTGTGACCCTTGGAGCTGGTCAAAGTGGTCATCAATCCTCGGTAGTGGATATCTATTCTTGATTGTCACCTTATTCAATTCCCGATAGTCGATTCATAGTCTCATCGACCCATCTTTTTTCTTCACGAATGGGACCGGTGCTCCCCATGGAGAAACACTAGGGCGAATAAAACCCTTGTCTAGAAGTTCTTGTAACTGATCCTTGAGTTCCTTGAGCTCCAGCTGTGCCATTCTGTATGGAGCCTTGGATATGGGTGCGGTGTTTGGTAATAAGTCAATGGTGAATTCGGTCTCCTTGTCCAGCGGTGTCCTTGGCAGCTCTTCTGGAAAAACGTCCACAAATTCTCGTACTATAGGTATTTCCTCAATCTTGCATCCTAATTTTTCTTCTATCACGCAAGCCAAGTATCCTGAACACCCACTTCTCAGTAATTTGGTCGCCTGTAGTGCAGATATCAATTTGAATGTGCCGGTCTGATTCCCCTAAATCTTGAACTCTGCTGCTCCTGGTGGTCTAAACACGATCTCCTTGTGGAAACAGTCCACGCAAGCATGATACATGGATAGCCAATCCATGCCTAAAATAATATCAAACCCATTCATCTCAGAGATAACGAGATTCGCCGGCATGACATGACCTTCACCTAGAATTGGACAATCCTTAACTACTGAGGTGCATAAAATTGTACTCCCTACCGGTGTAGCAACTGCTAAATTTATATCTAAGGCTTCAAAATCCTGAAAGCAGGCTTTAACAAAGAAATACGACACAAACGAGTGTGTTGCTCCTGAATAAAAAAGAACAGAAGCTATACCAGACGAAATAGGAAGAGTACCTGTTACTACGTCGTTTGACGCAGCTGCATCACTTGGTGTCAAAGCATACACCCGAGTAGGTGCCGTGGTTCTCTATCCCTCTAAGCGGTTCGGATTGGCTTGGTTGTTGGCAAGAGTCCTACAGTCCCTCGCGATATGTCCAGGTTTCTCGCACTTAAAGCAGCCTGATTGCCCGTAGAGGCAATTCCCAGTATGCATCCTACCGCACTTCTGGCAGGATGGGCATTGCTCGCCCCCTCTTTGGTTATGAAATTGCTGAGGTGTGTAACTCCTCTCTGCTGGTTGGTTAAGTCTCCTCTTATTGGCATGGAATGATTGTCCCCCCGAGCGGTTTCCTTGTGGTGCAGTTCTCTTCTTATGATTAAAGTATTCCGAGTTGATTTTTTGTGTCCGCTCAATTACTGCCGCCTTGTTGATCAAGTCTGTCAGCTTGCCAATCTCGAATCCCACAATATGGTTCATGATGCGCAGTTGTAACCCTCGTTCAAACTTTCTTGCAGTGAGCTCTTCTGTGGACACCAAGTAAGGCGCGAACCGAGAAAGTTCAATGAACTTGGCAGCATATTGCTCCACCTTCATTGATCCTTGAATCAAATCTATAAATTCCTAGGCCTTGGCCTGTCGGGTTGTTTGTGGAAAGAATCCCTCCAAGAACGCCTCCTTGAAGTCCATCCAGGGAATGGTTGCTCCAACACCTAGTCGTTGTTGCAGGTGTTCCTTCTGAGCGGTCCACCATCGTTCAGCTCCCTCAGTGAGGTAGTAGGTAGCATACTTGACCCTCTATTCTTCGGTGCAGTTCATCACATCCATCTGCTTCTCTATTTGTAAGACCCAATTTTCAGCAGCTATTGCGTCGGGTTGTCCCTCAAAAACAAGAGGACGTTGCCAATTAAACTTTTCGAAAGTACACCCTCGCTGTCCTTCACTGGTTGTTCCTCCCATGGTATTGGTACCCATTTCCAATAAACTCACAAGTTGCGCCGCCAATGCAGTCAAAGTTTCCAGTTGCTGGTTTGCAGTGGTGTTTCCTCCGTTCCCAGCCTCGTTGCCCTCAATATGACCCTCCTCGGTGTTGTTAGTACGGCTATGAGTCGGGGGTGCCATTGTTCTATAACCGAGGTAGAAGCGAAGAAAATAATAAGCAGTTAGAAAGTATTCATGTACTATCTATAAGTGACTACAAAGCCAGACTCTACTTGGCCGGAATGTGGTTTCCCATTACCCCACTACTTCTATCAATAGTTCTAATTCTTAAAGTCTACAGAACCTTATAACCTTTGCTTTGATACCAAAATTGTAACATCTCCAACCCGTTAGGGTTAGGTTTGTTTATCATTTTCTTACTCACAAAGATCCATAAGGTTTAACAACTAAACAATACTAGAATAAAAATGAATGCATGAAAGTCTAGAATATCATGTCCAAAAATAATAACTAAATTGAAATATCTATGCTTAACAAAAATATGTCTCACAAACGATAATAATGTTCCTTATTAAAATAAATTTGTCACTCTCTGAAAGAAAACTGTGCCAATGCACTTATTAACTTGACTAATATGAAATCATAAGAAATCCTAAATACGTCCGCCCCCATTCCGGCCTCCTAGTGCTACCTGATCACCACCTGAAACAAGAAATAAAACTGATGAGCCCAAAGGAGGCCCAGTAAGTGAAATCCACAACCATAAGGAGTTCTACTCCTTGTCCCGTTTTGAAAAATGGAACTCATAACTACATATGTTCCCAGTATATTTTTAAAGAAAACAGGAAGCAAATAAAATATACTATCATCAATAAAATTTATGATAGTCATTATCTCATACTAGGACCCATGTATACTGTTACCCCTATATACTAGGGTTGTGTGGTCCTTGAGACCTGGGATGAGATACTGTGGCCACAGCTCTGTCCCCTGGCCAGCCGATTAACTTTGGGTGCACTCAGCATGGCAAAAAAAACTATGATGGAACCACCTTCTGGCAGAGCCTCTTTCAGCAATTGCGCCTCCGTCCTTAGCATCGGTACCGAGCTTCTCTCTTGTTTCTCTTGGGGCCAAAAATACACTCCTCCCTTCATGTGCCCTCATTTTATAACACTCTTTTCTCATTTTTTGTACTTCTCTAGGTACATCTTAGGGCAACATGCAGGAGGGTTTCTCATCATTTTCTCAAAATTTCTTATAAACATCATTATTTTCATAATGTTTCTTTTTCTCGAACTTGTCATGCATGCAGCATAATTTCATAGTATAAATGAAATGATCATTTGTAATTTGAAACAGAATTTTATAAATAGCATGGCATGATAATTTTTCTAGAAGGGATAGAAAATTCACTTACCTCTTGACTGTAGTAAAAATTTCCTCTGACTGCTAACTAATCTCCTAAAGGAAATACAGACACGTTACTAGCTTCATACACGTCACAGTAAAGCATTCTATTACTATTATGAGTTGGTTTGCTAATCAATTGAGAATAAACATATTTAGGTGTTTAGGTATGCTTCCCAATAAATTTCCAGAATTTATTTTATTCCTTAGGATATATATATCTTAATGCGCTTTAAATTATTCTGTTATAAAAAGATTACTCTCATTTATTCTATATTTATATAGATATATAGCTAAGTATACTTCAAACCTTGTTGCACCTGTATATGCACGCGGAGGTACTATATATATATATATATATATATATATATATATATATACTTCGGATCATCATATATATCTATATATCTTGAAACATTCCAGATATACGTGTATTTATAAATACTTCCATCATGATATATAAATACAATTTAAAGTAGTCCCATGAATATATTTATAAATCCTTCAAAACATTATATATATTTACTTATTTTGAAGCAATCCAGATGTATGTATATTAAAAAAAAGGGTTAAATACTCCAAACCCTCCTAGGGTTTTTCAATTTTATTTTTTTCCCCCTCAGGTTTCATTTTTATCACAGGAGGTCCCGTGGTTTTGATAAATGACCAAGTTAGTGCATTCATTAGTTGACCGTTAGGACTGACACATGGACCAATCAGATGCTGACATGTGGCACCTACTTAATTTTTTTTAAATTTAAATAATGTTTTTTTTTTAAAAAAAAAAAAAAAAAAAAAAAAAAGAAAAGGAAAAAAAATTGGGGGTGGCGGCCATTTGGGGGTGGCCGAGCCACCCCTTGGTGCCTAGGGGGTGGCTCAGCCACCTCCTTGGGCTCCAAGGGGGTGGCCGAAACCAACCCCAGTACCCACTAGGGGTAGCTCGGCCACCCCATGGAGCCTTGGGGGTGGCCGAAACCACCCCCAATGGTGGTTGGGGGTGGCCGAAACCCACCCCTAGTGGGTACTGGGGGTGGTTTCGGCCCCCCCCTTGGAGCCCAAGGGGGTGGCCGAGCCACCCCCTGGCCACTAGGGGGTGGCTCGGCCAACCCCATCCGGCTAGATGGGGGTGGCCCCAATTCTTTTTCCTTTTTTTTTTTTTTTTTTAAATACATTTTTTTTAATTGAAAAAAAAATTAAAAATTAAATATGTGACACGTGTCAGCATCTGATTGGTCCACGTGTCAGTCCTAACGGTCAACTAACGGATGGACTAACTTGGTCACTTATCAAAACCACAGGGACCTCCTGTGATAAAAATGAAACCCTAGAGGAAAAAAAATAAAGTTGGAAAACCGTAGAGGGGTTTAAAGTATTTAACCCTAAAAAAAATACCACAATTCATTATATATATAATGATTTGAAGGATTTATAAATATTCATATACATGAAGAATACTTTAAAGTATATATATATACTTGCTAATAATTTGTTCCCACAAAAGACAAAGTAGGTGTGAGATATGTGTCTATGGTTGTACGTGAGGAGCAAAAGAAGGAATTCTCTCTTTCCCAGTACAATACAACACGGTCACCAAGGCAAACACTAAAATTTTGACTCACAATTGTGCTATGACTGAGTATATATATGTAAGATGAAGAAAAGCAATCTGTGAGGCTATACCTGACGCACAACCGGGAGAGCAACATGGGGAGGAAAAGTGAGCGGCAGGGAAAAATTCTTTTTTTTTTTTGTTTTTTCTCTTGGTGTGCGGCAAGAGCTTGTTTCACTCCCTTAAATAGGCTGAATAAAAGAGAGGAAATAGGTTTTCAAGGAGCATAAGGTTCCCCTTTTGGTAGTCGGCGCCTAGGGCTTCAGTATATATATATATATATATATATATATATATATATTACTATTATTTATATTTTACTCTTTTATTTTAAGGAAAATTACAGTTTACCTTCCCAAAGTAGACAGCATTTTTCAATTCGAACACTAAAGTTTCGATTTTTGCAATCTACCCCCACAAAGTTCCAATTTTTTTCAATTCAACCAATATTATCCCAAAATTCCCATATTGCCCCTAATTTTTATTTTTATGACGAAAAAAAATAAATTTGAGGGTGCAAAAATAGCCAGATGGCGTAGCCACCCAATTTTTTTAAAAATTTTTTTTATAAAAATAAAAAAAATAAAAATTATGGGCAATATGGGAAGCTTTGGATACAATTGGTCAAATTGTAAAAATTTGAAACTTTGGGGGGTGGATTGCAAAACTTGAAACTTTAATGTTCGAATTGAAAAACGCTGTCAACTTTAGGGGGTAAACTGTAATTTTTCCTTTATTTTATTTACTTATTATTATTATTATTATTTTATTATATATTTTTAATTTGTCAATTCTCATTGTTAACCTAAGCCAGTCCTTTTTTAAAAAATTTATGAGTCAACTAAAAATACTCTAAAAAGACTTAGGATTGTCACAATTTTAGACAAGATTCAGCAGTCCTCGTGGGAATGACCCTGTATTTGTACACTATATTACTATATTGACCTCGTGCACTTAAGGGTAAAACATCTAGTTATTTGCCTATTAATTTAGGTAGGTAATTGTGAACAACATTAAATTTTTGAACTTAATGAAATGACATATAAGGAAAATTATTGAAATATAATTAAATGCTCTTAATTAAGCTAATTTAATGACCAGTTCATTCTTAAAAAACCGGCTCAAAAATTATACCTTAAAAAACCAGTTTAAACTTTAAAAAAAATGGGTTCACGTCACATGTCGCAATTTTGGACTACCTATAAAGAGTGATTTGCCTATATATATATATATATATATATATATATATATATATATGATGATACAGCTTTTCCTTTTGGTGCTATATTTAGAAATTAATTTTTGGTGTATTAATTTTTTTTTTTTTTTTAAAGAAAAAAAAACAGTAAGCAAGTAATGCGGTCATTTTTTAATAGAACATATTATGAAGATTATAGGTACCATCTTTTTATCCTATTTTTATCCTCCTAAAGTTGATGTGGCTTTCAAAATCACCATTGGATCGAAATTCAAGTATGATTCATCTAAAATTTAATGGTAATTTTAAAAGACACATTAGCTTTAGGAGAATAAAAAGATGATAAAAAGATGCATGGTCCATTGGTCCTTAGCATTACTCAAAACAAATTGCCAAATAAAGGTTATATATGTATCGTTTTTCTTTGGGTAAACTTCACATTCTTTTCTCAAACTACCACTCAATTGATAATGTCTCTCCCAAATTTTCAATTATAACAATATCCTCCCAAACTACTAAAATATTGTCAATGTCCCCCCAAGACTTAGCAAAAGGATAAAAATGCACATATAAATTTTTAAATAAGACAAACATACCACTATAAATTCGAGAAAAAAAATTAATTGTTTTTAAATGAAATTTTTAATTAAAAATAAACGATTTTTTTAATTTTTAATTTTTTAAACAAACTTTTTTAATTTTACTTTTTATAATGGAAATTTTTATTTCAAAAATGATTTTATTTTTTTAAAATCGAAATTTTTTAATTTTTTTTAACGGTTTTTTCTAGAAGTTTTAATATTTTTTGTTTTTATTTTACTAAGGTAGTTTCGTCATTAGAAAAACATTGACAATTTTTGGTAGTTTGTGGGGACATTGTCAATTGGGTAGTAATTTGAGGGGGGTATGTGGACTTTACTCTTTTTCTTTTAATTTTAGGAGAAATTTCACAAATGACTCCTGAACTATTATGCGATTTGAAATTCCAAAATCTCTTAATTTCATTCCAAAACTTTCAATTTGATGCAACCTATTTCCCTTCGTCAGTTTTTGGACGTTAAAAGATGAAATGATCTTTACACCCCTGAAACTTTTATAAAATTTTAAATTTACCCTTAATTTCAAATTGAAATAAAACAAAAAAAAAAAAATAAAAAATAAAAAAAATTGAAGGGTAATTTGGTCTATTTCCGTTGGAGTTTAACAGCAGAAATTGACGGAGTGAGTCAATTGCATCAAATTGAAAGTTCGGGAAATAAAATTGAGTATTTTTGAAATTTGAAGATCTTCTCAAAATGCATAATAGTTCAATGATCTTAAGTGAAGTCATTTCTTATTTTGCTTTCATACAAACAATAGATCATAGTATTATGCACGCTACCGTCGGTATTCCATTTACATGTTATCTCCATACTACTACTATTTTTTATTTTATTTTTTTCTAAATTACTATAATAGTACACGTATTTTCTAATGCAGCTGTAAATACTTACCATACTTTCTTTTGTGAGTATAAATTAAGACAACAGTAACTAAAAAACCGTTCATAACGCTTAACATGAACGAAGTCTTAAGTTAATTTTCCATTATTTTTTTGGGTCTCGCTCTTATATTGAATAATTAAATTTGTACTTAAGGGGTAACTTGATTGGCTGGAAAGATCAAGTCTCATAAAGCAGAAGCCACTAGTTCGAATTTTCATTCTTCATTTCTCTCTCTTTATACTCACTTAAGCATCATAGTAATCCCTTTTGGCACACCTAAGAATGTTTTTTTTTTTTGTGCTTAATCCTTTTTTCCTTTTTATTTTTTTTTATTTTTTTTTATTTTTTTTAGTATGACCAACTGATTCTTCAGAAGACGCCATCTGTGCCACCGATTGTATCGTTTCCATCTGATCATCAGGGACAACCCAATCCTTAGGGGCAGACTAGGCTCCAAAATCAGAGGATCTCAACCATTGAACTGCAACTCTAGCAAATATCGCAAAATACGAACTAGGCCATGAAAATGCAATTCAACAGGTGCAATTTGGAGCCATCCAACCACAGTGAATGTGAACAGAGACCAAATCCATGGGACAAAAAGGAGGAGCAACCTGAACGAAAGAAGCCATGTTGATCCATCGGCGTGTGTATATGTATATATATAGTGTAACACCGGCCGCAAAAAATAGTTACTGATTTACCACTCACAGAAAATTCTAAATATTTGAAGTGTAGAATTTATCCGTAATTGCATCCATGTTCATGAATTTCAAAAAAGGTGTTGAAAGATTAAAATTTTTTTATGGTTAATTACCGTTTTAGTGCTTAGGTTTTCACTTTATTTATTTATTTATTTTTTTTGTTTTTTTTTAACTTTAGGTTTCAAATCGTATCATACATGGTACTTGACTTATAGGTAAAAACCAATTTTAAACAAGAAATAACATGTTTTTGGAGAAGCAAAAATTTTTTTGCCCAAAGCCAAGAGTGATTGTTGATATCCAGATAAGTTTTCTTTGTTCTTATGATTTAATTTTAAATAACAACTGTTCTTCACAAAGATTTTTGGCATGTGAATTTGATTTTATGCCGCGCAGATATCTAATTTGCAATCATATTCCTATATTTTTCTTTTCTTTTTAATATTTAATTTAAAAAATTTTTTTTTATGATTTTTAATTTTTGTTAGGACACGTGGCATGTTTTTGTTAAGACACATGTCAGTCCATTAGTTTGATTGACGGAATGGTGACATAGGTACTAAACTAGTATTTACCCATAAGTCATGTACCATCTGTGATGCGAATTAAAATCTAAGTGCGAAAAATAAAAATGTACAAAACTAGGTAGGTACTACAAAGGTAATTAACCCTTTAAAAAAAACTTAAACTAAAAAAAAAAAATGGATAAATCCAAAATCATTTTATGTGGCTGGCTTAAATTATAAATCCCTCCATGTAATATAAAAAAAAAAAAAAAAATTTAAAGGTCATCGGGTAGGCCAAAATAACAATTTAGTCTATGCAATTAAATTCCATCAAAACACTTGATCAATATATTCCATTAGTGTGCCACGTCAGCACCAATAAAAAGGATGACATGTATCACTCTCAATAATAAATAAATAAATAATATAAATATATAAAACTTAAAAAATTAAAATTTAATTAAAAATAATATTTTAAAAAAATTAATTTATAAGTTTTTTTTTTAAATATATTTATATTTTTAATTTTAATTTTTTATTTGGGTTTTTTAATTTTGATTTTTTGATTGGAACTGTTGCTGATACATTAATAAATTTAGTGTTAATTTAGTTTAATTTTAAGGGTATTATATGTAAATTTTGTTTATAAAGTTAGGGCATTTGCGTCATTTCAAGTTTTTTAACTAGATTGACTAACGGAAGGAGAATTTTGATAAGTAAATGGTAGTTTGATGTGATCGGGTGGTCAAAGTGTAAGTTCATGGGGCCATATTGACAGAGGGTATGTAGTAGTTTATGAGGGTAAAAGTAATTACCCATTTTTCTTTATTATTATTATTTTATGTGAGACTTTTTTCTTTCAAAGCTCTTTGATGCTTTCCATTTAAAACATTCCCAAACCATAAATTATAAATATACATAATAATTTTGAAAATTCGTTAACAACACCATCTTCGTTTTCTTTCTGCAATAGAGCATCATCACACAAAAGTGAATTTTTTTAAAAAAATTAAAAAGTAATATGAAGATTGTTTTAGTAATTTTAATTGTTAGTTGCTTACATAAAACAAAGTCCATATAAATACACCTCAATTTGTTAAAAATATTCAATAAATTTTGTAGTGAACTCTTGTAAATAACTATAGCCAATTAAGTTGCATAAAATCCTTGGATCGACTTGCTCTTACACTCTCCCCCCCTCCATCACACCTTTGGGCATCTTCCATGAATAATTGATTGTCCTTTCATATATATATATATGATCTACCAAGTTGGCGGTTACATCAGGAGACGGTAGCCAACTGTATTTTTGGTCTTTCGTTTTATTTTTCAAGTGTCAGTTGAGGGCCTATAGCATTTAGTGCTGTTGACTCCAAATGTGTATTTTCTTTCTCTCTTTCTCCTACTAAATAATCTACAAGATCTAATTAGTTAGTGATGTTCAATCAGGAAGTTGATGCATGTGACAATGTCGGACCAGTAGTACTTGAGAAACTTTGAAAAATACCTAAAAATTAAAGTATGTGAGAATATTAGTATTATTGCCCATTTTATAATAAATTATATATATATATATATATATATAGAGAGAGAGAGAGAGAGAGAGAGAGAGAGGAAGTGGCTGATACATTGTATCTCAAAGAAGAGAAGGATACCTGCCTCGTATTCTATCCCTTTCTGACGTTTTTGTAGGACATGCATGCATGATGCACCTTATAATGTCCCTCAGCTTCTCAAAGTCAGCTTTCAAGATTATTATTTAATTAAAAATAAAAATAAAGTAAAATATTGTCTGGACCAACTGAAATACAGAACCATTTGAACATTTTTATTATTTATTGAATTATTTTGGTCATATTTTAGAGGGATCAAATTACAAGTCGAGGATATCAACAGTTAACAATATTTGTCAGATTTATTTGCACGAGGATAAATCTTTCCCTTCTGAAAATGGGTATGGAAAGACCAGACACTGGTTGCTTATAATTTACAAAAGATTGCATGCATTGGGATGTATATACGTATATCAATGTTATGCAGGATCAATCTTAACTCTAACAATGTGGGCTTCAATGTTGAGGAACATATGTTGTGGAATGTCTAATTTCAGAAATATTATTAGATAATGAAGATTAAATGAATCCAGTCTGGTGGCACATGCATTTGCTATTTCACATTATTATTGGGCACTTATAGTATTGTTAAATTATCAGTTATTCGAAAAGTTAAGCGGATATAAAAGAGTAAATTTAATTAATAATTTAACGCTTTTTTTCACGTAGAATACTTAATTAATTAAATATGGTCTAGTGAAACAATTTGATTGGTCTAAGGCTTCAATTCATAATGTTTGGAGAAGAAGAAAAAGGACGGCTACAATTGGTGTTAAAATGATCCACCAGGGTGAGTATCAAATAATATCAGTATTGATCCAATGTGGGGCTACTCCATACTTAATTTTGTACTCTATATATTCTGATCATGACACAATGGATCATACGGTTGCACTCAAGTGACAACCACTTGAAAAAGACATAAAGTGAGATCGGAAACTTGTCAGAGTGTCAATGGAGAATAGCTCTGATATTTAAATCAACGTAAGAATAATCATTAAAAGGCTCTCTTTATAAAAATGAAAGAGTATATATGAATATCTTTTACTTGCATGGGTAACACGATTCTCCGTATATAACATAGCATTATAAACGTAGGACGTCCCAAAGAAGTAGCTCAATCGGCTGGAACTACGCCTAATGAAGCGAAGGTTACTAGTTCGAATTCTCCTCCCCTCTCTTGTGCGAACATGTCAAAATAAATAAATAAATAAATAAACATAGGACAGCGTTATTTGGGTGTCATCGGGTGATAGGGTGCAGCCGGTATTTGTTGTTCGTTGTGTTGGCGTGGAGTGCTTGCTCACCGACAAGTTGAGTGTTGCCCCCTTTTTTGGGCTGGAATAATGAGATAGTTGAAACCAGTGACCAAGCTAGAGGTGTTTGGAGAGGAAGAAATTAAAAAAGAAGAGAAAAAAGCTGAAATTGGTGGTAAAATCACTAGGGTGAGTATGAAGCAAAATGGGTAAGGAATCACATGCTTTTTGTTGTCTATATATTCATTAGTGGCTAGTGTCCTCCGATCCGCATCATTAGACTTTGGAAAGTTGCATAATTAATTCAGTCGTCATATGAAACATGTAAAACATACTTGGTTTAACATTCTGAACTATTCTGGAGAAGAAATATTAATTGTCCATGTTCATGTTCAGATCCTGTTTGGCATGATGGATAAATGTTTAGTCCCTCCTAACCCTAATTCCGAAGAGCAAAAGTAATCATCAATTATTAGCTGGTTTTCGTAGGGAGTTATGCGAGTCAAATTATATTTTCTATAATATTGATTTGGCAATCTCAATCAACCATCGTTAAAAAAATATTTAAAAATTATTTGTGACTGGTGGACTGCCATGTCAGTTAACAGCATTTTGGAACAATTTTAGAATAAAAATGTAGTATATAACATTTTCAAAAAGAAAATGGCCAAATAAGGTTATGTATATTTTTTCTTTTAATCTTAATTTTAGTGGTACAAACAATACTCTCACTCTCACACTACCTGACGTGGCTTTTAAACTTATTATTAAGTTCGGAATGAATCATTATTATATTTTAATCTAATGATAATTTGAAAGACAAGCTCACTCTCAATGTGTAATATTTGTCCAAGTATAACAGTTAAAGGCACACTAATGTGAGTACTCCATTTACATGTTAGCTTCATATATATACTGCAATTTTTTTTTCCTTTTTTTTTTTTTTTCTCTAAACTATGATAATAGTTAGTCTATTCCTTACAGCAGGACTTAAATACTTACCTTATGTGAGATGGGCTTTGGTTAAGGATGACGAAACAGGGTAGCGAGAGAATGAGATAAGGTTAGGGTATCATGTGAGAAGCTAGTTGTGGTATTTGGACCAAAGATGAGAAACTTAGACTGACGCCGCGTAGAATTAGAATTGTTTAATTTGTTAGTGTTCGATAGTCGTAAAAATTAAGAATTAAAGACTGAAAAGCATTATATACTTGTAGTGAGGAGCCTAAGAATTTGTGGGAATTGCCACAATACAAAAGCTTATCGAAATTGTCAAGCAGTCAATTAAGGACCTGTTTGAGATTGCATTTGTAGACTTCAAAAGTACGTTTAACACCCTAAAAGCTCGTTTGAAAAAAAAAAAAAAGGTAAAAAAAATTCAAAATGCTTTTTAAGGTTAAAAAACCTAAAAATGGTCAAACGCACTTTTGGCAAAAGCTTAAAACTGAAGTTTTTGTCCAAAAGCGTTTTTTTTTTTACTTAAAGGCTATATTTATCAAATACAATCTCAAACAGGCCCTAAGATCAAGTTGAGCAGATTTTGCATGTACCCTAGCAAAGCCACCTTAGAGCATTTCCAATACAATAAGCAAATAAGTCATAATAGGTAAATTTGACTATTCTAAACAATGTTTTATGTCCAGCAGAGTAGCTTTTTTGTCATTTTTTTCTTATAAAATGAATAGTATATAGGCTTACCTACCATATTGTGGCTACCCTAGCAAAGCCACCTTGGAGAATCTCCAATAGAATGGGCAAATAACTCATAATAAGTAAATTAATTTGACTATTATGAGTGATTTTTTATGTCTATCTAGCAGAGTAGCTTAATTCTTTGGCATTTTTTCTTATAGAATAGTAAATAGGCTTAAGAGCCTATTATTTGTTTATTGTTTTATTTTGTTCACCATAAACAGTTGTTTTTCTTATAGAATGAACAGTGATGCATGGTAGTAATTGACTGAATACATTTAGTGATGGCCTTGATGGATTTACTGATCGATAAGTCGAGTGAGTGAATGCATCTCAGTGATGCAACATGTTTGTCTTTGTGTTTGTTGGTTTAATGAGGTTGTTTGTTCATATGATCCTTCATTGATCACAAGTAATGATGCATGAGGATAACTGAATGATTTCAATGCCAATGAATTTTCAATTGGTGCAGTGAAAAGAAAGAGAAATCCAATGTAGGTGACTCTATCAATGTGAAAATCCAATATTTTTTCTTAGTAAGAACATAATAAAATATAAATAAAAAATAATATTTAAAAGTAAGTAGAGAAGAGAAGAGAATAAAGAATCTATTTGAGAGGGCATAGAAAAAACAGTAACTAAAATATAGAGTTGTATCTATTTTGATTATTATTGCTGGAGATGCGCCCTTAAGTCTTGTTGGGAAACCACAAGGCTACCTCTCTATTTTGTTTTTATTTTTAAAAATAATAAATCAACATCTGCCCCTAAGAAACTAACAAAACATTCTTATAAGAACTTGAGAGAAGTTTTCTTAAAAGTATAATGTGTTTTGTTGTCAGAATAGTATTATTGTATTTTGTTTTTTTTTTTTGGAAAATATTGTGCTTTGGAAAAAATAGTCATTTATTAAATATTTTGAGAAAAATGTGTTTTCTGTTTTTTTAAAACAGAAAAAAAGTTTTTTAAAAACTTTAACAAATATATCCTAATATTTTTTTCATAATGCAGTCAAACATAATAATAATTTTGGGCTCTATACTATTACATGATGGAGGCGAATTTACTGTAAATCGGTACATACCAAATAAGTAGAATTAACGTAGACAAATATAATTTTAAGAAAGGCGACCAAATAGTATGCCATTAAGCATTTTATAATCATTCTCAAATTTTAAAGACTCAGTTTATTAATTAATGTATTTTGAGTCTTGAGATGTGTGTGTGTTTTTTTTTTTTTAGTATTTTCATATGACATAAATATGAAAATTGTTTATATTTTTAAAAGTTTAGTGTTTAAATTATTTGATAATGTTTTACTTTAGAGAAAAAAATAATGAAGGAGAGAATACAAAAATTAGAATCAATAGCTTGCACCTAATTCTCGTTGACTCATTTACTCATTGAGAGGGGTTCAATCTCACCAAATAATAAAATGGAAAGCAGAAAAGAGGCAAATGATTATAAACGTAGGATGAAAGTCATCAACCAACTGCTCGCACCCGACTAGCCGTTGCGTTGCCTTCTCGCTAGCTGTCTTATGTTACTTATTTCTCGCTGCCCCCAACGCGAACGCGGAACGCGGCTTCATTCCAAGTCCCTTTGTCAGCGGCCTTCAATCTTCCAAACCACCACCCACTCTTATTGGTTCTTGGATTCTCTCTCTCTCTCTCTCTCTCTCTCTCTCCCACCCGCCTGCTGGGTCAACCAAACACCTTGTTTAATATCTGGGCCCCCGCCCAGATATAAAATAGTAATAATAATCCGGTAGGCCCCCCATTGCCCCCCACCTTCCACTCTCTCTTTCTCTCTCTGGTTTTTTTTTTCTATAAACACACATCCATAGTTTCCAAGGCTCGTAATTAAGCAGCCCATGGCAGCAATGGAGGAAGAGTACTACTCCCATTTCCCCTCTGATCTGGACCTCAGCTTCACCAGCTGCACCTCCACCACCAGCGCCCGCAGCAGCTTAGCACGCAGCAGCTTGACTCTCAGCTTCAACGAATCCCGCCTCTCCTCCTCCACCTCCACAGCCGCTACTACTCCCCGCTACAGCCGTCCCCACCGCAGCTCCGACCCGCATTGGGCTGCTATCAAAGCTGCCACCAACATATCCTCCGACGGCAAACTCCATCTCCGCCACCTAAACCTCCTCCGCCACCTCGGCACTGGAAACCTCGGCCGCGTCTTCCTCTGCCGCCTCAGAGACTATGAGCACGCCAACTTCGCTCTCAAGGTGGTGGACAAGGACTCGCTCACCAGCAAAAAGCTCTCCCACGTCCAAATGGAGGCCCAAATCCTCTCCATGCTCGACCACCCTTTCCTCCCTACACTCTACGCCCACCTCAACGTTTCTCACTACGCCTGTCTCCTCATTGACTACTGCCCCGGCGGGGACCTCCACTCCCTCCTCCGCAGACAGCCCAACAACCGCCTCTCCCTTCAGGCCGTCAGGTTCTTCGCCGCCGAGGTCTTGGTAGCCTTGGAGTATTTGCACGCTCTCGGCGTTGTTTACCGGGATCTGAAACCGGAGAACGTTTTGATCCGTGAAGACGGCCACATCATGCTGTCTGACTTTGACTTGTGCTTCATGGCCGACGTGGCCCCCACGTTGCAGCAGAGCCGGGCCCACCGCACCACCAGGAGCCGCAGCTTCAACTGCTTGGGCTCGGTTCCTACAAAACTCGACCGGGAGGAGAGAGCGGCCGAGTTCGTTGCCGAGCCTACGACGGCGTTTTCGAGGTCATGCGTTGGGACCCACGAGTACCTGGCGCCGGAGTTGGTCTCCGGGAGCGGTCATGGCAGCGGCGTTGACTGGTGGGCTTTCGGGGTTTTCATCTACGAGCTGTTGCACGGGACGACGCCGTTCCGGGGAGGCAGCAAAGAGGTCACCCTGCGCAACATAGTGTCGAGCAGGCAGGTCAGATTCCACGTGGCGGAGAGAGAGAAGGAGGAGGCGAGGGACTTGATAGAGAAATTGCTGGTGAAGGACCCAAGGAGGAGGCTGGGCTACGCCAGGGGCGCCACCGACATTAAAAGGCACCCTTTTTTTGATGGGATTAAGTGGTCGCTGATCCGAAACTACAGGCCACCGGAGGTGCGTGGGCTGGCGAGGAGGGGAAAGACCCACGTGGGCCACGTCAGCGCTGGGGCGACCCACAAGAGAAGGCAGCGGTGGTGGTGGAAGAGAGTCGGTTTATTTTCGTTGAAAAAGAAGAAGGCCTCCAGATGTAACTCAACTCACAACAGCAATTACTACCATTACGTCAGTGATAATAATAGCCATAATAATCATAATAGCCACATATAGTAAGTAGGGTTAGAGGGTGGTGCTAAACTTGATTTTTTTTTCTTGTAATGCAAGTCTGATGGGAGAGAAAATTGAAAGGACAAGATAGTAAAAAAGGCTGTGACATTTTCCGTAAAGTCTTTTTTTTTTTCAATTTTGAGTTGGAGTATTTGTACTATTAAAACATATTTTAAGCATTGAAGATTCAGCCCTCAATAGTTTTTTATTAAACGGGTTTGAGCTCCCGCTTTCTTTTCGACATGTTTATGTCTGGTGATATTATATACATTTTCTATTGGAAAAGTAATAATTTGAGATTTCCTTGTTACGCGAACTTTTTTTTTTTTTTTTTTTTGAAAAGAAATTCTGGTATATTATTCGAGCTCAAAAAACGAGCAAAATCAAGGAAAAGGGAAAAACCCCTCTTTCCTTGCAATACTGCTGATGCATGGAATAGAATACCACCTCGATCTTATCAATGACATGGGTCCTAGCAGCTATAGCTAGTTCATGCGCAGCCAAATTTGCCGTCCTCCTAACATGGGTAAAACTTGAGTCACCTAAGCCAAGTAAGCTAGCTTTAATATCTTCCACCAGGTGCCCATGCCCACTATTACAAGGACTGTTGGAGTTAACACCACTGACCACTTGCAACGCGTCGCCCTCAAATATCACATTTTGATAACCTTGCTCGTGAGAGAAGAGAAGAGCATGAAGTGCAGCTAGTGATTCCGCTACGACTGGCTCTACTTCCAGATTCAAATGCTTGCTTACAGCTGCCAAAAAAGAGCCTCTTCCATCCCTAGCAATAATACCCAAACCGATGGTCCGTTTATTTTTGTCCTAGGCTTCATCCCAGTTGATCTTCACCATGTTCTCCGGAGGTGGCTTCCAACGACCTTCCAGTCACACTCGAGGCAATTAACCCGATCTTGTTGCCCAGTATTTCTGTTTACCCTTTGAAAGTCCTCCAAAGAAACCTCGGCTTCTCTCACAATCTGGTTTGGATGGGTAAGGTGTAAGAAATTCAATATATATTAAATGCTAATTAACAATATAATTAGCAGCGGAAATAATTTAATATATATATGTACCTCCAGCCATGCTTTGCTCAAGCAGCTTGAAGAACAGCTCCACAGCAACCAAACTAAGAACTAAACAATCGAGAGGTTCTTCTGACCTATGCCTACCAGTGAGTGCCAATTGATGGAATACACAGGTCTTATTTATAGATAGGTCAGGGGACCCTCAATTAGAGCTGTTACCTTAATTATTCCTCCCATCAAGGAATAAAAATCAAATCAATACAGCTAATTGATTCCACAAAAATAAAATCTTTAATGAAATCAAATACTTGTTCCACAAGAATTAAATCAGTGCTTTAATTCAGAATATTTGATTTACACAATAAGCTTTAATTGGAATAAATTATTGAACACCGCAATTTTATAATTACAATAATATATGTGACATAAGGGACATACTTTAAATAGAATTTCTTACATTCTTCCACTTGGCCCTTATGACACATAAATTCCTTATGGTGTTCAATTCTATGATATGACCAATACTTTATTTATTCCAACCATTCATGGAATCCTCCCACTCACTCAAGGAATACTATACTCGAATCATAGCGGTAAAGCTTTTATATGATAAGCCGTCCCTTCCATGTATCACAATGTGCAATATCTCCCTAAATGAGTACTTTATGGATAATATACTTTATGAATGAACTTCCTATAAGTCATTCCGGTCCAACTTTAATTTTATCCCCACGGATAAGAATAATATATATATGCGCACAAAAATCTTTATAACATAACCTTTATGTCTATAGACCAATTAAGGAGAAACTAAGCATAAATGAATTAATAAATCTCATATATTTCACATGACTTTATACTTTCTTTTACCGGTAAACCTTTAGTCATGGGATCCGCAATCATTAATTCAATACTTATATGCTCAATAGACACTTATTGTCACTTAATGTTCTCTTTCATAGTGATACTTTATGTCGATATACATACTTCTGTTTCTACTCAGTTTATTCTTAGAAAAGATAACTGTAGTAGAATTAACTCAGAAGATCTTTATGGGTCTAACTATAAAATCGACAATCTTGAGACCTTTAACAAAAATGTCTCAACCATAATGCCTGTGTAATTAATTCACAGCATGTAATGACTTTTGCTTTCATGGTAGATGTAGTAACTGTAGTTTGCTTACTGCATCTTCAGTACATATATACTGAAGTTGATTCTCTACTATCTACACATTTAGCAAAAATCAAACTTGAATGAACACCACCAAATGGTAAATGTATCTTTAGGTTAAACTGTAGTTCTTGGTTCATTGCATATTCCACAATACTATATTGACCCAATAGTCCAACTGCTATTTCAATGCCAGGTCTAATGTAGACCTGTGCATACACATGGAATATCTGCCTTTGTTCCGATACATTTTGGGACATTATCCCCCTTAATAATAGGTGCTACTGAAGATTCATAGTTCTTCATTCTGAATCTCTCCCAAAACTTTAGTGAGATGAACTTTATGTAGCAAACCTAAATTAATGCTTGCAAGCAAAATATTATCTATATACAGGACTAAAAGAAATGTAACTTTACTCCCACTGACCTTAAGGTATATTCAATGATTAACAAGGTTCTCAATAAACCCATGTGAGGTAATAACCTTGTAAAAATTTTGTATACCATTGATGAGAGACATATCTTAGTCCATTAATAGATATTCTTAATTTGCAAGCTTTGTGACTATTATTAATAAAACCCCTTAAGTTGTCTTATGTACACCTCCTCCTTAAGATCCTTATTCAGGAAAATTGTTTTTCACATCCTTTTGATATAGCTCTAAAACAAAATGAGCTACTCATATCATGATAATCAATGCCTTCCTTTTGAGTAAGATCATTGGCTACAAGTCTAACTTTATATCGTTCAACATTACCTGGAAGTATCCTTTTAGGTTTTATAAACCCATTTGCAGCCTATGGCTACAACTCCCATTGGTAAGTCAACAAGATTGCAGACTTGAATTTTAGCCAAAGATTTCATCTCCTCCTTCATGGCATTGAAACATAATGTGAAGTTATCTCCACCCAAAAAGATGTGAAAACAAATTTTGGATCGTCCTTAGGTCCGACATAAAAATCAGACTCCTGGAAGTATACAACATAATCACTAGAGATTGTTGGTCGCCTTATTTTAGAAAATCTTCTTAATCCTACTTCATTTACTTTTGACAAAGTCTGAGTAGGTTCATTCTGAACTTGTTCCTTATGAGTTGACTGTTTCTGAAACCAATTGTGCTTGAAGATAATCAAAAACACCCTTCATGTGAAGGGGCTTCAGTCAACTCTTGTGTTTCCTCTAATTTAATCCCTTAAGGATAAGCACTCCCACTAAGTTCAGCGTTCTCTAGAAATTTTTAATATTAGACTCAACAATTCTAGTACTAAATGAAGAATAGTAAAGCCTAAACCCCTTGGAGTTTACTGTATAACCTATAAAATTCTGCTAGTTGTCCTTGAAGCTAATTACCTTAGGTGTGGATTATAAATCCTCACTATAGCAAGATAACCCCATATGTGTAAACAATTTGAACTTGATTCCATTCATTCCTTAATTTAGGTGTCTTATGGCCAACTCTAAATGGAATCGAGTTAAATGTATACACAGCGGTTTTCAAGGTTTCACTCCATTAGGAGAATAGAACATTACCTTTCATGTCCCTTTTTCGTGTACCTACCATAATACTATCTGCATTTATCAGATCTTATGATCTTGATTTTCTTTTGTTTTGTTTCTCTACTTCTACCTTATAGGTATTGAAAGCATTTAATGCCCCAACCTTATGATTTAGAAGATAGAGATACATAAACCTTATATGATTATTACCGAAAGAGATAGGACATCTCTAACCATTTAGGCAAGAAGTATGGAAAATGTTATACTTGTACATGATCTCAAGAATTTCAAAAATTCCTTTGTTGGCACCTTTATTGGTATAGTTGGTCTGCTTTTCCTTAATGCAGTCCATATAAATACCAAAGGTAGTAAATTTTAAGAGTCGTAAAAACTCTATCATTTATCGACCTTTTATTCTTTATAGAGATATATTCCAATCTCCAATGTCATAACATAGAGGATTTTCTCATTCATAAGACTCTGCTTTATGTCAACATTTATATGCAGGGATTAATTTTCCCAAAAATTGGGATCGAGATCAATTTTAAATAGATCATTAATTTAATATTCCACCCAAAAATTTTAACAATATTCAAACTTGATTTTAACAAACTAAAATAGAAATTAAATTTCTAAAAGAATTGTGGAATATATAAAAACATTATTAAGGTCAAAATGACATAACATAATTTTTTTTTTTTTTTTTTAAATTAATCTATAGATCCCAACAACCTCCAATTGTAAACAAGTATTATTTAGAAAACCCTACATTATGTTGACAACGTGGACCGCTAAACCAAATTCAATCCACATAGTCCTTAGGAGAGTCAATAAAAGAGATTCATGACACACTAGGTGTATGAGATTACCTTTATTTCAAGTCATTTATGATACTTTATGCAATCATTATTTATATGCCCATAATTTTCCTTAGTGTGAGAGAAACAAGTATCTTAATTGCCATAACACTTTGTTGGCACCTTGTTTTCATTCATCAGCTATTGGACATGATTGCCTATAAAGGTCTTTCCCTTAACATGAATAACTTTCTAGATTCTCATGTCTTAATCTCTCATCTTCTTGAACACACATGATCAGAAGCTCCTTAATTGATCAGTTATCCTTATGTGTGCCACAAGATATTTGAAAAAATATCATATTTAGATGAGAGAATAAAATTGACCATAATGACTCAAAAACTCAACCTTTAGGGACTTTATAATGAGCTATTATGTCCTTCATTTCCATAATGTGCTCAAGCACATTTTGAAAAAGGTTTTACTTTAACGCTTTTCTATTAGGGTGCAGGCCAAAGCCTTATTGGAACTCACTAAATGTTCCTCAATGACCTTTCTTTGGCCCTAAAACACTAAGGAATAAAACCCTAATGCTTTCCTTGATATGAGATTTCATGAACGTTGAAAGTTAAGCGATTTAAATCACTACAATCGTTCATGTTTAATAATCTCATGTGGCGTACTTGATTCCGTGGGAGAAGGTGATTCGTCCACACGAAACGCCAATTCAATCTCCAAACACCCCAAAGTGAAAAACACATTTTTCTTTTCAGTCAGAGAAATTACCACTAGGAGTTATTGGAACATAAAATACTAATAATTAAAGCAGTAGGAATACATCCTGTAACCAAGAAAAATTATATACTTTAATGCTGTGAAATAACCTTATTTAAATTAACCAATGTTAATTTAATAGTAAATTTCAACCTACCTGTGGGCAAAGGTGCATCACGCATGAAATTTACTCTTTATTAATAAGACTAATAAATTTAGCATTAATAAATAAAATTTTCCGTACCTGTGGGCCTAAGAGAAATTTTATTTTCAATGTTAAATTTACTATCTTATTCTAATTAACTCATAAAAATAAAAACGTCCTTGTGGGATTGGCAAATTAAATTTATGAATTAATTACAACACGATGTTAATTTTCTTTATGAAGTTCATATAT
Source organism: Corylus avellana (assembly GCF_965113065.1). NCBI lineage: Eukaryota > Viridiplantae > Streptophyta > Magnoliopsida > Fagales > Betulaceae > Corylus > Corylus avellana. Next base: position 19,546,348 of record NC_142492.1, read on the forward strand.
ATAATCTTGATGCAATTATCATTATAAAATCGGGATGCTGTGGCTTTCCCAAAAATTATTATGACAATTACGACTTCATTAACATCGAATTTATTTAAATTAACCAATGCTAATTTAATAGTAAATTTCAACCTACCTGTGGGCAAAGGTTGCATCCCGCATGAAATTTACTCTTTAATAGGACTAATAAATTTAACATTAATAAATAAAATTCTCCGTACCTGTGGGCCTAAGAGAAATTTTATTTTTAAAGTTAAATTTATTATCTTATTCTAATTAAATCATAAAAATAATAACGTCCTTGTGGGGATTAGTAATTAAATTTATGAATTAATTACAACAGGATGTTAATTTCCCTTATGAAGTTCACATATATGATCTTGATGCAATTATCATTATAAAATCGGGATGCTATGGCTCTCCCAAAATTATTATGATAATCACTACTTCATTAACATCCAATAACTGTATAGATGCCACAAATAAAATTCCCAAGAATAAAAGACAAAACCATCATGTCAGTGGGTAAACAGTATTTTTCCAAAGTACAACCGGATAGTGTCCCAGGTAAGTGGGGGGGCGCACAACGGCACACTTAAGTCCCAAGACTTGCCTTGCCAGAGCTTTCCGATTGCAATTTTGGATAGTACCATAAACATTCACCAACACATGAGGCTTAGTTAATTATTCTCAGGTCCAGGCATCAAACAATTTATATTTAAACAATTAAAAGAATAAATATATCATTGAGTTCATGTATTAAAGAAACAATAATTTAATACTAAACAATTTGAATCATAAGATAAATAAAAAAGTAATATTAAAGCATCAAAAACTGAATAGCCTAATGGTCTTGAAGTGACCTTAGACCTTTATCCCTCAAGAGCCCAAGTTCTAAACCCAATGAGCCCCCCCCCCTTTTTTTTTTTTAACTGAATGGGCTATCGGGTTGGGCTTCCTTATTGGGTCAGCCTTTGGTTTCTGTATTGGGTTGGCCCAATCGGGTTAGCCCACTTAATAAACCAAGTTTTTTTTTTTTTTATAAATTGAATTGGGCTTGGGTTAAAAAATGAACCCATACCCAGTGGCCCAAAAGCACTTGACCCAGTTCCTTATGGGTTAGAAACCCTACCTGGAAAACTTAATCTCAACCCGGAAATCCTAACCGTTGCGCTGCCGCCGCCCTTACCATGTGCCGCCGCCGCCCCTTTAGCCTTCCTCATGCGTCGGCCAACGTAGGGCCGCCGCTCAATGGCCAAATGGCCACGGTGATCGGCAATGGGGCGGCATTCCGTCCAGCACCATCGCCAAAAACATCGCTGCCATCCCTCACGTACATCCGCATTGTGATGGGCTGCCAACTTCATGCGGCAGTCAATCAGGACCGCCGCACAGCAGCCCCAGATGACACTGATCGGCGGGGATCAGTGGCCCCGTCCAAACCCACAGGCAGCCCGTGCAGGGCTGCCGTTGCTTTGAGTCACAGGCGGCCCGATGCGGGCTGCCGCTCACTTTATACGGCCAACGCCGCTGCAGGTGGGTAAAAAAACGGTCCTTTATGCGGCCAACTCTGCTGCAGTGGGGAGCCGACGAATTCCAGTTCCGGTGGGCGGTGGGCAGCCTTTCTGGCTAGCTTGTCTCTCGGTCCTCAAGTTGTTTTGTACCAAGATTCAAAGAAACAAGAAGGAGGGCAATTTGGTCACGAAAGAAACAAATCAGTAAGTGGTCATGGATTTCATTCATTTTCGACGGAAACAAAACAAAATAATATAAATCCGTGGGTTTCATGCTTTATGCTCCTCACCATATATTTTGTTTCAATAATCAATGAACAAAATAAAATATTGTTGAAAGAAAATTAAAATTTTATAGCAGGCATATCTCAAAAATTAAACTGAGCAAATATGGCCTAGAGGAGGCTCTGATACCACATGTAAGAAATTCAATATATATTAAATGCTAATTAACAATATAATTAGCAGCGGAAATAATTTAATATATATATGTACCTCCAGCCATGCTTTGCTCAAGCAGCTTGAAGAACAGCTCCACAGCAACCAAACTAAGAACGAAACAATTGAGAGGTTCTTCTGACCTATGCCTACCAGTGAGTGCCAATTGATGGAATACACAGACCTTATTTATAGGTAGGTCAGGGGACCCTCAATTAGAGCTGTTACCTTAATTCTTCCTCCCATCAAGGAATAAAAATCAAATCAATACAGCTAATTGATTCCACAAAAATAAAATCTTTAATGAAATCAAATACTTGTTCCACAAGAATTAAATCAGTGCTTTAATTCAGAATATTTGATTTACACAATAAACTTTAATTGGAATAAATTATTGAACACCGCAATTTTATAATTACAATAATATATGTGACATAAGGGACATACTTTAAATAGAATTTCTTACATAAGGGTCAGACCTCCAAAGAAACCTCGGCTTCTCTCACAATCTGGTTTGGATGGGAAAGGGTCCCTGACCCTCCATGCACTATCTCGTTCCTGCGATGCCAAATACGCCGGGAAGTAACAACAAAAAGCTCAACGTCCCCCTTCTCGCACCGTGAGATCAATCCAAGAAAATTTGTGCGATGTCTTTTCCACCATAGGAACTTTTCTGCAATTTTATCCGACTCCCTCCCCAAACATCATTAGCAGCCGGACACTCCCATGTTATGTGAGCTACGGTCTCTTCCTCTTTGAGACAAATTGGGCAAAGCTTATTGTCACAAACACCTCTTTTAAACAGGTTAGCCTTAGTTGGGAGCAGACTATGACATGCCCTCCACAAAAACATCTTAACAGCATTCATCACATTCAAATCCCAGCACATCTTCCACTCCTTTCCTGCTTTTTTCACAACCGAGCTCCCTGGTTGCTGCATTGCTTGCGTCTCCTTTTCTCTGCACTGAGAATTCCCCTTTCTTCGTGCATCGCCAAATTAACCGATCCTTGGGGAGGAGGGGACTCAGCTGAATATTGGTGATGGCATTTGCTTCTCCAGGGCAAAAATGTTCAGAAATAAATGAGCTGTTCCACTGCTTCGTGTCTTGATCAATCAAGCAACAAACCTTCATGCATCTCCTCCGACATATCAAATTTCGGAGTCTGGACAGAAAAAGACGATTGTATGGGAATCCATTTGTCACCCCAAACCCTTATTTCTTTCCCATCCCCTACCCTCAAAATGACTCCACTGTGAACTAAGCCTCTTGCAGCTAACAAGCTCCTCCAAGCCTCAGATGGTCTGTTCCCTAGGGCAGCATCCAGTATGGAGGTGTTGGGAAAGAATTTAGCTTGCATAATCTTAGCCATCAAAGAATCAGGATTTTTCAAATTCTCGAGACCTGCTTGACAAGTAGAGCCTTGTTAAACAAAACCAAGTCTCTAAAACCCAAACCTCCCTGATCTTTGGGAGTACCCATCTTTTCCCAACTCATCTGATGTATCTTTGGGAGTACTCATCTTTTCCCAACTCATCCAATGTATCTTCGAAGTATTTTCCTTGTGTCCCCACCAAAACCATTGTATAAGCCCATTTAACTCCTTACATAGAGATGATGGGAGTAGAAACACACTCATACTATAAGTAGGTATCGCTTGAACCACTACTTTAATCAAAATTTTCTTCCCATCTTGTGATAGAAATTTTACTTTTCAATCATTAAGTCGGTTCCAGACTTTGTCTTTGATGCTCTTCAATGCCATGTACCCAGATCTCCCCACCAGAGTTAGTAAGCCCAAATATTTCTCATAACATTGAATAGCATTCAAACCCAAAAAACGAGAAATCTCTTCTATTTTTTTTGAACTAGTATTGTGAGAAAAGAAGATAGAAGTCTTCTCCCTATTGAGTTGTTGCCCCGAGGCAGCTTCATATTTCTCCAAAATATTGATGAGCCTATGCCACTCCACCAAATTTGCCTTCCAAAATAAGAGGCTATCATCTGCGAAAAATAAATGACTCAGCTTTAGACCCCTCTTGGAAGTAATGTTACCCACCGGTTGCCCATTAATCACAATTGAGTATGAAATAGTTCGAACACATGCCATAACCAACGACATCCACCTTTCCGAAAAACCCATTTTGTCCAGCTCCAAAAATTCTCATTCCTCCCTATCATATGCTTTACACATGTCAAATTTTATCCCCATAAATTCCACCTTACTCCGCATTCTCGTGTGCATGGTATGCAAAGTCTCATAAGCTGCTAGAATGTTGTTTGTTGTTAGCCTCATAGGGAGGAAAGCACTTTGATTCGGTGAAATAACCAACGGGAGGACCACCTTTAACCTATTTTCCAGTACTTTAGAAATAATCTTATAAAGTACATTGCAAAGGCTGATTGGTCTGAATTCCGTAACACTACTTGAATTTTTAACTTTTGGGATCAAAACAATATTAGTAGCATTAATGGAACTATCCATACGAGGGGAATTCAAAAAATATAAAGCAGCTTCACATACCTCCGGACCAACAGTGGCCCAATTTTGTTAGTAAAAATCATCTGTGAACCCATCTAGGCCAGGGGCATTGAATGGTGCCATTTGGTCTAAGGCCTGTTTAATTTCTTCATTTGTAAACGTGGCTGTCAATTTATTATTCATCTCCAAAGTAACCTTGCTGCCTATTGAGGAAGTGCACGAATCCACAATTTGAGGTTTTGCCGAAGTGAACAGGTTGGAGTAATACCTCACAAAATAATTTTCTATGTCCTTGGGTGTCGTGCAAAGCTGACCAACCTTATTTTTAATATTTACCACCTCACTACGTCTTCTTCTTTGTGTGGCACATACATGAAAATATTTTATATTATGGTCACCATGACGTAGCCAGTCCTCCATCGCACGTTGCTTGCACTTCGACTCCTCTTGCTCCAATAAATCATGGATTTCATTTTTTAGTGCTGCCTCTTCTTCTCTATCTGGACCGTCTCCCACCCCTTGAATGTTTTCTAGAACTCGAGTGTTTGACTAAATTAATTCCTCTGTTGCATGAACAGCTTTTTTAACCCATACCTGAATTGACTTTTGGCATCTCTTCATCTTCCCTTTAATTTTGGCACACTGGTTGCCTCCCTGACCCCTTGCTGTCCACGAATTCTGTATGGCTTCTACATAATCATTCCGACGTGACCAGCTAGCTTCCATTCGAAATGGTTGCTTTCTTCTGCTTACAAAGCCCTTGTTGTCATTTAATTTTAGGAGAAGAGGGTGATGGTCGAAGCTTCTACTAGCCATAACAATAACTTCCATATCTTCAAACATCGATCTCCACTCCAAATCAGCAACAGCTCTATCCAATGATTCTTTAGTGAATGTATCCCCTTCTCTACCATTGTTTCATGTATATTTGGGTCCTATGAAGCCCAAATCACATAGTTGATAGTCTTCTAGAACTTTTTGGAAATCCTCCATTTGTCCTCGAGCTCTATATGTGGACCCTTTTATTGCAGAAAGATTCACAATTTCATTAAAATCTCCCATACAAAGCCAAGGGGTAGGTGTAAGCCCTGATAGATGGTGTAATAAAGCCCATGATTCGTATCTTTTTGCTGCTACCGGGTGGCCATAGAATTCCGAAAACTTCTAAGAGAAACCGTCGCTTCCAATAGTAACAATACCATTAGTATGCCGTCGACATAGTTGTGAATGACTACATTGGTTTCTGCATTCTATGATAAAATAAGACCACTACTACGCCTCACACTACCTACCACAAACATATAATCAAAAGACAATTTTTATTCTAAAAAATTTAGCATTTTTATTACATAACTTAGTTTCCATAAGGAAAACCAAAGCGTGTCTCTTCTCCTTCATCATCTGGTAGAGGTCATGAACTGCACTACAATTCTTAAGCCCTCAGCAGTTCCAACTTAAAATACTCATAGTTCTTGGTAGGACTGCTTAGCAGCCTCCGCCTTCTCAATGAATTCTTGAATCTGCAACTCTCCCTTAAAACGGTTTCTCTTTCCTCCCTCCTGAACAACATCAGCTTGTTCCCCTTGTTTTTTCCTTTTACCCACTTGCAGCCTGTCCCTTCTTTTTTGCCTATAGCTTCTGGACTACGTACAACGCTTTTCCAGCTAGGTTGAGAAGACCTTTCTAGAGAGGAATCGAACAAAGAAAGTCCATGCATAGCCATATAATCCTCCACGTTGCTCCCCTTCTTTTTAAAATTGCAGACAAGTGTCTCAAGTAAGTTGTCCACGTGCAAGCTATCCTTCACCCCACCATCGAAACTCTACGATACACCCTCTCTCTCCATGGTTTCCCACACCATCTTTTTCTTTATAGAATCCCATTGCCCGATATAAATACTTCTTGCCTTATTGGATTCTGTCTCCCCTGCCGTGCTAGATTGGGGGACCTCATTATGGCTAATATTATTCGTTATATTTTCCCCAGGAATCATGAAGATTTTTGATTTCTTCCTCTCCCTGATTAGCTCCTAAGTATCCCCTCTCATAATTTCCTCCCCTCCTTGGCTTGATGATTTCCCCTGATTTTTGCTTGCCTTAATAGGTGATTGCAAGCTGTCACGTAGGGCAGATGGTTCACCCCTAGTCTTCATCGGTGCCGCCGAGGTTTCGGTAGAGTCTCCGCCATTCTCCTCCTCTCCCGTTCCTTCATTGCTGCCATGATAACCCCTTTACTTGTCAGCACAGTCATTGTCGAATGGGTTTGAGGTTGAATTAAAACCCCACCAGGCCCCATCGGAACGACTGTCTTTTCCTCCACCATACCTAATACCGGTGGGGGTGACTCGAAGCCATTTGCCAAACTGGAAATCAGCCTCATCCCCCAGTCTTCTACTACCTCCAGGTCGTGCGCAACCTCGACTACCATGGCAGATGGTCCCACAGTTGAAACAGAAACGAGGAATCTTCTTGTTAGAACAGTTTTCAACACGATGGATGCGCTTTTTTCGGGGTCTTCAATACGTCGTCGTGTACTACAAATTACTACAAAAAATAATATGGTCAAGGGGGTCCCCGGGGAACCGGGGACACTCCGATGCCAAAGTCAGAAAGCTTCTAACTCAATAATATGTGAGAATATTTTTGTATTCAAGATATTTCAGTACCTTCTGTAGGGGCCTATTTATAGGCTCGGGCTGTTGAAGTAGACTTGGACTGGACCTTCTCATTTGAATTGGTTTGAGAGTATAGAGTTGAGATAAAACCCAACAGCTACGTAGAGATAAACCTTCAACAGATATCATGTAGAGATAATCTTGAATAGTCATCTTGTAGAGATAAGTATGACGTTTTTATTCCAATATTATCCTAATTGGAATATAAGCCTATCAATTAATTAAATAGTTCTTGCTATTTAATTAATATCTTCATGGGCCATTGGGACCAGAATTTGGTGGGCTTATAATGTGAATTTATTCCCAACAGTTACCCCCCAATTCCCTTAGCCAAGGTATTTGGGTAATGGAAATTTAATCAAAGCCTTCTGGCGGCTTGTTGTTTGACCTTGTCCGAGACTCGTGTCTCTCTAGTGAATGTGCTTTGAGCTCGTTAGTTGGAGCTCTTCAGCTCTGTTTTTGGCATCGCCTGAGTTCCTGGGAGCACCCCCCAACTCTATCCTTTGCACAGGGGTTAAACCCATCCTAGTTTTGAGATACCCATGGATCATGCCTGGGTCCCTCTCCAAGTCGTCAAAATAATCCACACCTGCACAATAACCTTTAAGTAGTAATTTATAAGTCTTTCAACAGACTAACATTTGTTCTCCGTTCACCTTGGAGTGATTCCTTGTTTTGTGACTGGATTGTCTCATGTTGCTTGTTTTTAGCCTAAGGTTGTCTCCTTGTCTCATGATTGCCGAGAGTACCCCCCAATTATTTCCTTTGCCCGGGCTAAGCCTATCATAACCTTGAGTTACTCGGGGATCATGCCCGATCATCTCTCAAATGCCCCAAGCATAATAATCTTTAAACAATAATTCACAAGTCTTTCAACAGACTAACCTTGGTTCCCCGTTTGTCTAGGGGTAGCTCATTGTTTTTTACCGGGTTGTCTCCCGTTGATTGTTTTTGCCCAAGGTTGTCTCATTGTCTTCTTGTTTTTTTATCGGGCTGTCTCCCGTTAATTGTTTTTGCCCAAGGTTTTCTCCTTGTCCTTGTTTATTGTCGGGTCCCTTTTTGTTTTTACCCAAGGTTTTCTCCTTGTCCTTGTTCTAGAGGGTTGTCTCCCTATCCTTGTTTTTGCCTAAGGTTTTCTCCTTGTCCTTATTTTAGAGGGTTGTCTCCCTATCCTTGTTTTTGCCCAAAGTTTTCTCTTTGTTGCCGAGAATGAGTCTTCTTGTTTTTTACCGTGTTGTCTCCCGTTAATTGTTTTTAACCAAGGTTTTCTCCTTGTCTCCGATGGTGACATATCTGGGGTGACATACCCGGCTCTTCCTTTGCCATATCCGGGAGTGATATACCCGGTTCTTCTTTAAAATATCGGGAGTGAAATACCCGGTTCTTCTTTGAAATATCCGGGAGTGATATACCCGGTTCTTTGAAATATCCGGGAGTGATATACCCGGTTCTTCCTTTTCCATATCTGGGAGTGATATACCCAGTTCTTCTTATTCGGGATAGAGTATGCCCGGAATGCAATAATTTGGAATAAGAATTACCTTATGCTCACAACCAATCGAAACCAAATTTGGAATTTAAACCAAAATAGTCTATTCCTAAGCAAAAATAGGAATATAAACTTGAACCAGGATAGCATATTCCTAAGCAAAAATAGGAATATAAACTTGAACCAAAATAACCTATTCCTAAACCCAAATAGGAATATAAACTTAAATCAGGATAACCTATTCCTAAATCAGAATAGGAATATAAACTGAATAAGAAAAACCTGTTGTCAAATGCCAATTTTCTTCTCCAAATTCCTCCAACGTACAGCCTTCACGTGCTATTATATTTTCTTTGTTCTTTTTTTTTTCTTCTTTTCTTTTTCTTCTTTCTTTTCTCTTTTTTCTTTTTTTCTTTTTTCTTTTCTCTTTCCTGCGCAAGACACTTTCTTTTTTTCTTTTTTCTTTCTTCTTTCTTTTCTCTTTTTTCTTTTTTTCTTTTTTCTTTCTTCTTTCTTTTCTCTTTTTTCTTTTTTTCTTTTTTCTTTTCTCTTTCCTGCGCAGCACACTTTCTTTTTTTCTTTTTTCTTTTGACTTCCTGCGCAGCACCTCTTTTTTTTTTTTTTTTTTTTTCCTTTTGCGAGCAGTAGCTAAGTAATTGCAGGTCCGGCGCTTCGGCAGTGGTGGTATCGACGGCAACAAAGTGGAACCGGCGGCATGACAGGCGTGGAGACCGGCAGACTTTCCGGTTTGCAGGTTCGTTGGTCACGGGTCTGGGCTTGAAGAGCAGCAGATCGGCGACATTGGCGGAGCTGCGGGTTTGGGCTCCAACATCCCGGTCTTGCGTTTGGGCCTCCGGCAGATCGTGCGGGTCAGTGATGGCTGCCGCGGGTTGATTGTTTGGGCTTCAGTGAACGATGGATCTGCGATGTAAGAGGCAGATCTGCTATGGCAATGCACACCGTGATGAATAAAAATTTTTTTATGAGAAACGAACTAGTCGTTCCCACAGACGGCGCCAAACTGTTAGAACAGTTTTCAACACGATGGATGCGCTTTTTTCGGGGTCTTCAATACGTCGTCGTGTACTACAAATTACTACAAAAAATAATATGGTCAAGGGGGTCCCCGGGGAACCGGGGACACTCCGATGCCAAAGTCAGAAAGCTTCTAACTCAATAATATGTGAGAATATTTTTGTATTCAAGATATTTCAGTACCTTCTGTAGGGGCCTATTTATAGGCTCGGGCTGTTGAAGTAGACTTGGACTGGACCTTCTCATTTGAATTGGTTTGAGAGTATAGAGTTGAGATAAAACCCAACAGCTACGTAGAGATAAACCTTCAACAGATATCATGTAGAGATAATCTTGAATAGTCATCTTGTAGAGATAAGTATGACGTTTTTATTCCAATATTATCCTAATTGGAATATAAGCCTATCAATTAATTAAATAGTTCTTGCTATTTAATTAATATCTTCATGGGCCATTGGGACCAGAATTTGGTGGGCTTATAATGTGAATTTATTCCCAACACTTCTCATACTAGAATGCAATCCAGATGGATTGGTCTCTGAGTTTTAGATGCCTCCCCTGAAAGAGCGGTTTGGAAAGATCCAGAATTATCCTAACCCTGAGATACTACCCCCAGCCAACCCCTTCCTCACCCACTTCAACGTCCTCCACCTCACCAACAGATGCTCTGATTCGAAACCCCATCGCCTTACTCATGCATGCTAAAGGTAAATTGTACATGCACACCCAGAATGTTGCTTTCTCAAACTCCAAATCCGCCACCGGCGTAATTCCATCAAAATCCTCCAGAGACACTGAATTTCCATCAAACGTCCATGGGCGTCCCTCCATAATCCGGATTTTATCCCATTCATTCTCAAACTCTATGAGGAAGAGGTTTGCTCCCAAGGTTTTGAAAGTTACCCTCCTTGTTGGTTGCCAAGCACGAATCAGTGGGGTCTTAATAATCTCCTTTCCCACAGATCTGTCTACCAATAACTTTCCCACCACACATGCACTTCCACGTTCCACCACAGGCTTCAGATCTTCTTCATAGGTGACCACCTCGTTTTCCTCCTCCTCCATAAGATTAAACTTCTCCCATAGTTTATTCAAATCCTCTGTCATCGATCCTATATCTCTCCCACCCACGATCTCTTGCTTCGAAATTGGGTACCACCGTTGCACTTGCCTCCACCTCCCACCCTTTCGAAACTGATGGAGGGTAACCACTTTACCACTAGGTTTCAGACGAGAGACCTAGAGAGAAGATATTCCAATTTTTTTTTTTTGTTTCTCCTCGTTACGAGAACTAGCTCATAGCGCGAGCTCATAACCCGCGCTATGAACATAATTTTTCATTGTAATTTTAAAAAAAGCGTATAAAAAAATCTATCACCATTCTTTCAATAAAAAGACATGCTAACAGAACATTGCATCAATATAATATATAAAGCACAAAATGATTATCAAAGCATTAATAGAAAGTTAGCAAAAATCTCTATATTGTAATTGAAAAACGTTTCTATTCCTTTTATTTACAATAATCAAATAAATTTTTGCCTTCAAAAGAAGAAAAACACTTCCAAAAATTGCTACAAATCCGAGTAAATCACACAAATGAACAACAAAATCTCATAAATCATTCAAATGGATTAAAACATGAGACCCTTAATTTTAGTTTAATCCTTAAAGATTAAAACATGTAAAAATCTTTGTTCCTATATCAGTAATTCAAAAATGAAAAAAGAAAGTATAATATATATAAAGAAGAAAACCATAATTTTCATTATCAAAGCATTAATATAAAAGTATTCAAAGTTTTCTAATATTGATGGTGTGGTGCCTATTATTATCAACAAATAAAAGTTGAAACCCATATACATAAGAACATTTTCAAAAAAAAAAAAAAAAAAAAAGAAAAAAAAAAAAACAAACAAAATATTTCACTCAATATTTAATGCAATTAAATAAATACTCTCATATCAAGTTCAATGCCTAATTATCTCTTTGGTATTTTGAAAGCATTTCTGATCCTTTTGTGCTCAACAATCAATTATTTTTTGCTTCTTTTGCTTTCAAAAAAAAGAAAAAAAACATTTCCACAAAATGCCTGAAAATTGAGTAAATCACATAAATGAAAACAAAAAATTTCATAAAGCATTCAAATGAATTAAAACAGAAGACCATTTCTTTTAGTTTAATCCATATATATTAAAACATGTTAAAATATTGGGAAAAATATAATTTAGCCTTCCAAAACTACAAGCCATTTACGATTTAGCTCCCTAATGTTCAAAAAATAATAACGTTGCCCCCCAAACTACCAATCAGTTGCAATTTGGCCACTCTGTTAGTCATTACCGTCAAATAAGATGAAAAATTCAATAGGCACTACAAAAAAAACAAGGTTTACTAACGCATGGAATAAAAACGCTTTAATAAAACATCCCCTTATAGGGACGTTTTATTGTGTACACGACACAAAATAAAATTAGTAATGCCTGCCCAGAAAAACTTCCCCTTAATTCGAGACATTCTAATAGGGCATATCCCAATTTAGTTAATTAAGTGCGCCTGGCTAGTATGCGCCCTTAATTCAGGATGAGAGCTCAGCACATTGGTATGATGTAATCCTATGATCAAAGACTGCATTTCGCATCTCAAAAAATTCACCCTTGCTTTGAACCATGGACAGTTAGCAAATATAAGAGCATTACTAGGAAATATTGAACGTCTTACATTTTTCTATTCTTGTTTCTTCCAAAATATACTTGTACAATTTACTTCAGCTTGAAAAGGGGCCTTTGAAATCTTTCTCTGGATGCCAGATAGAATCATTTTATGTAAAGGTGAGCATTGCTTTTTGTAAGCCCTAGAACACATCTTGAAATTGATGTCCTACCTATTTACATATCTTCAATATGGTTTGTGCAACTGCAGTCAGCAATCACTCCTGATGCAGCTCAGATAATCAGTGGTTCTAGTGATGGAAATGCCTATATTTGACAGGTTAGCTTTCTTATTTATGAAGGGCTCTTTGTTTGACTTTGATTGGAATCAAAATTAATTGGCCAAGTCAAACCAGGTGAACAAGCCGCAGGTGGATCCCATTGCATTGAAGAGCCATGATGGAGAAGTTACAGCAGTAGACTGGTAACTTTTAAACCCTAATGCTGCTAGTTTGAGTGTAACCTGCAAAAATATAAGTTCCAAAATTTCTTTTGCAGATGTCTGTTTGAGGCCGGGAAGATAGCAACTTCTTTAGATGATTTCACAGTAAGCATACATATAAGTAAATGAAATACAGGATGATGCAACTATTAGCCTATTGTGAATTTTTCAACTATTAAGAATTCCCTGCTTCTCAATCTGCACATCTTTGTTTGTTAGGTTCGGATTTGGAACACTCAGAGTGGATGTTGCACGAGCACAAGCACAAGATCCCCATCTTCCGTTCGAAGGAGAGTAATGGCAATCCTGAGTGCGGAACGTAAGCTTATGATGAATGAACCAAGTTGTCTTACAAAGGACCCTGACAATTTGTTTCCTTCCAATGAAGTATTACACCAAACTAACTTTTCTGAAACAATCACCATGCCCAAAATCAGTACTCCTGAGAGCCAAAAGAAAAGGCTATTCTCAAGTTCTTATTTAGATGAAGCTTTAGAGAAAACCCTTGAAGCCACATTGAAGAGCCCGTCTTCTGCTTTGAACCCTCCTTCCTCTATAAAGAGAACAATCCGAGATTACTTTTTAGTGGCTTCATAATTTGATAGTCAATATCAAGGGGATAGTTGTTATATATACGGTATTCAACTATGTCAAATGAAGATGAGCATGCAGTTGATGTAGAAGGTGACCATCGTGGATCATCACAAAGTATGTGTAGATCTTCATATCTTAGTTACTTGTAATATAATCTAGTTATATATAGGTTTGCACTTTCAAAATAGTTAGATATAGGTTTGTAATTTAATTTTTTTTTTTTTTTTTTGGTTTTATCATTTGCAGGTAATCGTTAAGTGACGTACGTATATTTGACCTATTAGGTTGGGTACGTATTTGATGCCAAATGCTAAGCGAACACGTTGATATATTTTATTTCATATGCAATATACAATTTTTGTAAACTCTTTTAAGAGGTGGTACACTTTGTGTTTATGATATCGTTTTGAATATTTTATTTCATATGTATGGTACAATTTTTGTTAACTCTTTAAGATGTAGTGCACTTTGTGTTTATGATATCATCATTTTGGATTTAGATGTCTTATGAGATATGAGATTGTATATATGGATTAGATATGTATTCTGAGATATGTATAAGATTGTATGAGATTGATGAATGGAGAAAATATTTATGGATTAATCCAATATTGTATTGCGTATTGTATATCAGGAGAAAATAAAAAATATATATGGATTGCATGGGAAAAACATTTTCTCAATATATTAATTATTGGAGGTGCTTCGCGGTGTAAAAGTGCTCTCATATAGAAATAGGGGCACTTTACACGCAAATGCCCCCTTTTTATGAAAGGGGGTGCTTGCCCACCTGAGCGCTCTCTTTTTAGAATGAGGGTGCTTCCTAGGCAAGGGCCCCATTTTTAGAATGGGAGGGCTTCCTAGGCAAGCGCCTCCTTTTTTAGCAAGCGCCCCCTTCTAAAAAAGGAGGCGCTTGCGTAGGAAGCACCCCTTTTTTTAAAAGGGGGCGTTTTTCACCACTAAGCACCCCATTTTAAAAAAGGGGGTGCTTTCTTCCAAACATCCCCTTTTGGAGGTGCTTTTTAGTAAAAAAAGGTTTCAAACTTAAATTCTAGTCGCCATAAAAACCGAAGTGTCCCAAGTGCCCCTAATCAAGCGTTGCGAAATCAATAGGGACGTTTTTTTGGCCAAAAATGCCCCAAATAACCATGTCACTAAACCTTGTCTTTTTGTGTGGTGACGACATCATTTTGGCAAGGTTTAGGGGTGGCTCGCCGGCCACCCATGCCATGGGGTGGCCGGCAAGCCACCCCCAGGCCTTGGGGTGGCTGGGCGGCCACCCACAGGCCTGTGGGGGTGGCTGGGTGGCCACCCCCACCACGCCATCCATCCCACCACCAGATTCTATGGGTTGATCCCAAATGGCCTTTTTCAAAAATGTGGATCGTTGAGAGAGGTTTTTGAGAAATTTTTTGCCAGAAATAATCACACTGGAAATTTTCTGAGAAATTGCTGGTTGGAATATGGTTTTTACGGGGGTTTCAGCTGCTTGATTTGTTTGATAATTTGCTGGAGGGAGAGTTCCTGAAGGAATTGAAGCTTTCTATGATTTGAGAGCAATAAATTTAAGCAAGAATCGGTTCTCCGAGAAGCTCCTGGCGGATATTGGAGATTGTTCTGTTCTAAAATTGGTTGATTTTAGTGAGAACTCTTAGAGTCGCTGCAGAGACTTAGTTTATTTGACTTAGGGCCTGTTTGGAATTGCGTTTAGGGGTCTAAAAGTGCTTTTAATACTCAAAAAGTTCGTTTGAAAAAAAAAAATACCCGTTTGGTAAAAAAATTAAAAGCGGTTTTAAGAGTCCGGAAAACTTAAAAATGGCCAAAAAGCACTATTGACAAAAGCTTAAAAATGAAGCTCTTGCCCAAAAGCTCTTTTTGACTTAAAAGCTCTATTTTTCAAACGCAATTTTAGTCAATGTCAAATTGCATTAACCTTTTGGCTATGGATGTTAACCATAATCAATTGGCACTTGGCAGGCAATCCAATTTCAACACCCATCCTTCAAAACTCAGGACATGGGTCACAATCATAAACAATCTAGCGTAGAAAGGAAACCAAAAAAGTCTATCTTTTTAGCATACCCAGATCGTCAAATCTATAATACAATCCGAATTATTCGATTGACAACTGACAAGTAAACTTGATCAGCAAGTTCAACAACCAAAAGAAGAAAAATATCTACCAAAAACAGAGAAAGTAGAATACAAATCTCGGCATGGGCGGTGGGGTTCAAATCTAGGTGGTGGACTAGGTAGTGGACTGGGCAGGGGTTTCGAATCTGGCCGATGGGCAGTGGAGATCGAATTGGGTCAATGGTATCGGCCTGGACGGTGGCGGTGGGTCTCTGTCTATGTGGTGGTAGTGTGTTCCAGCATCGGCGGTGGGCTAGCTGGTGATGGGCAGCCATGGTTTTCAACTTGAGGTTGAATGGGATTGGTTTTCAGTCGTGAGGATGTGGTTAGAATGTTTTCATCAGGTGTATTCGACAGCATTTTTTAACTTGTTATAAGATGATGTGTCACTAAATTAATGGTTGGCAGGAAATGATTTGGGGGGCCTTCTTAAAATTGATTTGTTTTTTTCCAAAAGGGCATGTAGTAACTTAACCTTGCCAAAACGACGTCGTATTGAATGTTTCATCTTATTTGAAGGTGATGACTAACGGAGTAGCCAAATTGCAACAGGTTGGTACTTTGGGGGCTACTTTATTACTTTTTGAACATTGAGGGGCTAAATTGTAAATGGCTAGTAGTTTGGGGGCCTAAATTATATTTTTCCATAAAATGTTATTTAGTTGGTGTTTCAAAAGCGTTTATGTTCCTATTTTGCACAACAATCAAACAAATTTTTGCCTTATTTTGCTTTTAAAAATAGAAATAGCACTTCTGAAAAATGCATGAAAATCCGAGTAAATCACACAAATAAAAAAATAATTCATAAAACATTCAAATGAAGAACAAAACAACCAAAAATTTCACAAATAAATAGGGAAGAAATATTCACTTGGTATAAAATTATCTTTGACAAAAATTGCTTTAAATCTTCTTCTAGCAACGTGGTGAGATGATTTTTCAAGAGAAAATGAATATTTGTGAGAGAAGGGCGGGCTGAATTTTGCTATAGGGTGTAAGGTTTATGCTTGTTTTGTTAGAAATAAGAAAGGAGAGAGGGCTAGTGGTGAACGGCTAGGTGAGAAAATAGGTTAGGGTTTTGTCTTTTGTCTCCTTTTATCCTAGGGTTTTGAAATATTGAGGTGGAATTAGAAAAATTAATAATAATAATAATAATAATAATAATAAAAATAAAAATAAAATAATTGGAGGCCGTTTTAGCTAATTAGGCCTATAGGGCATAATATTGTAGAGAGTTTTTTGAATTTTTTATCATCTTTGTCATAATAGTATGCTTAGGTGGAAAATCTAAGGGTTATGATGTGATATGAACCCTTAATGATGTGAATATGCATAAGAATAGAAATTTTTTAGAATTAATGCATTCAATACCCATATGGCCGATTATGGGTAGCTAATGTATTAAGTTTAAAAACTTTAAATTGTCTCCCTATGGTTTTGGACAGAAGTAAATTGTGAGATCATAATTTTTTACATTAAATTACGTAAGGCATAGTTGCTTTGATGGCCGTCCAACTGAGCATTGAAATGGGCTTTAATCAGGTTCAACTCGAGGGTGACACAAAAAATGTTATTGCTGCAGTGAATTCAGATTCACCTAATGAAAGCGCCAAGGCCAAATCACAGTGGACATTCGTTCAATGTTGCGGGCTATCCCAGCTTGGGTGATGAATTATACACGTATAGAGGAAAACCAAGTGGCTCATATTTTAGCTAGCTTGGCTATTTGAAATCCTTGAATAAGGTGTGGCTTTATGACCCACCAGACTGCATACGTAAACATCTGCAAGCGGATATTTCTGCTTTGCAACTTATGACATAAATACAAGGCAACTGCTTTATCCTCTCCCCCCCCCCCCCCCCCCCCCAAAAAGAAGAAGAAGAAGAAGAAGAAGAAGACATTAATAATTCTTAGGGTCCGTTTGTGAGTGCATTTTAAAAGAAATAATTTTTGAACTTAATGAAATCACATATAAGAAAAATTCTTGAAATTAATTAAAACCCTTTAATTTAAGCTAATTTACTTAAAAAAACCAGTTCACTCTTTAAAAGTGATGGGTTCAGTGTTTAAAAATTATGTCTTTAAAAACCGGTTTAGCTTTTTAAAAAAATGGGTTCACGCTACATGTCGCAATTTTAAGGCAATTCCAAGAAAGGTTTTGGCTATTATATATATATAGGAAATGTTAGGTGTTCTTCTAGTGTTCTCCTGGTGTCCTTCCAACTGTGATGTGGCTTTTAAAATTATTGTTGAATTTGAGATTATCATTATTGACTTTTAATCTATTAATGATTTTTAAAGTCACATCACAGTTGGGAGGACACCAAGAGAACACTAGAAGAACACCTAACATTTTCCTATATATATATATATGATTCCTTGTCACACATCAACTAGATAGGGTTGCTTGGCAATCCAGTTGTTAGTAAATAATCTACTTTGTTTGAGATATATATAAGGGATAATTACCTTTTCCTTCCATCAACTACAACGCATTGTCACTTTGTCCCCATGAACTAAAACGCATTATCACTTTGACCGTCTGAGTTAACACCTTTGACTGATGGAAGGAGAGTTTTGGGCACAAAATGGTAGTTTGATGGGGTTGGGCAGTAGGGTTGTTAGTTCATGGAAAAAAAGTGACAATGCGTTTTAGTTGATGGGGGAAAAGGTAATTACCCCTAAATATAATATTCATTTTCGAAAAAAAGAAAAGAAAAAGAAAAGGCTGAAATAGAAGATATAAGGTGTATTTCGTAAATGTTTTTGTTGTGAGTTTTTTGTTTGAGTAGTAATAAGAAGTCAGCAGCGAATATACAGGGGGGCGGGTAAATTTTTTATTTTTTATTTAAAAAATTTCCTAGGTATTTTGAAGTCAAATTTCCTACCCTTAATGCTTTAGCCCCTACAAAATATAGCCCAACCAAAAAACACTGAGTAATTTTTTTGTTTTTTTTAAATGCATGCATGGCCTCTCCAGCACGCTATGTGTTTCGAAGCAAAAAAAGGAAGAAAAAAAATTTAGTTGATTGATTGGATTTGCTTCACACTGCACAAGGAGAAGTTGCAAGCGTGATTTGAGAATTGAGAGGGCATTGTGAGAATTGAGACGAAAATGAAAAGCCATTTTAGACGCAATCTATACAAAAAAAAAAAAATCTAAATCTCACTCTAACCTTATAACCTAGACCGCCAGACCTAGGAAAAACAAAAGAGAGCTTAAAATTAGCACTGCAATACCATTATACTGAGAGGCAACTACAGCTCACAATAGGGACTGAGAGTCTAAGACAAAGGGAGAGAGAGATTCGACTTACCCAGCAAGAGTCCACTACCCAGATTCGATTTATCCCTGTATATTTGCCGCTGCCCAGAGGGACTGAGAGTCCGAGACAGAGTCACAAAGGGACTGAGAGTCTGAGACAGAGGGAGTGGGAGTGCACCGTGAGGCGTGAGTCCTTTTCTTCATTCTTCAATTATTCTATACAGTATACTCTGTTTCTTGGTTTTTCTTTTTTATCTTTTTGGATTCTTTCTTTGAGCTTTGTTTCATTGTTTGTAGAATATATATATTGTTGTAATTTGTAAATTGTTGCTTTATGAGTTATGAGTGATGAGGTGTAAGTTTGTAACCGTGTAATTAGTAAATGCAACGCTATCATGCCACCTAACCTAGTTATTTGATATTAAAATGCAATTAATTGTCTAATTGGTCTCAAACCCTTGAAATGACAAATAATTACTTTTCATAATTTTTTTTATTAAAATTTTGTTTCTTTTATTCTGATTAAAACAGTATTGGCTTTTTTTTTTAGTTGTTTTTTATATATATACTCTAAGATTTTGTCAAACATCAACGAGTTTTAGTAGATTATTGTCAATCTTAGGTATGTTATTTGTTATTGTTTGTTCTTTTTATTAATACATTTTTTGGTTGATTTGTTAGATTAATAGCTATCGGAATATGCTAATAATTTCATTATTATATCATTACACTATGTGCCATTAACCATGAATTGTTTAGTGTGAGAAGCATTAAAACTAATAAATAAATAAAATTTTCAGGTTTCCCAAAAATCGTAGATTGTATCATGGGCAGGTCAAAAATAATTAATGCATTTTTTAAAAAAAAAACGATGTTGATTCAAATTCTACAATGTCTTCCTCGACATCTAATCATCAAACTTTAGCTCTTGAGTAACGCCCTTCTAAGATGCCAAGAATTGAATCTCAAGTAGTTGAATCAACTAACATTTCTACTCTACAACATGATCCAGGGTTATGTCCTCAAATATGGGAATATCCTGTTAATCAATAGGATGAAATTAGACGTGCTTATCTTAAAGTCGGTCCATCAAGATTCATTCCTTCTCATAGTTCAGAATATCCGTTTTCGGGAAATGAAAAAAATCACCGAAGATTTTAATAATCTTTGTATAAGATGTTTAATTGGTTAGAACATTCTTTTTCAAAAGATGCTGCTTATTATTTACCTTAATATCTTTTCGCTAAAAAGCTAACAGGACAGTTTGGAGCTCATTCATTTACTATTGAAGGATTTCGTAATTGGAAGAAAGTTAATGATGGTATGCATTGTGATTTTTTGGTCCATATGGGAAATGGGCCAGGCTTACCTCATAATAATGTTGTTAAGTGTTGTGACAGTTTGATGAACCAATCTCAACATATTGATAAGGTGATAGATAAGCAAACTTCAGAAGAAAAATTGAAGAATCGATTGGGATTGAAGACATCAATCGATTCTGTTCGGTATTTAATGAAAAACTTTCTAAAGGTATATTCAAAGTTGATAATTTTACACGTACAATAGTGTAGTATATATACTACAACTTAACCTAGTGCATAACACTACAAGACAAAATCAAATATTACA
Source organism: Corylus avellana (assembly GCF_965113065.1). NCBI lineage: Eukaryota > Viridiplantae > Streptophyta > Magnoliopsida > Fagales > Betulaceae > Corylus > Corylus avellana. The sequence continues at coordinate 19,566,754 of NC_142492.1, forward strand.
AAATATTCTATACACTAAGCAAATCTCCTAGCATGCTTTCTTGATGTCCAAGTCATCCAATACTCGTGCATCTTTCCCTCTAGAGCAGATTTGATTACAAGCTATATGATTGGGAGAATCTTCTCTGTATGTTGTCATAGGTGGTCGTGGAATGCTCCAAAACTTTCCATATTGGTTTTCTGATTTCTTGCAGTTACTGGGATTGTTTGCATACAAGTCTGCATTCGAGCACATTGAATGTGCACTTGAGCCCTTGCAGTCTTACTTTCTTGTGCTCGAGCGTAGAGAACTTGCGCTCGAGCCCTTGACAGCTTGGTATACTTTAACACCCCCTCACAAGTTGTTGGGGGGGGATCAACCACCAACAACTTGGACTTTATAGCAAGGAATATTTGAGCTGATGGGAGTCCTTTGGTAAATAAACTAGCTACTTGATCATGAGTAGAAATGAACTTAAGTAGAATATCATGATTGAGTAACTTCTCTCAAAGAAAATGGTAATCAACTTTTATGTGTTTAGTTTTGGCATGGAATACTGGAATAAAAGCTAATGCTAATGCACTAATATTGTCACGCCACAAGACTGGAAGAGCTGCTGAGTAGACTTCGATTTCCTTGAGTAACATTCTAATCCAGAACAGTTCTGCAGTAGTGATGGAGAGTGACTTATACTCTACTTCCGTGCTGGACCTTGACATAATAGCCCACTTCTTTGCACTCTAGGCTATAAGACAATCACCTAAGAACACTACAACTCTAGTAGTGGACCTGCGGTCTTTGGACACCCTGCCCAGTTAGAGTCACAAAATTCATTCAATTGGAGGTTGCTTTTGGTGTAATAGAGGCCATGATCAGGAGTGCCATTGGGGTATCTTAGGACCCTCTTGGCTGCAATCTAGTGAGTGGAAGATGGAGCATGCATATGCTGACATAGTTGGTTGACTGAATATGCTATCTCTGGCCGTGTGAGGGTGTAGTATTGGAGTGCCCCAACAACTTGTCTATAAATGGTAGGATCTGTCAAGAGTTCACCTTCAAGTTTGGAGAGTTTTGAGCTCGAGGTGCGGGGAGTCTTGGACGGTTTGGCTTCTATCATGTGTGTCTTGTACAGCAATTCAGAGATGTATTTGGTTTGGCAGGCATGAAGTCCAGAAGCATCTCTTATCACCTGTATGCCAAGAAAGAAACTCAAAGCACCTAGGTCCTTTAGAGGAAGTTCATGATGTAGTTGAGCAATAATGCTGTAAATGACATTAGGATGTGTGCCTGTGATGAGAATGTCATCAACATAGACTAATATATAAATCTGGATTGATCCATGAACATAGATGAAAAGAGAGGTATCCACCAACGACCCCTTAAATCCAAACTCAAGAAGGAAATTAGATAACCTAGTGAACCATGCATAGGGAGCCTGTTTCAAACGATATATGGCTTTGTGCAACTTGCAAACCATGTCAGGATGCTGCTTGTCAATGAAGCTAGGGGGCTGCTCCATATAAACTTCTTTATTTAAGTAACCCTGCAGAAATGCATTTGAGACATCAAGTTGTCTAATAACCCAATCAAAATGAACTAAGATAATCCAAATTGTTGATGGTTTGATGACTGGACTAAAGGTTTCAATGTAGTCTACTCCACTTCTTTGGTCAAATCCTTTAGCAACCAATCTGGCTTTGAATCTCTCCACAGTTCCATCTACATTCCTTTTGATTTTGAAGACCTACTTGTTTCAGATAACATTGTGGTGGTAGGGTCTAGGGCACAGGGCCCATGTCTTATTGGACATCAGGGCATGGAATTCTTGTTGCATTGCCTCCATCCATCTAGAGTTAGTGGCAGCCTTACGATAGGACACTGGTTCAATGTCAACTACTTAGGTGTGGTAAAGGTGAAATTCAGGAAAGTTATAGGTTTAAGGGAACCTGTTTGGGATCTAGTGACCATGGTGTGTGCAGGTGGGAGTAAAGGTGAAGCTGCAGGAGGTATAGGTGAGGCAACAGACAGTACATGTGAGTTTACAGGAGGTACAGGTGAGGTTGCAAGGTTGGTTATTGAGGGAGAGGCAGGGGCACTAGGAGAAGGGTGGTTGGTGTTTGCATTTAATGTTGCAGATGGAGGTGAGGTTTCAGATGCTGGGGTTATAGTTGGGGTTGGTTCAAGTGAGGTGGCTGTTGCACTAGAGTTAGGCTCACTAGGAAATGGACAGTTAAGTGGTAATGAAATAGGTAGAAAAATAGGGGCATCACCTTGAGCATTGATCTTGGACGGAAATTGTGTAGTAGCTTGATCCTTGGCAGGGAAGAAATCTTCATTAAAGATGACATGCTTAGACAAATAAGCTTTGATAGTAACAGGGTCCAAACACTTATAGCCAGCATAGTTATTAATAAGCACCGAATGTTGCACATTCAAGCCCCTTAATTCACATATATAAATTCCTTAGCTTATTTGTTTGATTTTGTTTCGTTTTTGTGTTTCAGGGATCTAAATGAAAGATGCAAGAATTCCATTCAAAATTGGGACAAAAGCACATTTTGGGAGCATCTTGAAGGCCTGAGATCGAGCACACATCATTTGGGCTCGAGCACCCCAGCACTTAGGCTCGAGCGCACCAAAGCTTGAGCGCATACCAACGTAGGCTCAAGGGCACATGCACTCGAGCGCATGTCCCTTGGGTTGGAGCGCATGTCCCTTGGGTTGGAGCACATGTCCCTTGGGCTCGAGCATAAATGGCTTCTAGAATGCGCCAGCAATCCTTTTACAGCTTGGATTAGGTTTTCAGTGTCTCATTTGGACTGGGAGACTGACCTATGCTTTTCCTAGGGTTTTTAATTTTTAGGGTTTTCTAAATCCCTATAAATAGGCCTATAAATATTGTAGAAACACAAATTGCTACCTAGGGAAAAAATTCAATGGAGCTTAGTGTTAAGTGCCAAAATATTCATATTTTAACCCTTAAACTTATATGTGTTAATTCCTTAGTGTTGTCAGTTTATGCCATTTTATTCATTTTCTGTATTTTCTGTGTCTTTGTAGGCCTTTGGAAAGAAAGGAAGAAAACCTGGAAGTATTGTGCTTAAAGAGCAAATTTTGGAAATGCTAGAGGCTCTGGTAGTGTGATTGATTGTAGGGGACCTGCGATCGAGCGCACTACAAGTGGAATGACTAGACGAGTGCAAGGCGTGCACTCATGCGCACACAAGGAGACTCGATCACAAACATGCAATCGAGCACACAATGGCTGCGATCGATCGCACCTGTGCGCTGGAGAACAATGATCTGCAGCTAGAATGCCCTTTTCTTCCATATTAGGGTATTCCAAGTCCCACTTGTAATATGACTAAACTCTACGAATTTTTTAGGTTTACTAGTGTAACAAGGACTTCTAAAGGCCTATAAGTAGACCTCTTAGCTTTTAGGAATGGGTGTGCAGAAAGAGGCACAAGCTTTGGAAATGAACTGATGGCTAGATCAAAAGGAGTTTGGGTTTTTCTTCTCTTCCATCTTTTATTTTGTTATGGAATTTATATTTTATTTAGGGCTAGATTGAAGCCCTAATCATGTCTATTTAGGATTTCAATATTGGCGCCTTTGCTACAATTATATGTTGGTGTATTTAACTTGATTAATTCCTGTTATCTTGAATTCCTCATATGTGTTTGCCTGATCAACATATGCATGTGATATGGACTAGTTAATTAAATCAATTTGGATGACTGAGTCTTAGGTTTAATGAGAGTACCAAAAGAAATACACGCCGGGTTCTTGGGTTAATCAACATGGGGAATCGGAAGTATACACCCATGCCCTAGGCCTCATGTGTTTATTGATTTCCATAAATTTACGCTTTCTGAAAGAACAACTTATTATACTCCAATGCTAAATCTTTTATGAAAGAAAAGAATTAGAGTATACACTCATGCCTAATTGGTTGCTTAGGAAAATCTATAGCATAAAGAGTATACACCTATGTCCTTAGGTTGGCAAACATTAAATATACCGGTATGATTTATTCATTGGCATATTGTTATCTTAATTAGTCTGATTAGTGGTGGATATCAAAAACCTAATCCTTTTTAGTTTTTGTTTATCTTTTATTTATTTCTTTATATTAAATTCAATCGAGGCAATTGAATTTTATTTGTTTAATTAAATAGGAAATTACTTCTAAACATAATTTACCAATCCTTGTGGGAATGATCCCGTATTTGCTTGCTATAGTATCATTTGATTTGATTTTGCCAAAAATTTATTTTTGGTCCTTTTTGTGAGTTTTTAAATTTTAGTTTTCATTTTTTTTTTGTTGTGTTAGTTGTTATTTTAGTTTATTTTATTTTTTTTTTTAAAAAAAAATTAAAATTAAAAAAAAATATATATATTGGTTAATGTTTTATGTGGGATATCTGCATGCTAAAAAGTGAGGGGAAGCATGAATTTTCATTTTAATGATTTTAATGCATCTCCTAGTTGTAGGACACCAGCTCCTACCAACTACCCTCAAAATTTTTACCCAAATAAACCATGTTCATTTTGTTTCAATCCTTATCATGAGGAGAACAATTGTCCAGATCTGCGAACTGAGCTCAACGACTTATGGGACAAATTAGATCAAATCAGAGCAGCTAGATCTAACTTTTCATATGAACAAATGAACACCAGTTTCTCTAGCCCGGGGTTTGATTCAAATTTCAATTGTTATAATCCGGACTGGAGCAACCAATATGATTTCTCAGGATCAGCTCAGGCTACAGGAAATTATGGTCACCAATTTGATGAATTGCATCATTCAGAATATCCACAGTTCGATCATCAAGCTCAACCTCCTATTTATCAATCTACCACTCAAGTGCCTGCACCACAGTCATCACTGGAAGACATGATGAAAGCATTCATGCAATCAATGGATAAGAACATACAAGAGATAAAGCAAGATATGAAGAATACTACCCTGAGCAATTCCCAAGATATACAAGAGCTAAAAGGTTTCACCAATCAAGCCGTACAGGAGATGAAGAATTCCAACATGGCTAATGGTAGAGACATACAAGAACTTAAGCAGGCCATGACCAGGATAGAAGGACAGATCAGTCATCTAGTTGCTGACTTCAACAGAATAGAGGAAGAAGAGCTTCAAAGTCAGCTGATGGCTGAAAGGCACTACATGATGGATGAGGATGATTCTGAAAATTCTTATCATGAGCATGCCCAAGTCACCATCACACTTGAGAGTGAGGAAATTGTGGATAACAAAGAGGAGGAAGAGAAGGATGAGCAAGTTGAGCACTCTGAGCAAGTTAAGCACCATGAAAATAGTGAACTCCCAATGGATCCTAATCTGCCCAGTGACATGGAAGTGAGTACTGAAGCTCCTGCCAGCATCACTGTCCCTCTTGAGACACATCAAGAGCCCAAAGCTTCAGCGCCTAAATATCTCAAAGAGCCATCTTATGTCAAGATACTCAAGGACTTGTGCACACAAGCACACAAATCTAGGAACCACTTTCCTAAGACGATCCTTCAAAGCAAGAAATTCTACATAAGATGGGGAAACATCCTTCCAGAGGGGTATGAAGTTTTGAAGAAGAAGGGGTGGAAGGGATTGGTTGGACATCCGCATGATAGGGGGAAGCACTGTAAAGTTTTCTCCTCCAGTTTATTTTCTGCACTTCACTCCAAAAATTCTTTCTTTCCTTTTTCATTACATGTTAATTTTATTTGTTTTTGTTTCTAACAGCAATTAATCTTTTGATATTGTTTCTATGAAAAAAATATTGCTGTTAGTTTTTATTGACAGGTGTTTTGGTGTTTAAGTTTGGGGGACGCCCTAGCCTTGTTCACACTCAGATTTCTTTATTTCCGGTAATGTATTTCAATACTACACATTGAGGGCAATGTGTAATTCAAGTTTGGGGGTATGGAAAAACACTTTGTCTATTTATTTTTGTTTTTATTTGTTTATTTTTATTTGTCATTTTGTGTTAAAAAATTTGAAAAAAAAAAAAAAATTGTGCTATGTTGTTGTCAAGTTTGAGTTAAACTATAACTGTGATTTGCATTTCATTAGCTTGCTTAAAGGGTTGAACATCATCATTATGTCATTAGAAGTTTGAGTCCTTTGACTTATTTTTGGGTAAAAGAAATTTCACTTGTTTTGAAATAAATTTTTATGAGCACATTAGCATGTTTTCTGTGAGGTATGATGTTTGAGCTGAAGCTTGTTCTCTTTGAGATTTGTTGGATGACCTATTGATGAATAACCATTGGCTTGCAAGATATATATAAAAAAAAGAAGAAGAAGAAAAATAAATAAAAAAGAGAAGGAAAAAGAAAATAAAGATTATGTTGAGTTTTTCACTGAGTAACCGGACCTCTTGCCTCATTAAGCATTGAGTGTTCGCGTCAAAAGGTGTGAAGTTCAGTGTTGATTTATGATATGGCTAGTCTGGCTTCGTAGCCTTTTTGACTTAAGTTAATAAGCCCTTAGGGATGTTCTACATCTAGTGCCCTAAAGCTACCTGGCTTGGGAGTCATTGGCTTAACACTTGTTACATGAGTCAATTAGAAAGCTTAAGGGAGTTAGACATTGCAGAGCCTCTTTAAAAAAGAAAAAAAAAAAAAAGGAAAAAAAATGCATATCTTGCCTTGGTTGTTTCATTTGTTAGGGATTCTTACAAATTTTATGGAACTTGTCTTGAGTTTAAGCTGAAAGCTTCATGATTATATGCTAATTACACTTTACACATTTCAGAACATATGAAGTCTAAATTGTCCATTTATGAATGATTTGATTCTGGATTTCCTTTTGACTATTATGATGGTGTTTGTCTTTTTAAGTTTGCTCATGAATAAGAACCATGGTTCATGTGAAACTTCTTTCTTGTTAACAACATAGTGCACAATATTTGTGGGTATCATTCCTGTTAAGCCCTCACGAGACTTCACTCGTCCACTAGGGATGCCTAGGGGTTTAAAAGGCTTGTTGCATATGCTAAATGCAATCGTCTCTCCCACGAAAGAGGATTTATGTTTCTTGCTTTCATTTTATTTTTTGTTTTGTTTTGCTAAGGGACTAGAAAAATGTAAGTTTGGGGGTGTTTGATAAGTGCCAAATATTGCATATTTGGACCCCTTTATTTACATTAGTTAATCCTTTAGCTGTGTCGTTATTTAATATTTTGTGTTAGTTTTGTGTTTTTAGTGTTTTGTAGGTCATTGAAGAAAAACTACAGCTTTAAAGGGAAAAATGCGAAGTTTGGAAGAAAGCATAGTTTGAGAAGACCTAGATTGTGTGGTTAAGTCTAACCAAATCTAAGGAAAGGTTAAATCAGATTAAAGTTCAGATTGGATAAGATTTCGGATCGGATTCAAATTCAGATTCTGCACATGTCTTAGTATTTTGACCATAACTCTCCGCTCAAATATCGGATTGAAGTGATTCAAATGGCATTGGAAAGCTAGCTCAAAATACTATAATTTGTTGTGAAATAGGATTTTCGTAATTCGTACAGTTACTATGTCAAAATCGCCCCGCAATTAAAGGACACAAATCTGGATGAATCCTATTCCGATTTCAGACTTCTATTTTGACTGGGAGACAGACCTCCGAATTATTTAAGTTTACTTGGGCTTCTAGGACTTCCCTAAGCTTATAAATAGACTTTTTTGAATTCAAGAAAATATACACAATACCAGAAAGCAAAATTCTTTTGTTTAGTTTTTCTTTAGGTTTAGATTTAGGTTTAGATTTTATTTTTATGTGGAGCTAAATTCCCAACTAAGGTTGGGGATGAAGCCTCACCGATGAAGAGCATCAATACTTTTATGTAAGTTTTTATTATTCTGATTTTATTGGGTTTTATATTTCAATTGTTTTACTTCTAATCAATTGTATGGAGTGATTCTTGGATATCTCTTGTGATTCAAGGATACATTTGATGATTTAAGATAATTTCATATGATTGATTGCTTGGCTTTTAACTCATAAAAATTGGATATCCCTTGTGATTTGTTCTACAGATACATCTGGTGTTTCAATTGAATTTGGATTCCTTTTGTGATTTGGTCAATGAATGGATACATGGGATGGTTTTGATTAATTCTTTGAAGCATAGTAAAACATATCTGTGATTTAATTTGTGAGAACTTCGGATTAATATTGATGAACATAAAGTATGTTGTTATGATTTGGTGAGTGTGAATTCCCAAACCTTAGTACCTTTATCCTTAGATTTACTTATTTTATTTAGTTTATGTTTATCCTTTAATTTTCAAAACTCAAAAATCAAAACCCTTTTGGAACTAGATTAGGATTTAATTAGTTTAGATATAAATTGCTCTTTCAAAAATACAATTCTCTGTGGGATCGACCTCGCACTTGCAATCCATTAAACTACAATCGATTCGTGCACTTGCGAGTTAAATAAATTTGCACAACATATTTGCCTATTAATTTAGGTGGGCATTTGGCACAACAAGTTTTTGGTGCCGTTGCCAGGGTTTGTGTTAAATTATGTCTAGAAATTTTCCTTTAGCTTAATTTAGTTTCTTTTATTTATTTATTTATTTTTTCTTTCTCTTTTTTGTTTAGTTTTAAATTTTTTTTGTTTTATGTTTCTGTTTATTTTTGTTTAGTTTTTATATTTTGTTTTTCGTTTCTGTTTCTGTCCACAAATCTGATTTAATTTGCGGTAGTGCGATCAAGTGCACTGCTGCCTGTGAGCCCTATATGCTTATGTTTTGCGACAGTACGCTCGAGTGCCCATGTTGTGCCAAATACTTCATAAATTAATAGATAATATTTAGTATGTTTTACTCGCAAGTGCACAAGATCAAATGATAGTAAAGTGCTGCAAGTACGAGATCGATCCCATGAGGATTGTTGATTTTGTTTTAGAATTGATAAAAATATCAAATTGTCACTAAATTGATATTGTGAAAAAGAAATAAAAAGATATAAAGATAAACAAAAAGCTAAAGGTAGGGGTTTGATATCCACCATTAATCATACTTAGATAATATAACAATATGCCAATAATCCAATCATATTATGAATACTTAATGTTTGCCAACCTAAGGGTATGGGTGTCTACTTCTTAAGCTATTGATTTCCCTAAGCAACGAATTAGGCATGAGTGTCTTCTCTAATTCTTTTCTTTCTTAAAGGATTTAGCATGGGTGTCTACTAAGTTGTTCTTTAAGAAAGTATAAATTTGTGAAAATCGACAAACACATGAGGCCTAGGGCATGGATGTTTACTCCCGGTTCCCCATGTTGATTAACCCAAGAACCCGGTGTAGATTTCTTTTGTTACTCTTATTAAACCTAAGACTCGATCATCCAAATTGATTTAATTAATTAATCCATACCACATACATATAATGGCCAATCACATATATATGAGGAATTCAAGAAAACAGGAATTAATCAAGTTAAGCAACACAATATGATTATCACAAAGGCGCCAATATTGAAATATTAAATAAACATAATTAGGGCTTCAAGCTAGCCCTCCTTAAGAGTTAGTTACACATAATTAAAATAAAACTAAAAGGAAAAGGGAAAGAAAGAACCGAAAGCCGCTCCTAGAAGTAGCCTCCAATTCCTCTCCCCAAAGTTGTGTCTATTCAAGGATGATTATTCTAAAGGTTTAGAGGTCTTATTTATAGGCTTAGGAATACTCTAGAAAACCTAGAAACCCTAGTCAAATCGTAGGGTTTAGTCCTAGTGCAACTAGGACTAGAAAAACCCTAATATGGAAAGCAAAGGGAGTCTGGCCGCAGCTTCTGGAATTCTCCAACACACGGGTGCGCTCGATCGCATCCCTGTGTGCGCTCGATTGCACCTCTCCAATCGATTGTATGTCTCCTGCGCTTGATCACAATGCGATCGAGTCTTCTCTTGTGCACACGTGCGCACGCCTCGCTCTTCACGTCTGGACCTTTCTAGAAGTGCGCTCAATCGCTGGGGACCTACGATCGATCGCACTACCATGATGCTTTTGCTTGCTTCAAGTCTTCTAGCTTTTTCCCAATTTTATCCTTTAAGTCCGATACTTCCAGGAATGCTTTCTTTTATTCCAAAAACCTATAAAACAAAGAAAATATAAAAAGAAAGTAAAATTGCACAAACTAACAATACTAAGGAAATAACACATATAAGTTTAAGGGCTAAAATATAAATATTTTGACACTTAACAGCCCATTCCAGGGAGATCGAGCATAGCTGTGCAATCAAGTACAAGTGCACTGCAATTGAGCGCACAGCCAGACAGCAGTACTGAAGCTGCTGATTTCAATTTTACTTTTATTTTTTATTTTTATTTTTATTTTTATTATTTTTATTTTTTGTTTTTGTTTTCTGTTTTCTTTTCTTTTGCCTTTTGTTTTATGTTTTTGTTTTTAAAGTCCATTAGTTTTTATTATTTTTTATTTTTGTGGTTTTAATTTTTCTCTGTTTTCTGTCCACAACTTTGAGCTACCATGCGGCAGTGCGATTGAGCACACCTCCATCCAGCAATACTGAAACTGCTGTAGTCTGGCTGAAGACGTTAAACTTAGCGCTCATGGGAGGCACCCCATAGTTTATCCTATTATTTTTCTATTTGTTTTTCAATGTTTATCTTTAGTTTTGTTTTTGTTTCCTTTTTATTTGTTTTAGTGTATTATTTTGCAGGGACAAGTGTGCTTCAATTCAAGTTTGGGGATGTGCTATGAGCCATGCTATTCCAGACAATTTCTCTCATATCCCAGGTAAATTCTTTCCATGTTATAGACACATTGGGGATGATGAATAATTTAAGTTTGGGGGTATGGGAGACACTTTACACACACTTTGTCCCAATTTTATTTTTATTTTTGTTGTTTATGAAAAGAAAAAAAAAATTGTCCCAGTTTTATTTTATTTTTATTTTTGTTGTTTGTGAAAAAAAAAATGCATTATCATGTTTGCCTTAAAATTTTCGTTAATCTTAAAAATTGTGATTTGATTTCATTAGTGAGCTTAAAATTTTGAACACATGATCTGATAATTGAGTTTTTCAGTTTGGTTACTTGCTTAGGACAGTTGAGAATTCACATGTTTGATCTGATCTTACACAAGCACATTAGCACATAATTTGTAGGGTATGACATGAAGTCTGATGTGTATGTTTCTATGTCTTGGGTGAAACTGGATGATTTATTAGATGGATACTTTGGCATATATATATATATATATATATATATATATATATAGGTTTTTAAGCTTTGTATATATATATATATATATATATATAGGTTTTTAAGCTTTGATAAAGAATTTGGAGGTATTCTCCCCCTTCAGTTTTCCAATTGGTGGAAAAAATTCAGTCTTATTCCTAACATTCTCTCATTGAAAATTGTTGAGGCTTTTAAATCATTTAAAAATCTCTACAATACTGATGAACATGGGGCCAAGCTTCCCCACACTCTCCATTTTGCTAAAAAATTCAAAGTTCCCTGGATCATCAAGTGGCAATATGTTATTCTTGATGACAAACATATATATATATATATATATATATGTGTGTGTGTGTGTGTGTGTGTGTGTGTGTGTGTTAAAAAGAAAAAAAAAAAAGATCATTGGTAAGCTTTTCGCTAAGTAACTAGATCTTTTGCCTCTATGCATTGAGTGTTCACGTCAAAAGATGAAGAATTTTGATTTGGTTAATGTCATGGTTATTTTGGTTTCGTAGCCTTTTTGACTCGAGTTAATAAATCCTAGGGGTGTCTCTACACCCAATGCCCTAAAACCATCTGGTTTTGGAGTCATTGACTTAACACTCGTTACATGGGTCAATTAGAAAGCTTAAGGGAACCAAGCATTGCACAACTTAACGAAGAAGAAAAAAAAAAAAAAAGTGCCATTGTTGTTCATTCTAACAGGGATTTCAGTGAACTTTGAGATATTGAGACATTGCACATTAGAAATAATTGGAAGGTTCATACTTATGTACTAGTTCACTTTACACTGTTTCGAACTTGTGATGCCTTAGCATGCCTTTTGTAAGTGAATAAATTTTAAAATTCCAATTCATTGTGAAGATGGACTTTATCTTTTTAAGCTTGCTAATGAATGAGAATCATGGTTTTGAGTTATACCTTAATTTTTGAATAACATGAACTCATGCATGATGTTTGTGGGTAACATTCTTGGAAAACCATCACGAGACTTCACTCGTCCTCTAGGGAATTCCTAGGGGTTTAAAAGGCTTGTTGCATATGCTAAATGCAATCGTACATCCCACGAAAGATGGATTTATCTTTTTGTTTTCTGTTTTTCCATTTAGGTTTTAGTATTGTATTTCTAAGGGACTAGCAATATGTAAGTTTGGGGGTGTGTTAAGTGCCAAAATATCATATTTTAGCCCTTAAACTTATATGTGTTAATTCCTTAGTGTTGTTAGTTTATGCCATTTTATTCATTTTCTGTATTTTCTGTGTCTTTGTAGGCCTTTGGAAGAAAAGGAAGAAAACCTGGAAGTATTGAGCTTAAAGAGCAAATTTGGGAAAAGATGGAGGCTCTGGTAGTGCGATCGATCGCAGGGGACCTGTGATCGAGTGCACTACAAGCAGAATGACCAAACAAGCGCAAGGTGTGCGCTTGTACGCACACAAGGAGACTCGATCGCAGACATGCGATCGAGCGCACACAGGCTGTGATCGATCGCACCCGTGCGCTGGAGAACAATGAGTTGCGGCCAGAATGCCCTTTCCTTCTATATTAGGGTATTCCAAGTCCCACTTGTAATAAGACTAATCCCTACAAATTTTCTAGGTTTACTAGTGTAACAAGGACTTCTAAAGGCCTATAAATAGACCTCTTAGCTTCTAGGAAAGGGTGTGGAGAAACAGACACAAGCTCTGGGTTTTTATTCTCTTCCACCTTTTATTTGGTTATGTAATTTATATTTTATTTACGGCTAGATTGAAGCCATAATCATGTCTATTTAGGATTTCAATATTGGTGCCTTTGCTACAATTATATTTTGGTGTATTTTACTTGATTAATTCTTGTTATCATGAATTCCTCATATGTGCTTGCATGATCAACATATGCATGTGGTATGGACTAGTTAATTAAATCAATTTGGATGACCGAGTCCTGGGTTTAATAAGAGTAACAAAAGAAATTCACACCGGGTTCTTGGGTTAATCAACATGGGGAACCGAAAGTATATACCCATGCCCTAGGCGTCATGTGTTTGTTGATTTCCATAGATTTATACTTTCTTAAAGAACAAGTTAGTATATACTTATGCTAAATCCTTTAAGAAAGAAAAGAATCAGAGTATACACCCATGCCTAATTCGTTGCTTAGGAAAATCTATAGCTTAAGGAGTATACACCCATGCCCTTAGGTTGGCAAACATTAAATATACTGGTATGATTGGCACATTTGCATATTGTTATCTTAATTTTTCTGATTAGTGGTGGATATCAAAACCCTAATCCTTTTTAGTTTTAGTTTATCTTTTATTTTTTTTTTATCTTTATATTAAATTCAATCATGACAATTGAATTTTATTTGTTTAATTAAATAGGAAATTACTTCTAAACATAGTTTACCAATCCTCTTGGGAATGATCTCGTATTTGCCTGCTATACTATCGTTTGATCTTGTGCACTTGCGAGTAAAATGTACCAAGTATTTGCCTATTAATTTAGGTGGGTATTTGGCACAACACTTAGCATAGTCATGAACGGCTTAAAACCCTTCGTGGGTATGGATGTAACCCTATCTAAGCATGTTGGTTTGATTGTATTTTATGTTATAGATTTTTAGTTTATCCATGTGGTAGTATAATTATGAGAATTGCTACATATTGATTTTGTTCTTAATATTTTAGTGCAATTGTTCTTAAATTCCAAATTCAATTTGAGTGAAATTCTTATCTTGTCTTAGAAAATATTTTACTTTTATTGAACTTAAATCATCCTTATTTTTTGTGAGTATGGGCGTGATGATTATACAATGGTTTTAATTGATATATGATCAATAGGATTAGATAAGCCATACTTAGGGAAGACAGATCATACTACACCCTAGCTTAGTGTAATTTAGGTAGACGATCCGTGCTAACCGAAGATGGTTATGCTATTCCATTGATTGTATGTATCCCATTAAAGAATTAGATAATCCATACCTAGGGAAGACGGGTCGTACCGCATCTTAGTGGTTAGGTGGATGGTCCATGTCAACCAAAGATGGATTATACTAATGCTTTAATAAGGTATTTTCTTGTTTATTTATAACATGCATAGAATGAATTTCTATGATTAAATACGATTAACCATTGATCTGCGGATAGTGGTGAAGTCAATACCCTACACACTCTCTCTTATATTTTAAATCTCTTTACTTTTGTACACTGTAGTTACAAAACCAATCAATCGTCTTTTATTAAGTTACATTTAATCTTCGTAAACTTGATAACAACATCCCTGCAGTCCTTGAGGTTCGACATCCTCTCTATAGCCTTATCCTACAAGAATTCGTCCTATTGCGAGTGGTTTATTATTATTGATATTATTTTGGCTTTAAAAAGACCACATCAATTTTTGGCGCTGTTGCCGGGGACTACTTAACTGTTGCGTTATTAAGTTTTAAATATTAAATCTAGCTTAATTAATTTTTGCTTTTTTTTTTTTTTTTTATTTCATTTGTTTTCTAATCATAATTTTTGTTTTTGTTATTTTCTCACGCATGTCTGTAGCTGTTCAATCTCTTTCAGCAAGCTGCGCTCGAGCGTACAATCCCTGCGCTTGAGCCCTTCCCTACTGATCGTGTGATCTAGCTCACCCTGAAGTGCGATCGAGCGCACCAGCACCAATGCACTAGATTCCAGTAGTTGCTGCATCCAACTTCCAGAACTCCTACAAACAGTTTGTGAGCCTTTAGTTTTTGTTTTTTATTTTTGCTTTTTTTCTTTTTGTTTATGTTGGGTCGCCGTTCATTATCTTTGCCTTTAATTGATTGTGACCCTGACATTGAGCACACTCTTAGACAACTTTGAATCAAAAGGAATTCTAATTTGCTAGGAGAGCACCCCACTGAGACCATGGGCGATGGTAACCCTGTGGCTTTGAGAGATCACTATCTCCCTACCACATACATTTCCCCCACATGTCACAGGCTACCGGACATTACAGCAGCCCACTATGAGATTAGAGATTAAGCCTAGCACTATTCAAAGCTTACCATCATTTCTAGGGCTTAGCATTGAAAATCCTAACGACTTCCTCGGTGAATTCATAGCTATATGTTCTACAATTAAATTGACTCGATTCACTGAGGATGCCATAATGATGCGTCTCTTTCCTTTCACCCTCAAGGAAAGAGCCAAACATTGGTTTCATTCCTTAACACCAAATTTCCATCACTTCTTGGGCTGAATTGCGACAAGAATTTCTTAAGAAATACTTCCATTTAGGAAAGATCAATGACATTAGGAGAGCTATCACTAGTATTTCCCAATATGGGGGTGAACAATTTTATGAGATTTGGGAAAGACTTAAGGACCTTCTTAGCTCATGCCTGCACCACGCTGTCCCGAAATGGTAGCTGGTGCAATGCTTATATGATGGCTTGACCGAGCCTCATAGGTAGATGGTAGATGCATCTTATTGGGGGGACTTTCATGATGAAGAGTTAGGATGAAGCATGGACCTTGTTTGAAAACTTGAGTAATAATTCTGTTCAGCATTCTTCCACTAGACGTAGGGCACCTGCATCTAAAGTACCAAAGACCGAAGGTCTTTTTGAAGTAGGACATTCTTCGAATGTAGCTACCCAAGTAGTTGGTGCTATCACTAGGAAGTTAGATCAATTGATGACTGCTGGTTTTGCTCCAAATGTTGCTCACATGCACACAACACGAACCATGTTCATTCTGTTATAGTCCTATGCATCATATAAATGACTGTCCTATTGCTGGAAATTTCGCTGAGGTTTCTAATGAGCAGGTCAATGCAACATTCTCACAACCGGGTAATGATCCATATTCCAATACCTATAACCCGGGGTGGAGAAATCATCCAAACTTCTCATGGAAGACTCAAGCTTCACGCAACTCAGCTCCAGGATTGCACAATCAATCTCAATCTAACAGGCTGCCCTACCAACCTTCTTCCACATATCGGCCTCCATAGTAGCAGTATTAGGCCGCACCATCTCCTCGGTCAAATTCTAACTTTGAAGATCGGATGTTGAAACTTGTGAGTGAGATGAATCAGACTGTGAAATCTCAATAGGAGACAGTGACCTCTCACTCTCAGTCCATTGCCAAGATGGATGCTCAAATCGGACAGATTGCTAATATCCTCAATAGGAGGGAAGAAGGGAAGCTTCCAAGTCAGCCAATGGTCAACCCAAAGGGACATTACATGGTAGATGAGGGCACTTCACATCACCAGCAAGTTCAGGCCATCACCACATTGTAGAGTGGAAGAGTGGTAGACAATCTTGTGGAAGAGAAGAAGGATGAGCAGACTAAGATCCCACAGAATATGCAAAAGGAAAAGGGTAAGTAAGTAAGCACTGAGGCTTTGTCTTCATCCGCTCCCACTCCTAAGATGCTATATGAGCCCCAGGCCCCATTCTCAGAATATAGCAAGGCACCTTCTCACTTCTGGAAACAAGGAGAGAAAATACAAGATATGATGGCGGTCTTCAAGTAGGTAAAAATCAACCTCCCCTTCCTTGATGCCATCAAGTGATAAGTGCAAAAATATATGTATTTTAGCCCCTTAATTTATATTTGTTAACTCCTTAGTTTTGTTAGTTCGTGCAATTTTATTTCCTTTTTGTATTTTCTTTGTTTTATAGGACATGGAAGAAAAGAAATCATTTCTGGAAAAATTCCAAGCTTAAAGGGCAAATTGGGAAGAACTAGAAGATATGGTTAAGCTTAACCAATCGTAATAGATGACCTACAGCATGTGGTTAAGTTTAATCAAATAAATGAAAGGATTAAATTGGAATTTCTCAAATTGGACTCAAAATTGGATTGGATTCAATTTTGGATTCTGCACATGTCTCAGTATTTTGACCATAACTTACAGCTCAAATATCCGATTGAGATTATTATAGCGGCATTGGAAAGCTAACTCAAAAGTATACAAATAATTGTGAAATAGTATTTTCCTAATTCGGATGTGCGCTATGCCAAAATCGTCCCGCAAGATAAGAACGTAAATCTCGATGAATCCTATTCCGATTTGGACTTCGGTTTATCCTAATTGGACTAGGAGGCTGAACTTCGAATTTCCTAGGATTACAAGGACTTCTAAGACTCTCCAATGGCCTATAAATAAACCTCTTAGCTTCTAGGAAAAAGTGTGGGAAAGAGACACAAGCTCTAGAAAGGAACTGAAGGCTAGATGAAGAGGAGTTTGGGTTTTTCTTCTCTTTCACCTTTTATTTTATTACGTAGTTTATATTTTAATTGGGGCTAGATTGAAGCCCTAATCATGTTTTTTTAGGATTTCAATATTGGTGCCTTTGCTACAATTATATTTTGGTGTATTTAGCTTGATTAATTCCTATTTTATTGAATTCCTCATATGAATGTGTGTGGCTAGCATATGCATGTGGTATGGATTAGTTATTTAAGTCAATTTGGATGATCGAGTCCTAGGCTTTATAGAGTAACAAAAGAATTTCCTCACGGGTTCTTGGGTTAATCAACATGGGGAATCAGGAGTATACACCCATGCCCTATGCCTCATGTGTTTGTCGATTTTCATAGATTTATGATTTCTTAAAAAACAACTTAGTATACACCCATGCTAAATTCTTTAAGAAAGAAAAGAATTAGAGTATACACCCATGCCTAATTCATTGCTTAGGAAAATCTATAGCTTAAGGAGTATACACCCATGCCCTTAGGTTGGCAAACATTAAATATACCAGTATGATTGTGTTAAGTGCTAGAATATTCATATTTTTAGCCTTTAATTTACATGTTTTAATCCTTTAGTTTTAGTTAATTAAGCCATTTTAGTTCTTTTATGTGTTTTCTTTGATTTTGTAGGTCATTGGAAGAAAAAGAAGAAATTTTAGAAGTTTTGGACTTGAAAAGGAGCTATTTTGGATTTTGGAAGGCTCTAGTAGAACGATCGATCGCAGACCTGCGATCGATCGCACACGGGCTACGATCGGGCGCACCCGTGCGTGATGGCAAAGACAGCCGCTAGCCCTGATATGGAAAGAGTACTTTTAGGTTTTGTAGCTTAGTGTGAACTAAGGCTCAAACCCTAAGATCTTTAGGGGTTCTAGAGCATTCCTAAAGGCTTATAAATAGACCCTTAAGCCTCTAGAATATGTATGTTTTATAAGGAGAAGAATTGGAGCTCTTCAAGTTCAAGTTTCGGGTTTATTCTTTTCCTTTATTTTATTTTATTTTATGAAGATGTTTAAGATCAACTTTATGTGTAACTAATTTAATTAGTAGGGCTAGATTGAAGCTCTAGTTATGTTTTGTTAATATTCAATATTGGCACCTTTGTGACGATCATGTTATGATATCTAACTTGATTAATACCTAGTTTCATGAATTCCTCATATGTGTGTGCCTGATCAACATGTGCATGTAGTATGGACTAGTTAGTTAAATCAATTTGGATGACCGAGTCCTGAGTTTAACATAAGTAACAAAAGTAATTCACACCGGGTTCTTGGGTTAATCAGCATGGGGAACCGGGAATATATGCTTTCCTAGAGAATATAATGAACCATCTTAACATGGGTGTATACTCCCAGTTCCCCATGTTGATTAACCCAAGAATCCAGTGTGGATTACTTTTGTTACTTATGTTAAACCCAGGACTCGGTCATCCAAATTGATTAAACTAACTAGTCCATACCACATGCATATGTTGATCAGGCACACACATATGAGGAATTCATGAAACTAGGTATTAATCAACTTAGATATCATAACAAGATCATCACAAAGGCGCCAATATTGAATATTAACAAAACATAACTACTGCTTCAATCTAGCTCTACTAATTAAATTAGTTACACATAAAGTTGATGTTAAACATCTTCATAAAATAAAAGAAAAGAAAGGAAAAGAATAAACCCGAAACTGGAACTTGTTGTGCAAATATCTACCTAAATTAATAGGTAAATAATTGTACGTTTTACTTGCAAGTGCGCAAGGTCAACATAGTAGTCTATGGTGCAAGTACAAGATCATTCCCACGAGGATTGCTGAATTTCCGTTTAAAAATAAATTCCTTAAGTAGAATAGAGATTGATTGAGTTGATAATAAAGAAAAGGTAGGGCTTTGATATCCATCGCTAATTATATTTAGCTAATATATCAATATGCCAATGTTTTGATAATGTTATGAATATCTGATGTTTGTCAATCTAAGGGCATTGGTGTCTACTCCTTAAGCTATTGATTTCCCTAAGCAATGAATTAGGCATGGGTGTCTACTCTAATTCTTTTCTTTCTTAAAGGATTTAGCATGGGCATCTACTAAGTTGTTCTTTAAGAAAGCATAAAAAGTGTGGAAATCGACAAACACATGAGGCCTTGGGCATAGGTGTCTACTCCCGGTTCCCCACATTGATTAACCCAAGAACCCGGTGTGGATTACTTTTGTTACTTATGTTAAACCCAGGACTCGGTCATCCAAATTTATCTAACTAACTAGTCCATATCACATGCACATGTTGATCAGGCACACACATATGAGGAATTCATGAAACTAGGTATTAATCAAGTTAGATATCATAACAAGATCATAATGGTGCTAATATTGAAATATCAAATAAACATAACTAGGGCTTCAACCTAGCCCTACTAATAAATTAGCTACACATAAAGTTAATGTTGAACATCTTCATAAAATAAAAGAAAAGAAAAGAATAAACCCGAGACTTGAACTTCAAGAGCTCCTCTTCTTCTCCTTCTCAACCATATCAATTCTAGAGGCTTAAGGGTCTATTTATAGGTTATATAAGTCCTAGACAAAGTAGTAAACCTAGGGATTTCGTAGGGTTTTGAGACCTATTACAATTGGGAATTGGAAAACCCTAATATGGTAAGAGTGACACTTTAGCCGCCACTTGATGTATCTTCGGAGCACGGGTACGATCGATCACAGCCTGTGTGCGCTCGATTGCAGGTCTGCGAACGATCCTTCTTCTTGCATGCGCTCGATCGCTCCTAGTGTGCTTTGTGCTGTGTCCTCTCGGGTATTGCGCTCGATCGCAAGTACCCTGCGATTGATTGCAGTGTTAGAGAGCTCCAATTTTCTCCATCTTCTCTCTTTGAGACCAAATCACCTAGTTTTACTTCATTTTCTTTCAAAAGCCTATAAAAGTGTGAAAAACACAAAAAGGAATTAAAATGGCCTAATTAACTATAACCAAAGGATTAAAACATGCAAGTTAAGGGCTGAAAATATGAATATTTTAGCACTTATCACACCCCCAAACTTACATATTGCTAGTCCCTTAGCAATACAAAACTGAAAACACGAATGGAAAAACAGAAAACAAAAGAGATAAATCCATCTTTCGTGGGATGTACGATTGCATTTAGCGTATGCAACAAGCCTTTTAAACCACTAGGAATAACCTAGTGGACGAGTGAAGTCTCGTGAGGGTTTTCCAAAAATGTTACCCACAAACATCATGCACAGTTCATGTTATTTCAAAAATTAAAGCATCACTTCAAGATTATGATTTTCATTCATAAGCAAACTTAAAAAAGATGAACTCCATCTTCACAATGATTTGGAATCTCAAAGTGCGATTACTTACAAAGGACATGTTGAATCATCACAAGCTTGAAATTTGTGTATAGTGAATTAGCACAAAATTATGAGGCTTCCAAATCTTTCCAATATGCAGTGTCTCCTTATCTCAAAATTCACTAAAATTCCTATTAGAATGACACACTAGCATATTTCTTTTTTTTTTTTTTCTGGTCAGGTTGTGCAATGTTGGTTCCCTTACGCTTTCTAATTGACCCTTGTAGCGAGTGTTAAGTCAATGACTCCCAACCCAGGTGGTTTTAGGGCATTAGGTGTAAAGACACCCCTAAGGACCTACTAACTCGAGTCAAAAAGGCTATAGAACCAACTAACCATGACATTGATCAAATCCAAATTTTTCACCTTTTGACGTGAACACTCAATGCTTTGAGGCAAGAGGTCCAGTTACTCAAGTGAAAAGCCTTTAATGATCATTTATTTATTCTTTTTTTTTTCTAAGTTTTTTTTTCATCACTATATATGCCATAGTGTCAATTAATAAGTCATCCAATTTCATCCAAGATGAAGAAACACACATATTAAACCTCATGTCATTCCTCACAAATTATGTGCTTGAGTGCTCAGATCAAACATGTGATTTTTCAATTGTCCTAAACAAGTAACCAAATCAATAGAGTCACTCATCAGATCATGTGTTTAAAATTTTCAGCTCACTGATGAATTCAAGCCACAATTCAACTTAAAATTTTCGAGCAAACATGAACATGCATAATTTTTTTTTTTTTTTTTCAAATAAACAAACAACGCATAAAACAAATAACTTGAAATCGGGACAAAGTGTGTGAACAATCATGTGTGCCCATACCCCCAAACTTAAATGACACATTGTCCTAAATGTGTCTAAGTAAAGGAAAGAATGTACCCGGGAGATGGTCAACATAGTCTTGGAAAGCATGGCTCATAGCACACCCCCAAACTTGAAGTGAAGCACATTTGTCCCTGCAAAATAATAAAACACACAAACATGTAACAAGAACCAAAACTAAAACTAATTAAAAATTGAACTGAAAACACATTAACATAACTATTGGATGTTGCCCAAGTACGATCGATCGTACTCAAGGTGCGTTCGATCGGACTAACAGAGTGCGGTAACCCCACAAATGGAGACCTACACTCGATCGCACGCTAGGTACGATCGATCGCAGTAACAGAGTGGAAGACAGATTACTAAAAACACTAAAAACACCAAAACAAAACAAAACTTAAGTCAAACAAACAAAAGGATATGTTATGGGGTGCCTCTCATGAGCGCTAAGTTTTACGTCTTCAGCCAGATGGTGGTCCCCCCTCAGTGTTGTCCAGAAGTAGATGCTCCAGATGGTGGTGGTAACTGATAAGCGCCGAATGTTGCACATTCAAGCCCCTTAATTTGCATATGTTAATTCCTTAGCGTTGTTATTTGTTTGATTTTGTTTTGTTTTTGTGTTTTCAGGTTATAAATAAAGATGCAATTAATTCCATTCATTTTGGGCTTAAAAGCACACTTTGAGAAGACCTAGAAGATATGATTAAACTTAACCAATCATGGTTAAGTTTAATCAAATAAAGGAAGGGATTAATTCGGAATTTCTCAAATTGGAGTGAAAATCGGATTGGATTCAATTTTGGATTCTGCATACGTCTCGGTATTTTGGCCATAACTTTCAGTTAAAATATCCGATTAAGGTGATTCAAGCGTCACTGGAAAGCTAACTCAAATTTCTACAAATCATTGTGAAATTGAATTTTCCTAATTCAGAGCGCCACATTGCCAAAATCGCCCCGCAAGATAGGAACGCAATTCTGGGCGAATCCTATTCCGATTTGGACTTAGGTTTTCTTTATCCTAATTGGACTTGGACTTAAATCTCCGAAATTTATAGGATTACTAGGGCTTCTAGGACTCTCCTAAGCCCTATAAATAGGCCTCTGAGCATTGAGAAAAAACAGACCGCTTCTAGTTCTAGAGCAAAAATTCAGTAAAATAGTCTGTGGAGCTTAGAAGATCATGAGCGGCTAAACCCCTTCGTGGGGTGTTGATGTAACTCTATCCAAGCACAATGGTTTGATTGTATTTAATTTCTAGATTTTCAATTTATGCATGTTGGTTGTATAATTATGAGGATTGCTACAATTGATTTATGTTCTTAATTATTAAATGCAATTGTTCTTAAATTCCAAAATCAATATTTGTGAAATTCTTCTCTTGTCTTAGAAAGTATTTTACTTTTATTGATCTCAAATCATTCTTGTTTTCTGTGATCATGAGAATGATGGTTATACAATGGGTTTAATTGACATATGATCAATAGGATTTGATAGGCCATGCCTAGGGAAGACGGATTGTACTACACCCTAGTTTAGTGTAATTTAGGTAGACAGTCCGTGCCAACCGAAGATGGGTTACACTTATTCATTGATTGTATGTATCATGTTATAGAATTTGATAATTTATACCTAGGGAAGACGGGTCGTACCGCGTCTTAGTGGTTAGGTGGACGATCCGTGCCAACCGAAGATAGATTATGCTTATTCTTTAATAAGGTAGTTTCTTGTTTATTTATAACATGCATAGAATGAATTTATGGGATTAATTATGATTAACCATTGTTGTGCAGATAGAGGTGAAGTCAATACCCTACTTTCTCTCTCTTATTTTAAATCTCTTTTATTTTCATGCACTTTAGTTTTTAAGCAAATCAAATCAAAACCCCTTTTAATTAAGTTAACTTTGATCTTTTAAATTTTGATAATTAAACCCCTGCAATCCTTGAGGTTCGACACCCTCAATATAGCCCTATCCTACAGGATTCGTACTATTGCGAGTGGTTATTTTTATTATTGATATTTTTGGTCACAAAAATACCACATCAGTAACCGACTTAGGATGGACCGCATCAATTCTTCCAGGGCAGCTAAGCGTTGATCCATGAGTACCTTATCTTCCCGAGCCTCCCTTCTTTGATTAGCTATCTCTCTCCGAAGGCCAGCCATTTGTTCACAAAGGGATCGGTATTGGACGGCTCGAACGTCAATTGAGGCCTCCTCCTCATCTTCTGCTGCCGGCTCAGCTGCCGGTTCATCTTCGGCCATTGGCTAGGCCTCATCCGCCTCTTCCCCAGCTTTTGGAGGTGCCCGAGGCATATGGGAGTAGCTCTTGTTCCATTGGCGAATGCTAAAGATTGGAGTGGTGGTGACTGGCTCATCAGCTGCGGTGCCCTTAATGCCCTTTTTCTGCAGAATGGATGTGATCAAGTAGGGGAAAGGCAATCCCCATGAATGTGTGGACTCTGCGACCCCAATGTGCACTCCATTCCAAAATTTATGGATTTGGTTCCAAATGATGTCGGGAATGGAGTACCAAGCATCCTTGTGGAAGGCGTAAAGAGTTTGGAGAAATTGATCACGCCTTTGAGTTTTGTGTCCCAAGGGGAAGGCATTTCGGTGCAACATGGAATCCATAAACCACAACCTTTGAGGTAGCTTGGACCAGCTGCCGGCATTGTGGTGGGCATCCGCATAGTGCCCTTGGCACATATCTTCAATGATTTTCACCACATAGTATCGGGGCGGTTGCTTGGCAAGATGTACAGTTTCTGGAGGATGCTCATCATTGCATTGCAAGGTGCTGCAGCTATGTCGGCCCGAGTCACATGAACAATTTGGCCTTGCACCTTTGAAGAGAGAGCAGCCGGGTTGTCACAGTCATGGGAAAGCTTGTCATAAAATTCAATGACCAACTTCCGGTAGGCGGTGGAGGTGACCAGTTTGAAGAGCTTCTTGAGTCCCCTTCGCTTAAACTCGGCGACTGCCCATTGAGTCGCCTCATGGTTTTGAAAGTCTTCTCTTAGGGCGAAGGTGGTCTCAAACAGCAGCTCCTGCTCCTCAAAAGTGGGTGGGTGAGAAATGGCTTGGGCCACGGACCCCCTGGATGATGAAGTACGGGTTCTAGGCATTGTGAGCTTGACTAGGGACTTTTGTCGAACAGGTGGTGTGCACTTCTGATGACCGCAAAGACAGACTATGGTAAAAGATGCCCAAAACTTCCTACAAACACACAAAAATCCCAACACAAAGGCAATGTGGGTGGATGAGCACCCACAGTTGCAAGAAAATGGAAGAAATTTGGAGGTTGGGTGAATGGTTCGGAGATGGGTGTTAATGGGAGTGGTGAAGGGGTTTTGGGTAATGTGGTGTAAAAATGGGAGTATGGTGGCCGGAGAGGTGACTTATGTGGTGGTGGTGTAATGGATTTGGTGAAAACTAGGAGAAAAATGGGAGGAGAATAAGTGCCGGATGTGGGAGTTAGGGAGAACCTGTACGGCGCTAGGAGAATAGTTGTGGGCCATGGGAAAAGTGACCTAAAATAGGTCGCAGGCCCTGCTGTCCGAGTGCGCTCGATCGCACACTTAGTGTGCTCGATTGCATTCGGCCAGAAATGTGTGTATATGGGTCAGGTGCACTCTATCACACCTAAGGTGTGTTCGATCGCACGGACAGAAAGTGTCGAACCACCTTTCAATTACTACGCTCGATCGCCTACTTGTTGTGATCGATCGTAGTAACATAATTTTTTTTTGAAACAAACAAAAGAAAAGTAAAGTAGAGGTCAATGATCAAAACGAAACATAAAGGATACATGAGACATATGTGAAGTAAAGAAAGTAAGATGAAGAAAACAAGAAGGAAAATGTTACCGCCTTTAGTGGCTTCAATACCACTGTTTTGAGTAGATGCGCTTGAGGTTCTTGGCTGCACAAACGCGTCTACTTGTGACTGTAATGCTCCTAGTGTGAAGAGCTGGACTTGAGCTCAGAATTTGGCTCAAGTGCTCTTGTAGGAGTAGGACCTCTCAAAACTATGGCTGCTTTCAGCTGCTGGTGATTTCCTGGGTTAGGTATTGTTTGAGCTGGAAATTCTCCCTGTTTCTTCTCACTCAGCTCTTTTGCCATCTGACCCATTTGCACTTCGAGTTTTTGTATGGCTTGCTCAGTCTTTGTGTTGACTTATTTTTGATCAGTCATGAATTGCTGTTGTGAAGTCACTAGGTTGTGTATCATATTCTCCAGTTGGTTCATCTTTGGCTCTTAAGTTGGTTGGCTTGCTTGTTGGGACCCTTTCTGCTGTCCTTGATTATTGCTCTAGGATAAATTTGGATGGTTGCGCCATCCTGGATTGTAAGTATTGGAGTATGGGTTGTTCTTGTGGGGATAATTGTTTTGTCCCACAAAATTTACCTCTTCTTGCTTTGCATAAGGAGATAAAGGACACATCTCAATGGTGTGATCTAGATGGGAACAAATAGCATATACCTGGATTGGTGTGTCCTATTGCAGAGGTGAAATTTTCTGAGCATTCACGGCCTTGACAATCATGTCCAACTTCTTTTCTACAGCAGCCAACTGATTTGTTGATCCCTCACTGAGGTTTACTTCATACATGCCCTTGCTTTCGGTTCCTCTCCTTCCTCTTGAACAGAATTGCTGTGAATGCTCACTTAATGTCTCAAAAAGTTCCACAGCTTCCTCACTACTCTTTTCCATAAGTGTTCCTCCACAAGCTGAATCAACCATCCCTTTGTTAGTATCATCTAATCCTTCATAGAAAATTTGTACCTGTTCATCTTAAGGGATGTTGTGGTGTGGGCACTTTAGAAGCAAGGAATTGAAGTGATCCCAGGCCTCAAAGAACAAATCTCCGTCTCGTTGTTGGAACATTTGAAGTTCCCTTTTAAGTTGTTTTGTCTTCTGGGTTGGGAAAAACCTCTTCAGAAACTTGGTGGTCAATACTTCCCAAGTGTTGATAGATTCTGCAGGCAAGGAATTGTACCACAGTTTAGCATTATCTTTCAAGGAAAAAGGAAAGAGGACTAACCTGAGTCTCTCTGGAGTTAGGCCTTGAACATGCTGCTACTTGCATAAGTCAAAGAATTCCTTAAGATGGAAGTTGGGATCCTCAGTAGCTGTGCCTCTGAAGTGAGTCAATGCATTGAGGATTTAGGGAGAGATATAGTAGCTGCTATCCACCTCTGGTTGATAGGCTATGCAAGAGGGTTGATGGAGGATTGCTGGAACATATGCCTGCTTTATTGGTCTCCTCACCCGTGGTGGATTTGCCTCTAATGGTCTTCGCCCAATTTGGATTCTCTTGCAAATCTTCATCTCAATTTCTTCTTCTTCTTCTTTGTCTCTAGGTCGTTGTCGAATTGTCCGCTCAATTTCAAGATTGAGTGGTAGAACAGTTGAGACTTGAGATCGACGACCTTGCATTAACTGAATTACTTCTTCAGTTGGGCAGCTTCAGTACTGCAGGTCCAGATGCTCCCTCGAACTGCGCTCGATCGTAGGTTGGTGCATTCGATCGCAGTGTGCTCAATTGAACTTGACTGACGATTGATCGCAATCACAGAATGCCAATTCTCAACCTGCAACAGAAAACAAAAATTAGGGATGAAAAATAATTTTTTTCTTTTTAATTTTTGGTAACAGCTAAATAAAAATTTGAGAATTAAAATAACAAAGCTAAAGGAAAATAATTTTAAACAAAATTCGTCGCAATCCCCGGCAACGGCGCCAAAAACTTGTTGTGCAAATATCTACCTAAATTAATAGGTAAATAATTGTACATTTTACCTACAAGTGCACAAGGTCAACATAGTAGTATATGGTGCAAGTACAGGATCATTCCCATGAGGATTGCTGAATTTCCATTTAAAAATAAATTCCTTAGGTAGAATAGAGATTGATTGAGTTGATAATAATGAAAAGGTAGGGCTTTGATATCCACCGCTAATTATATTTAGCTAATATATCAATATGCCAATGTTTTGATCATGTTATGAATATCTAATGTTTGTCAACCTAAGGGCATTGGTGTCTACTCCTTAAGCTATTGATTTCCCTAAGCAACGAATTAGGCATGGGTGTCTGCTAAGTTGTTCTTTAAGAAAGCATAAAAACTGTGGAAATCGACAAACATATGAGGCCTAGGGCATGGGTGTCTACTCCCGGTTCCCCATGTTGATTAACCCAAGAATCCGGTGTGGATTACTTTTGTTACTTATGTTAAACCCAGGACTCGGTCATCCAAATTTATCTAACTAACTAGTCCATACCACATGCACATGTTGATCAGGCACACACATATGAGGAATTCATGAAACTAGGTATTAATCAAGTTAGATATCATAATAAGATCATCACAATGGCGCCAATATTGAAATATTAAATAAACATAAATAGGGCTTCAATCTAACCCTACTAATAAATTAGCTACACATAAAGTTAATGTTGAACATCTTCATAAAAGAAAAGAAAAGAAAAGAATAAACCCGAGACTTGAACTTCAAGAGCTCCTCTTCTTCTCCTTCTCAACCATATCAATTCTAGAGGCTTAAGGGTCTATTTATAGGTTTTAAATGTCCTAGACAGAGTAGTAAACCTAGGGATTTCGTAGGGTTTTGAGACCTATTACAATTGGGAGTTGGAAAACCCTAATATGGCAAGAGTGACACTTTAGCCGCCACTTGATGTATCTCCTGCGCACGGGTGCGATCGATCGAAGTCTGTGTGCGCTCGATCACAGGTCTGCGATTGATCCTTCTTCTTGCATGCGCTCGATCGCTCCTGGCGTGCTTTGTGCTGTGTCCTCTCGGGTACTGTGCTCGATCACAGGTACGCTGTGATTGATCGTAGTGTCAGAGAGCTCCAATTTTCTCCATCTTCTCTCTTTGAGCCCAAATCACCTAGTTTTACTTCATTTTCTTCCAAAAGCCTATAGAAGTATGAAAAACATAAAAAGGAATTAAAATGGCCTAATTAACTTAAACCAAAGGATTAAAACATGCAAGTTATGGGCTGAAAATATGAATATTTTGGCACTTATCAGAACTTGAAGAGCTCCAATTCTTTTCCTTACAAGCATACCTATTCTAGAGGCTTAAGGGTCTATTTATAGGCTTTAGAAGTCCTTGATAAACTAGTAAACCTATGAATTTCGTAGGGTTTCAAAACCTATTACAATTGGGAGTTGGAAAACCCTAATATGGAAATACTAGCATTCTGGTCGCTACTTTGATGTGTCTCTTGCGCACGGGTGCGATCGATCGCAACCCGTGTGCACTCGATCGCAAGTCTGCGATCGAGCCTCTTCTGTTGTGTGCTCAATCACTCGTGAGCCCAAATCTTTCAGATTTACTTCATTTTCTTCCTAAAGCCTGCAAGGTATGAAAAACACAAAACGAAATTAAAATGGCCTAATTAACTAAAACCAATGGATTAAAACATGTAAGTTAAGGGCTGAAAATATGAATGTTTTAGCACTTAACACACCCTCAAACTTACATATTACTAGTCCCTTAGCAATACAAAACTAACAACTAGTCCCTTAGATAAATCCATCTTTCATAGGATGGACGATTGCATTTAGCATATGCAACAAGCCTTTTAAACCTCTAGGAATTTCCTAGAGGATGAGTGAAGTCTCGTGAGGGTATTCCATAAATGTTACCCACAAACATCATGCACAGTTCATGTTATCCTAGAAATTAAAGTATCACTTCAAGATTATGATTTTAATTCATAAGCAAGCTTAAAATGAGAAACTCCATCTTCACAATGAATTGGAATCTCAAAGTGTAATTACTTACAAAGGACATACTAAATCATCACAAGTGTGAAATTTGTGTACAGTGAATTAGCACAAAATTATGAGGCTTCCAAATCTTTCCAACATGTAATGTCTCCATCTCTCAAAATTCATTGAAATCCCTATTAGAATGAACAACCATGTCATTTTTTTTTTTTTTTGGTCTGGTTGTGCAATGCTTGGTTCCTTTAAGCTTTCTAATTGACCCTTGACGTGAACACTCATTACTTTGAGGCAAGAGGTCCATTTACTCAGTGAAAAGCCATCAATGATCATTTATTTCACATTTTTTTTTTCAATATATATGCCACAGTGTCATCTAATAAGTCATCCAATTTCATCAAAGATGCAGAAACACACATATCAGACCTCATGTCATCCCTCACAGATTTTGTGCTAATGTGCTTGTGTGATCAAATCAAACATGTGATTTTTCAATTGTCCTCGACAAGTAACCAAACTAACAGATTCACTCATCAGATCATGTGTTCAAAATTTTAAGCTCACTGATGAATGGAAGCCACAATTTTTTTTTTCTTTTTTTTGTTATTTTTTTTTTCAGATTAACATAAAATTTTACGGCAAATATGAACATGCATAAACTTTCTTCTTCTTTTTTTTTCATTTTTTTTTCAAATAAACAAACAGCACACAAAACAAATAACATGACATCAGGATAAAGTGTGTGTAAACAACATGTGTGCCTATACCCCCAAACTTAAATGATATATTGTCCCCAATGTGTCTAAGTAAAGGAAAGAGTGTACCCGGGAGATGGTTGACATGATCTTGGAAAGCATGGCTCATAGCACAGCCCCAAACTTAAAGTGAAGTACACTTATCCCTGCAAAATAAGGAAACACACAAACAAGTAAAAAGAAACAAAACTAAAGATAAAAAAAATTAACTTAAAACACATTTAAACAAAACAAAGTAAAAGGATAAACTATGGGGTGCCTCCCATGAGCGCTAAGTTTTACGTCTTCAGCCAGATGGTGGTCCTTGCTCAATGCTGTCCAGAAGTAGATGCTCCAGATGGTGGTGGTAAACGGCTAAGTATGGACTGCATCAATTCTTCCAAGGCAGCTAATTGTTGATCCATCAGTGCTTTATCTTCCCGAGCTTCCCTTCTATGATCAGCCAGTTCTCTTTGAAGGCCTGCCATCTCATCACTAAGGGAGTGGTACTATGCTGCTCGAAAAATGATCGGGGCCTCCACCTCCTCTGCTGCTACTGCTGGCTGAGCTTCGGCCATTGGCTCGGCCTCATTCTCTTCTTCACCAGCTGCTAGTCCTGGGAGTACCCAGGGCATATGGGAGCAGCTCTTGTTCCATTGGCGAATGCCAAATATTGGGGTAGTTGTGACTGGCTTATCAACTGTGGTGCCCTTGATGCCCTTTTTTCCGAAGAATATACGTGATTAGGTATGGGAAAGGCAACCCCCATGAATGAGTGGACTCTGCTCCTCCAATGTGCACTCCATTCTAAAATTTATGTATTTGGTTCCAAATGATGTCGGGAATGGAGTACCAGACATCTTTGTGGAAGGCGTAGAGGGTCTAAAGAAATTGATCACGCCTCTGAGTTTTGTGTCCCAAGGGGAAAGCATTGCGGTGCAATATTGAATCCACAAACCAAAAGGTTTGAGGTAGCTTGGATCGGCTGCCGGCATTATGGTGGCATCGGCATATTGCCCTTGGCACATGTCCTCAATGATTTCCGCCACATAGTATCGGGGCGGTTGCTTGGCAAGATGTGTGGTTTTTGGAGGATGCTCATCATTGCATTGAAGAGCAGCGGCAATGTCAGCCCGTGTCACATGAACAACCTGGCCTTGCACCTTGGAGGAGAGGGCAGCTGGCGAGTCGCAATCATGAGATAAGCGGGCATAGAACTCGACCACCAACTTCCGGTAGGTAGTGGAGGTGACCGGTTTGAACAGCTTCTTGAGTCCCCTTCGCTTGAAATCAGCGACCGCCCATTGAGTCACCTCAAGATTTTGGAAGTCTTCGCAAATGGCAAAGGTGGTCTCAAACAGTAGCTCCTGCTCTTCAAAAGTGGGTGGGGGACAAATAGCTTCGGTCTTGGACCCCTGGGAGGATGAAGCGCGGGTTCTTGGCATTTTATGCTTGATTGGGGACTTCTGTCAAACACCTAGTGTGCGCTAGAGATGGTCAACTTTGCAATACAAGGAAACACCGCTCAAAACCCCCAACAAAAGAAGAAATCCCAACCACAGAAGGCAATATGAGTGGATGAACACCCACAATTGCAGAAAAAAGGAGAAAAAAAATTGAGATTGAGGGTTAATCGGACTTGGGTTGTTTATGGGAAGGTGTGCGTGAGATGTGATGAGGGTAGTGGCCGTGGGGCAGAATGAGGCCGTGCAAGTGCTGGTGCGGTGCGGTGGTGGTGGTTTAAGTGGTGGAAAACGGTGGAGGAGTGGTGTTAGTGGATGTGTCCGGAGTTGGGTGCTTAGAGAACCTGTACGACGCCATGAGAGTTTGATGGGAAAGGGGAAAGAAAGTGACCTAAAATAGGTCACGTGCCTTGCTGTCCGAGTGTGCTCGATCGCACACATGGTGCGCTGAATCACATTCGGCCAAGGGTGTGTGTGTGTGGGTGAGTTGCGCTCAAGCGCACACAAGGTGCGTTCGATCGCACTGGCAGAATGCAATGAAACCACAAGTAGAGAACTGCGCTCGATCGTACGCAGGTTGCGATCGATCGCAGTAACAGAATGTAAAAAAAAAAAAAAACATGACAATAGACTTGAAACACTAAAACACCAAAGTAAAATAAAAACACTAAGGAAACCCAAAACAAAATATAAGTAAAACAAAATAAAACAAAACAAAAAGGATATGCTATAGGGTGCCTCCCATGAGTACTAAGTTTAACGTCTTCAGCCAGACGTTGGTACTTTAAACTTGAAGCAGCAATCTTTCCTTCTCTTGCACCAAAGGGAATGAATCTTTTTTGTTGCAATATGCTTCTGAGTGTCTATAGATCAGGAGGACCACTTTGAGTTTTCTCCAACAGTTTCTCATCTGGGAGGGAATCATGAATTGGATAATACTCAGGGAATTCATCTATCTTGATGTCCTCAATTTGCTCATCACATAGCCTCAACAGACTTCTCTCTTGGATTCTTAGTACTTTGGAAATAGGAGTTGATGTTGAAGAAGTCTCAGTGCTTTCTTCCTTTTCCCGGTGTAGCTCCTCTAAAACCTCAGTTTGCTCATCTTCTTCTTCTACCTTGTTGTTCTCAGGAGTGGAATCCAATAAGGCCTCAGCTTGCTCACGTATCATGTCAAGGTCAAGATCAAATTCATATTGAGCAAAGTGCTCTTCCAATGGATCCTTCAGACTTGGCTCACTAAACATCTCAGCTTGCTTGAGGAACTTGCCAAGATCCACGTCAAACTCAAATTGATCAAAACGCTCATTCAATGGATCCTCAAGACTTGGCTCATTAGAAGTCTCAGCATGCTCAAGTAGCTTGTCCAGGTCCAGGTCACCTCCAATTTGATCAAAATGTTCTCCCATCGGATCCTCAAGACTTGGCTCACAAAAACTCTCCTCAACTAGCATGCGCTTCTTCTAATGTATAATTCTTCGGAGGAGGTGTCTCTTCTTGGTATTGTTGAGGTGAAGAGGAATATGAATAGTCATCTATGGGAGATGGTTCCTCTTCACGAACTATTATCTTGAAAATGGATTGCCTCAAACTTGGACTAAGACATGAATATGATTTACCATAGAACTAAGGAGATGGCTCTTCTTCATGAAGTTTTGGTGCTTGAATTTCAGGAGCTTGAGCTTGCCACAAAAGATTAGATTTTTGGCTCCATGACGGGTTATAGGAATCAAAATAGCGGTCGGTCCCCAATTTAGAGAACGATGTGTTCTTATGCCCAAAAGTTTTTTTTAGAAATTTGTCTTATTACTAGACATTCTCTAACATGATGATAAGAGTCATGGCATAAAGAATATGGTCCATGGGGTGTCGGAATGCCTCCCCACATGTGTGAAATTAAAAATAAAATACCAAAAAATTAAAATTAAAAAGTGAAAATAAAAATGAAATTTACAAAGAAAACTTACTAATATGTAGACTCGAATGACCCTGCATGAAACAAAAGAAAAAAATCAGATCTATAATCAGTGCAGTAACTATGATGTTCTCTGGATGTGCGATCAATCGCACTGTGAGGTGCGCTCAATCGTTCTGGTGCGCTCGATCACCATGGTTGGGTGATCGATCGCACCTCCAGAGGCAGAATAGTCACTACAGGGAAAACAGAAAATAACTAAATTAAAATAACACAACTAAAGGAAAATAATTCTAAACAAAATTCGCCACAATCCCCAGCAACGGCGCCAAAAACTTGTTGTTCACAATTACCTACCTAAATTAATAGGCAAATAACTGGATGTTTTACCCGCAAGTGCACGAGGTCAACATAGTAGTATAGTGTGCAAATACGGGGTCATTCCCACGACAATTGCTGAATCTTGGCTTAAAATCAATTCCCAAAGTAAAATAAAACAAGAGATTAGAGTTAAATTAATAATGATAAAAAGGTAGGGCTTTGATATCCACCACTAATTATATTAAGCTAATATATCAATATGCCAATGCTTTGATCAAGTTATGTTTATCTAATGCTTGTCAACCTAAGGGCATGGGTGTATACTCCTTAAGCTATAAATTTTTCTAAGCAACGAGTTAGGCATGAGTGTATATTCTAACTCTTTTCTTCCTTAAAGGATTTAGCATGGTGTATACTAAGTTGTTCTCTAGGAAAGCATATATTCTGTGGAAATTGACAAACACAAGAGGCCTAGGGCATGGGTGTATACTCCCGGTTCCCCATGTTGATTAACCCAAGAACTCGATGTGGATTACTTTTGTTACTTATGTTAAACCCAGGACTTGGTCATCTAAATTGATTTAACTAACTAGTCCATACCACATGCACATGAAGATGTTTAACATCAACTTCGGAATATGTATGCTTTGTAAGGAGAAGAATTGGAGCTCTTCAAGTTCAAGTTTTGGGTTTATTCTTTTCCTTTCTTTTCTTCTATTTTATGAAGATGTTTAACATCAAATTTATGTGTAACTAATTTAATTAGTAGGGCTAGATTGAAGCCCTAGTTATGTTTTATTAATATTCAATATTGGCACCTTTGTGATGATCTTGTTATGATATCTAACTTGATTAATACCTAGTTTCATGAATTCCTCATATGTGCATGCCTGATCAACATCTACATGTGGTATGGACTAGCTAGTTAAAACAATTTGGATGACCGAGTCCTGGGTTTAACATAAGTAACAAAAGTAATTCACACCGGGTTCTTGGATTAATCAGCATGGGGAACTGGGAGTATACACCCATGCCCTAGGCCTCATGTGTTTGTCGATTTCCACAAAATATATGCTTTCCTAGAGAACAACTTAGTTTACAATATGCTAAATCCTTTAGGGAAGAAAAGAGTTAGAGAATACACCCATGCCTAACTCGTTGCTTAGGGAAATCTATAGCTTAAGGAGTATACACCCATGCCCTTAGGTTGACAAACATTAGATAAATATAACTTGATCAAAGCATTGGCATATTGATATATTAGCTTAATATAATTAGTGGTGGATATCAAAGCCCTACCTTTTTGTCATTATTAATTTAAATTTAATCCCTTGTTTTACTTTACTTCGGGAATTGATTTTAAGACAAGATTCAGCAATCCTCGTGTGAATGACCCCGTATTTGCACACTATACTATTATGTTGATCTCGTGCACTTGCGGGTAAAACATCCAGTTATTTGCCTATTAATTTAGGTAGGTAATCGTGAACAACAGATTGGCGCATTGGCATATTGTTATCTTAATTAGTCTAATTAGGGGTGGATATCAAAACCCTAATCCTTTTTAGTTTAGTTTATCTTTTTATTTTATTTCTTTATTTTAATTCAATCATGAAAATTGAGTTTTATCTGTTAATTAAATAGGAAATTACTTCTAAACATAATTTACCAATCCTCGTGGGAATGATCTCGTATTTGCCTGCTATACAATCGTTTGATCATGTGCACTTGTGAGTAAAATGTATCAAGTATTTGCTATTAATTTTGGTGGGTATTTGGCACAACATCAAGCAAGTGCCTGCTTTTGCAAAATTCCTTAAGGACTTGAGTACTCAAAAAAGGAAAAACATAAATCACATTCCCAATAAAGTCCTTCTTATTGAAGACTTAAGCTCCCTGATTTAGCACAACACTCCTCTGAAGTTCAAGGACCCTGGATCCCCTACAATTTTATGGATTATCGGACCAAGTGAGATTGATAAAGCACTCCTAGATCTGGGAGCTGGTGTGAATTTACTTTCATATTCAGTGTATCAGCAACTTGGCCTAGGGGAACTGAAGCCCACCACAGTGATTTTGCAGCTGGCTGATCGGTCCATTAAGAAGCCAAGAGGGATAGTAGAAGACGTCATCATCAGGGTGGATAAGTTTTTCTACCTAGTGGACTTCATTGTACTTAACACCGAGCCCGTTCCCAATCTTGAGAAGTTGATCCTGATCATCCTTGGGCGTCCAATGCTTGTATCAACTATCGGACTGGAGTTATGGAGATCTCATTTGGAAATATGAAGGTTAGGCTGAATATCTTCACGCCATTCCAGCATGCATGTGATCAGAATGAGTGTTTCTTTGTGGGAAACAATGAAGAGTATATAGAAGATTCACTCCCTAGTCTCTTGACAAAGGATCCATTGGAAGCGTGCCTGACTCACATTGGCTTTGTAGACTTCGACACCAACCAGTACATTGACGAGGTCCATGACTTGCTAGAGACAGCTGCTAGTGTAGACTTTCATCCATGGAGAGTACCAAAGGAGCCCCTACCTCTGACTTCAAGCACTCCTTCTATTCCTTCCCTACAGTCTCCACCCAAGTTTGAGTTGAAGCCACTGCCAGACAGGCTCAAGTATGCCTTCCTTGGATCTCACGACACTCTTCTGGTGATTATTGCTTCAGATCTAAAAAAGGACCAAGAGGATAGTTTTTTAGAGGTGTTGAAGGAGCATAAAGAAGCTATTGGGTGGACTGTAGCAGATTTGAAAGGAATTGACCCCTCCTCCTGCATGCACCTGAGCCATTTAGAAGAAGGTGCTCAACTCTCTCGTGAGGCACATCGCTGGCTAATGTTAAGTGCTAAAATATTCATATTTTTAGCCCTTAACTTACATGTTTTAATCCTTTGGTTTTAGTTAATTAGGTCATTTTAATTCCTTTTTGTGTTTTCTACACTTTTGTAGGCTTTTGGAAGAAAATGAAGTAAATCTGGAAGATTTGGGCTCAAAGTGAGAAGAAGGGAAAAATGGGAGTCCCTGACATTGCGATCAATCCCAGGTTCCCTGCGATCGAGTGCAGTACCAGAGAAGACACAGCACGTAGCAGGCCAGGAGCGATCAAGCGCATAAGAAAAAAGGATTGATCGCAGACCTACGATCGAGCGCACACAAGCTGCGATCAATCGCACCTATGCGCAGGAGACATATCAAGTGGCGGCCAGAGTGTCTTTCTTTCCATATTAGGGTTTTCCAACTCCCAATTGTAATAGGTTTTAAAACCCTTCGAAATCCCTAGGTTTACTAGTTTGTCAAGGACTTCTAAAGCCTATAAATAGAACCTTAAGTCTCTAAAATGAGGGGGCTTTGAAGGAGAAGAATTCGAGCTCTTCAAGTTCAACATGTGCATGTGGTATGGACTAGTTAGTTAAATCAATTTGGATGACCGAGTCCTGGGTTGAACATAAGTAACAAAAGAATACACACCGCGATTCTTGGGTTAATCAACATGGGGAACCGGGAGTAGACACCCTGCCTCAGGCCTCATGTGTTTGTCGATTTTCATAGTTTTATGCTTTCTTAGAGAACAACTTAGTAGACACCCATGCTAAATCCTTTAAGAAAGAAAAGAATTATAGTAGACACCCATGCCTAATTCATTGCTTAGGGAAATCAATAGCTTAAGGAGTAGACACCAATGCCCTTAGGTTGACAAACATTAGATATTAATAACATGATCAAAACATTGGCATATTGATATATTAGCTAAATATAATTAGTGGTGGATATCAAAGCTCTACCTTTTTATCATTATCAATTTAAATCCAATCTTTTGTTTTATTTTAGTTTGGGAATTTAATTTAGACAAAAAATCAGCAGTCCTCGTGGAAATGACTCCATATTTGCACACTATGCTACTATGTTGACCTCGTGCACTTGCGGGTAAAACGTACAATTATTTACCTATTAATTTAGGTAGATATTTGGAACAACAGCTAAATCCCAATATGAAAGAGGTGGTGATGAAGGAAGTGGTCAAGTTACTCGATGCTGGCATCATCTACCCCATCTCAGATAGCAAGTGGGTGATCCCTACCCAAGTGGTTCCAAAGAAGTTTGGCATCACAGTAGTAGAGAACTTAGCTGGTGCATTGGTTCCACAACGCACCATTACTGGATGGCGTGTCTGCATTGACTACCGGAAGCTCAACTCCCATACTCGGAAGGATCACTTCCCGCTCCCCTTCAATGATCAAATCCTAGAGTGTCTTGCTGACCAGAGCTACTACTGTTTCCTGGATGGGTACTTCGGGTATAATCAAGTAGCGGTTGATCCCCAAGACCAAGAGAAGACAACCTTCACATGTCCCTTCGGCACCTTTGCTTAAAAATGCAGGCCCTTCGGACTATGCAATGCGCCTGCCACTTTTCAGAGATGCATGATGTCGATCTTCTCAAACATGGTGGAGAAATTTCTGGAGGTATTTATGGATGACTTCTCTGTTTTTGGTTCCTCCTTTGGTACATGTCTCCATAATCTTTCACTTGTGCTTCAACGTTGCAAAAAAACTAATCTGATTTTAAGTTGGGAGAAGAATCACTTTATTGTGCAAGAGGGAATAGTTTTGGGCCACATAGTGTTCAAAAGAGGAATTGAGGTGGACCATGCAAAAGTTGAGTTGATTTAAAACGACCGCCGCCTACCTCAGTGAAGTAGATTCGTTCATTCCTCGGGCATGCCAGCTTCTATCGCCGTTTCATCAAAGACTTCAGTAAGATTTCAAGACCCTTGTGTAATTTACTTGCCAAGGACACTACTTTCCACTTTGATGATGTATGTCTAGTGGCATTCCATAAGCTTCGGTCTATGCTATCTTCTGCCCCCATCATGAAGCCTCTTGACTGGTCTTCGCCATTTGAAATCATCTGTGATGCATCTAATTATGCTATGTGTACAGTCTTGGGACAACGTGAAGGCAAGCTTCCTCAAATCATTTACTATGCTAGCAAGACTCTGATGGATGCTCAAGTCAATTATACCACCACTGAGAAAGAGTTGTTGGCCATTATCCTTGCATTGGACAAATTTCGCTCATATCTTCTGCGATCCAAGGTAATCATCTACTCTTGATCATGTTGCTCTGCGACATTTACTGGCCAAGAAGGAAACTAAGCCCTAGTTGATTGAATGGATACTTCTTCTGGAAGAGTTAGACATCGAAATACGGGACAAGACGAGAACCGAGAATGTTGTCGCCGACCACTTGTCACGGATTCTGTTTGAGACACCGCAGCCTATTCCAGTTCATGATTCCATCCCAGATGAGCAACTTTTGAGATTACTCCGAGAGAACCGCCTTGGTATGCTGATATTGTCAACTATTTAGCCACAAGTCGAATCCCTTCTCATTGGTCCAAACGAGACAAGGACCGCTTCTTCAAGCAAGTCCGATCTTATTTTTTGGAAGATCCGAAGTTATTCAATTATTATACTGATCAGATAATCCGATGCTATGTACTTGAGAGCGAATTCCACAGTATTCTCACATTCTGCAATTCTCTGGCTTGTGGAGGACACTCACTTCAGGAAAATTGGTCTTTAGCGACCATATTTGTAGTGACGACCCAAACATCATCGCTATTGAGCACCCATTAGCAACGACAAGAAATTGTCGTCGCTAATTTCATTAAAAAAAAAGGACAACAGTGACGACTAGATGTCGTCATTGATAAGTAGTCGCTATGACGGGATTTAGATCATTTGCGACGACATTGTCATCGCGAATAAGAATTTTCAATTGGCGAATTAATTGAAAAAATTTGAATTCTTATTAGCGATGGCATTTGTCATTGCTAATGAAAGTTCCATATTAGCGACAGCAATGTCATCGCAAATGAATTAAAGGAAAAACATTAAAATCCTTAGTAGCGACGACATATCATCGCTAAAGGGACACAAAAAAATATAGAGACGAGGCGTGCCTGCGGGAGACTTTGGCGCAAAAATTAGAAATTTTTGAAAAAAAGAAATAAAAAATTCCTTCCCCAAAGTTCAGTCTGCCCCAAAAATTACTCAAAAATTCCTTCAGTTTCCCCTCTTTATTTCTGAACGCCCACCCCCATTCGCCTATAGGGTTCGTTTCCCCTCCTTGTAATTCCAAAGACCACGAACCCAAATCACTCACTAGGACTAGAGATCCTCTTGTTGGCAATCGGACTCGACATGGACGAGCACGAGTCCGTGGCCGGCGACTGAGAACTCTCCGGAGACATCTGGTGCTCATCCATAAACTTCTGTCTCATGTAATAGTAGAGCTCTAGCACAGACAAGGTGTTACAGAGCTCAGAAATTTCATCGTAGGAGAACCCAAAACCAAGATCCAAGCAGCCTCTGAGTTCATCCAGATCCCCACCCATCAAGCTTTTGGTCCTAGTCAGATCGTCCTCATTGGCAGCCTCCACATAGCCTTCAAGCAACACTTGGTTTTTCATTTTCTTCGTGTTATTAATATTTAGTTTTTCCATTGATTTCCATCACTTGAAACATATATGTCTTTGTTGCTAAGCTCTTATGAATTCTATTATGGACATGCATTTGGTTGCTGAATCTATGAGCAGTAGTATTTGGGCATGTTTGTAATGTGTTCTTTGTTTGTGCGTTTATGATTACCTTATGTTTGCAGCTTTGTTGGTTTAACTGATCTGCTATGCTTCTATCTACTTGCTACCTGACTATAAATTAAATTGGAAAAATAACTACAACACAAAGAAATTAAGATTTATTTCATACCATTGACATTTAGATGCGGTGGATAACAGGCTGTTATCTGCTTTGGAGGTTTAGAACTTCCCTGCTGGAAGATATCTGTATTTAGACTTGGAGACTATAATAAACATCGTTCAGACACTAGAAGATATCAAGGGTGGAGGAGGATCCATCAAAGTTGAGGCTATAGGGACAATAAGTTCTTTGATGACAAGGGAATTGGATTCTATCAAATCTTCAGCTCAGATGCCCGTATCTTGGAGAAGTAAACCTATTTCAGATGCCCGCAACTTCTTCAGATCAGATTTAAGGTTCTTGTAACTGAAACCAGAAGTAAAAGAAAAAAAATGTTTAATGATATTTCGATGTTTAATGATATTTCCATCTAGGCCTGCAACTTTTTCAGATCATGTTTGATGATATTTCCATGAGAATGATTTGTATCTACAAGTTAAAGGTAGAGGCATTGATATATTTAAAAATGTTTATATTGATATATAATATACATGTTTGTACATTGGTCCCAGCTTACTTGGAAGTAAACAAGAGATAATAGTACAATTTTGTCATTATTGTGTATATTCTCTAGCTTTACATCAAAGATAGAATATTATGGCCCTATCTAATTTGAATGTTTAATTTTCTGTACAGGCGCTTCTAGTAGCTAGGAACTTTGCTGCTGTTGCTTTTACTGGAACTTTTGGTGCACTTGCATAAGTTATATTCTGTTTATTCATGGTGATTTAGATGTCCTCTTCATTGTACACTTTCTTCTTACTTTATTTTTTATTTTTGGTCAATGAGATCTAACTTGAATGGCACCTTCTCCCATAGTAAGAGCAAGGTGGAAAGTGAGATCATGTGTTTGAGACCCACTATTTTTGTTTGTAATTTACCATTTAAAAATATAACTTTTTGTGTAGTGATACTTTTAAGTTATGGTTGAGACGTGTGTTTGAGACCCACTACTTTTATGTTATCCAGGATTTATTAGTTTCTAAGTTATATGCGTTAAGACAATTGGACAACTCATGTTAGTAAAGGCTTAGGTTTTCAATTATATGGTAGAATTTGAAACATAGCTTTATTAAAAACAAATACTAATTTGATCTTTATTCGCCTGGTCCCTTTGTAGCTTGCTTTATAAATTGCTACGAAGACTATATTTGAACAAACATCGAGATGGCTGAGACTTGGATGCAGGAAACTCATAGATTTGGTGAGAAGTATTCAAAAGGTGTTGAACAATTTGTTAATATGGCACGTGGTCATGTGGATGAGCTTAATAGGATTAGGTGTTCATGTCGCAAGTGTGCGAATCGTTATTATAAGCCTATAGATGAGATAGAGGATGATTTGTTCATTAACGGAATTGATATGAATTACACCTGGTAGGTATTTCATGGGGAAGAAGATCCATTTAGTACAAATTTGCATGTCAATCATGGTGATGAGAATGCAAGTGCGGAGGATATCAATGATGTTGAAAAAATGTTAAATGATATCCGTATGGGGAGATTTCCAGATGGTAATACAAGTGAATCATCTACTACTCCAGGTCCAACAACCAATGGTTATGAATTGAAAAATTTGACCAACTGCTGGAAGATGCTTGACGTGACCTTTATCCAGGTTGTAAGAAACTTTCAACACTCGCTTTCACTATGAATCTACTTCATATAAAGATATTTTGCAATATGAGTAACAAGGCCTTTGATATGGTGATTGACTTGATAAAGAGGGCTCTCCCAGATGGGGAGACATTACCAAGATTGTACTATGATGCAAAACGATTGAGGCAAGGCTTGGGTTTAAGTTATGAGAGGATACACGCATGCAAGATATCTTGTGTAATTTTTCGAAAGGAACATGCAGATAAAGAAAAATGTCCAACCTGCAATACATCAAGATGGGCAAATGTCAAAGGTACAGGTAAGAAAATTCCTCATAAGGTCTTACGGTATTTTCCAATAAAACCGAGGCTGCAACGGTTGTTTTTGTTGAAAGATATTGCCAAAGATATGAGCAGCACAAAGATGGGTGTCAAGATGATGGAAATCTAAGACATCCAGCAAATTCAATATTGTGGAAAGAGTTTGATAAAGAACATGTTCAATTTGCTAATGATTCCCTCAACGTGCGACTTGGTTTATCAAGCGATGGTTTTAACCTATTTGGTAATATGAGTACATCATACAACATGTGGCCAATAATACTTGTGCTGTATAATTTACCTCCGTGGAGGTGTATGAAAGATCCGTATATAATAATGTCCTTACTTATCCCTGGACCTAAGGCACCTGGAAATGAAATTGATGTGTATCTGCAACCGTTGGTGGATGATTTGCAAGAATTATGGAATGAAGGCATTCTTAGGTATGACTCGTCGATGCAGGAGAACTTTAAGTTGCGTGCAGCATTATTATGGACTATAAATGATTTTCCTGCATATGGAAACTTGTTTGGGTGGTCGACTAAGGGACACCTGGCGTGCCTAGTAGATAACAAGGATACAACGTCTAGAAG
This sequence comes from Corylus avellana, assembly GCF_965113065.1. Lineage (NCBI taxonomy): Eukaryota > Viridiplantae > Streptophyta > Magnoliopsida > Fagales > Betulaceae > Corylus > Corylus avellana. The sequence goes on from NC_142492.1 coordinate 19,609,856, forward strand.
GTTGAAGTTTGGAGGTAAGTCTGGAGGTAAGTCTTGCTACATGGCTTATCATCGGTTCTTACCTCAGGGGCATATATGGCACACAAAAAAATCTCTCTTTGACGGTATTAAGGAGCATAGAATGGCACCTAATGAATTATCTGGAGATCAATTGTTACAACAACTAGAGAATGTACAAAATTTGCCGTTTGGAAATGATGAGAACAAAAAAAAAATGGGAACGCACGAAGAGTGTGAGTTGAATTGGACGACGAAGAGTATTTTTTTAATTTGCCTTATTGGTCAACATTGAAACTGAGACACAATTTGGATGTCATGCATATTAAGAAGAACATATGTGATTGTCTCTTAGGTACACTGCTGAATATTAAAGGAAAAACAAAGGACACTTTGAACTTTGAAGGCATGACAGGATTTATGTGTGATGGGAATATGCAAAGATTTGCACTTACAGTAGAATGATACATTTACATCAATGCCACATGCAAATTACACTTTGTCAAAAGCTGAGAAGACAACTTTCTTAGATTGGTTGAAAGGTGTGAAGTTCCCTGATGGGTATGCATCTAATATTAGTCGATGTGTGAATGTCAACGATTTCTGGAATGAAAAGCCATGATTGTCATGCCTTCTTACAACACTTACTTCCTGTTGCAATTCGTCCATATTTATCGACTGAAACGTACAACAGTGACTGAGTTTAGTTTCTTTTTTACGAATTATGTGCATGAACATTGAGATTAGATGTCATGAGTCGAATGAAGGATGACATTCCTGTGATTTTATGCAAGTTGGAAAAGATATTTCCGCCGGCTTTTTTTGATATAATGGTACATCTAGCTGTTCATTTACCATGAGAAGTTGAGCTTGCGGGACCAGTACAATATCGTTGGATGTATCCAATGGAAAGAACGCTTGGTAAATGTAAGAAATGTGTGCGAGATAGAGCACATTCGGAAGGGTCCCTTGCGGGGGGATATTTATCATTTGAATGTTTTACATTTTGCTCCATGTATCTCAATGGGATTGAGACAAAATGGAATCGTGAAGAACGGAATAGTGATGTGTGGCAGGTGGGAAGGAGTAAGGCTTATATCTGTGTTCTTTTAACAAGTTCGTCCTTTAGGAGCAGCAAAATTTGTAACACTTGAAGATAAGGTTCTCACAAGGGCTCGATGGTATGTGCTTAACAATTGTGACGAAATTGCTTCGTACATTCGGTAAGTGTTTTTTTTTTTTTTACTTGAGAATATAGAGGAATACTTATGTATTCTTTATGTAGTGAACACTATGACAAGACTGAAGGAGAAGGCACCGTGGACATCCAACATAAGCATGAAGTCGAGTTCGAAACATGGTTTCGACATCGTATATGTGGGCTTAATGCAGAAAATGTGTCCAAACAATTATATGATCTTGCATCTGGACCGGATCATCAAGTTGCAATGTACAAAGGTTGTATTGTGAATGGGGTTAGATTCCATATAAAAGACTATGAACGAACTCTACATATCCAAAACAGTGGTATAGTTGTTCAAGGTGAGCATAACATGAAGGATATTGAATTCTATGGTGAGTTGAAGAAAACCTTGGTGTTACGTTATGGTTGAAATCGCTTGTATCTATTTGAGTGCGAATGGCGGGATGTTGGGTATAGAACGGGAATATAGACAGATGAGCATTTTACGAGTGTGAATGCATCTCGTACATGGTATGCATCTGACCCATTTATCCTAGCATGCCAAGCTTCACAAGTATTTTACTTGAAAGATCCCAAATTGGGTGGTAATTGGCAAGTAGTGCAAAAAGTGACCAATAGAAACATATACAATGTTCCAACTGTTTTAAAGGGAGAGATTGAAGAAGATGACGAAGGCATTGGTGACGAGGAAGAAGATGATGAATGTGTTGAGGGTAATGCACCTGTGCAACAAGGAAACAATGTAGACTAAACTCCATTACGTAAAGATGATGTGGAACCAATAGCTATTGATGAAGTATATGTGCACCTTGATGAAAGCATGTTCCTCAATGATGACTTCTCTAATGAGGGGCACAAAACAAGCTCTGCTGATGAACAAAACCCTGATTATGAAAGCATGTTCCTCAACGATGACTCCGCTCATGAAAATGAGTTATCTTACAACTCTAATACAGACTCTGACGATGATATTTGTTGAATGTTATTGTAAATGAATATTTATTCTATGGTAAGATGATACGAGCTACAGATTTTTTTGCCTTGTTACCAATCTTTCGATTATTGTATATGTTTGTATTTTCACATTTTCTTATTCACTGTTTTTATTGTGGAATCAGTTGTATGCAATGAAGATCATGAATTGAGAAAGATTGCATTTGTCCGTGGCTCGTTCTACACCATTGCATCTTAATGATTAAGTTGAGAATGCATCTTGTAAGTGCACATATTTTGTCTATGTTATTGTATAGACTATGAACAAACTACTTCACTAAAAATATTAACTATGTTTCATATTTTGTCTCACAACTGTTATGTCCAACAAAGAAGAAAAGAGGTCGGAATAAATCCACTAAGTTCGATCAGCTTTTTAAGGATGGTCGTCCTATTGAGATAACAATCCCTCCCAAGGCAAGAGGACTTGTAGGCAAAAATGCAAGTTATTTTAGTAGGAGGGTGACACATGTCTGTTGTGAACACGCCGAGCTCTGGCATAGTTCTTGAACTTGTGTCCCACCAAGTGAGTGGCAACGATTGAGAGCTCATGTTTTGGTGACTTGTAATGTTTGAGGTTATGTTATTTACTACATATAATATAGAATGCTAAGACTATTGTTATTTAAAATATAGGGAAAAATATAAAAAAGCCCCCCAAACTACCAGCCGTTTGCGATTTAGCCCCCTGATGTTCCAAAAGTCATAAAGTAGCCCCCCAAACTATCAAAATGTTGCATTTTGGCCACTCCGTTAGTCAAAACCATTAGTCTGGACGGGAACCTCGAAACGACACCGTTTTATTAGGGTTAAGTTACGAAATCGCCCTTATGGGATTTTTTTTTTTTTTTTTTTTTTTTTTTAAAGCTGGAGCAAAACGGCGCCGTTTTGCTTATGGTTAGGGAACCCTAAGCAAAACGGCGCCGTTTTGCTTATGGTTAGGGAACCCTAAGCAAAACGGCACCGTTTTGCTTAGGTTAATAGGTAAAATTTTGGGTTTAGGGAAAAATATAGTTCTCCGCCTTCTCCTTCACGCTCATGCAGGTCCCCTCTCACCCGTTCCCCTGGTTCACCCAGCCCCCCGCCCGATTGTCGGCTTCCCCGTTCATGCAGCCCCCCCGCACGGTGCGCCGCCCGATCGTAGCCATCCCCCAGTCACGCAGCCCCCACGCAGCCCCCCTTGCACGGTGTGCCACCCAATCGTAGCCATTCCCCGGTCACGCAGCTCCCACCCAGCCCCGTGCATGGTGCCGGCCGGTCGTCGCAGTCCCTTCACGCAGCCCCCCGTTCACGCATCCGGCCCCGTCATCCTGAAGGTAGCCCACTTTCCCGATTGAGTTTTTCCTATGGGTTTGGTTGTTTTGTTGAAGATTTTGTGGAGAATGGGTTTGGTTTGTTTGTAGAAGATTTTTCTGGAGAATGGGTTTCGTTGTTTTGCAGAACATTTTGTGGAGAATGGGTTTGGTTGTTTTGTATATGTATTGATGTTCTGATTTAGTGTGAAGGAGAATTCGCTTTATAGTGTCCAAAAGTGATATGGGTCCCTATGTTTAGAATATTTTCGTCTCTATATTTTTGCCTTGTCTGCAGCAGACCCATTGGTTTTGAATATAATTTTTTTTTTTGTTAAAAATTGAAAGTTATTGGTTGCTGTGAATTTTTTTTTGGTTAAACATTGAAAGTTATTGGTTGCTGTGTATATTGTTTGCTTATTGTCGGATGGGTTGGTTTAAAATTTTGGATTCTGCCTTCCCTTTGTTCTGTGGTCCCCCTTGTTGTAATGCATGTCACGCAGCCGCTCCCATCGTCAACGATGGAGAAGTTTGCCGGCGAAGATGATGCGAATGGCTGTGTACTGTCGGTGGGAAGTTCGCCAGCGAAGTCTACCTCTACGTGTACGAAATGCCTATGTGGAATAGAATCACCAGTGATGACTTCTCGCACGCAGAAAAATCTTGGTAGAAGGTTTATTGGATGCGATAAATATAAGGTGCGAATTTAGGTTTTAAAAATTAGGGGTTTTCGATTTCTTTCTTTCTTTCTTTCTTTATGCTTTTCTCCATTTGATTCAAATCTGTACAGTGATTGCTGGTTTGGATTTGTGGGTCTATTCTAAGAGATGTGTTCCATGTTGTGTAGCCAATGTTTTTTTGTGGGTTCCATTTGATGTTTTTGATGATGACTACTTATATTAGACGTTTTTCATTTGCTTATGTGATGAGAATAGAAGACTTACACCCATTAATATGAATTTGTTTGAGTAAGTAAGCTGCCAAACAATTAAGGAAAGAGAAAAAAAAGAAGAAGATATTTGATGAACATATTCATTTACTTTTGAAATGCAGGACCCCATTTTCTGAGACCCATTCATCACTTTGTATCCCAATAGCATATTCACTTTGTATCCCATTCATCACTTTGTATCCCAATAGCATAAGTTTAATTATTATCCCCTTTTGCCTTATTAATTTGGTTAATTGCTTCTTGAAGTTTAATGACATCGTTTTTATGTACATGATGAAAACATATGTCAATCTATTCCCAATAATAATAATTAATAATAACATGGTATATATTCCCATTCTATGCGACTGTTTTATCTCTCTCTTAGAGCATACAGCAATTATTTATTGTTCTAAGCAAATAAAGATAATGTTAATTAGAAAGGTGGGTCTTTAGACTCTTTTTTTTAAAAAAAATTCTTATTATTATTTTTTATTAGAATTAGGCATGTCCATTACCAAATAAGGTTGGCCTTGTTTGACAAAGTTTTTGGGTCTTTTCCATTGGAGTATTGGAAAATTGAAGGATGTAAATGTTTCACACTTCATAAATAGAAATAGTTTGAAAGCTCATAAGGTCTCCTTTTGTTTTTGACTCTCTTAAATCAAATAACATTGAAGAACTCCATTGTGAATTATATTACACTTTGTTTGTGAATTGGTTAGTAATTCTCATTTATGAAATATGCAGAGCGAAAGTGATCGGGGTTGTGATTAGTTTATGTGGGTTGACGAAGAAGCTATGCTCCCTGTGTCACAGCTTGATGCCCAAATAGCTGATCAGAAGAAAGGTTTTGAAACTGAAGTGGCAAAGTTGACGTTGCAAATTGCTGCTGAAAAGTACAAAAATAATAGCATTGAAAAAAACTTAAGGATGTCATTGGCCACTTGTTTGATCTTATCTTTTTTGTTGTTGTCTTGTTTTGTTAATGATAGGGAGAAACGTCATTGCACTGTTAGTAGGGCAATGTTGCCGTGAGAGGGAGAAACCTATGTACGTTAAGGACTATTATTTAGTATGTTGTATTAAAATGTGAAACCTATGTTAAAGTGCGAAACCTTGTTTCAATTTCCTAATATGACAATTTGATGAGTTTCAATTGTTTGTACATTTACCTATTCCAACCGAATTGCATTGATTGTGTTCTATAAAGTAGTGTTTACACCTAGTCCTGGTGTAATTGGTGTTTTCCTCGTGCAATTGTAGTTAAGAGTCTGTTCATGATACAATTTGATAAGTTGAATTTTCTATCAAAAATATAATGGTTTCATACACAAGGTACATGTTGTAAACATAAACCAAATATATAATACACATCCAAAATCACCAAATTGTAACGGCTACAAGGTAAATGTGTCTACCATCACCTATATAGATATTACACATTCAAAAATGACCAAATTGTAACTGCTACAAGGTTAATGTGTCTACCATCACCTATATAGATATTAAACATCCAAAATAACCAAATTGTAACGGCTACAAGGTTAATGTGTCTACCATCACCTATATACATATTACACATCCAAAATAACCAAATTGTAGCATTAACCATACATACATATATATATATATATATATATATATATATATATATATATATATATATATATTTACACATCCACAACGATCAATTATCTCTATAGTAATCCATTTTCTTGGTGTCTAATATTTTTGCCAATCTGGCTTCTTCCTTTTTCTCTTGTTAGCCTCCATGACTGCAATTGCCTAATCCACAGTCGGTACAATCGTTTTACCTCTTTTGGCAGGTGCTGATGTACATGCAGTAGTACGCCCCAAATGTTGTTGAGAATGCTGAGAAGATCCGCTTGGTAAAGGAGACCCTTCTAGTTGCGATATTCCATGTTCCTGCGTCGACAACTGTGGGCTCACATTTGGGGAACAAATAATAAAAAATAAAAAATTCCCAAAATTGTAGATACGTTTAATACAAAATATATATATATATAGAAGACAAAAGACATTAACAAACAATTCAAAACACATACACACACACACGTTACCAAACAATTCAAAACACATACACACACATTATCAAACAATTCAAAACACATACACACACATTAACCAACAATTCAAAACACACACACACACACACACACGTCACATTATAACATTTTTGGGGGAGATATAAAAATTAGTTCAAAACTAAACATATTGACAAACATTCTCAATTTATAATATTATTAAATATGATTGAAGAGAAAATTGCATTCGTCAAATGACAAATGAACCCTTTAATCAAAATTCTCAAAGAGATGAATTCTCTTTTGGTCCGAATACATCCAGATGCATGAATTTTGTCACAAGCTTACAACCATACTATAGGAATTGCATAGGCACTCTATATATGCCAAAAGAAACTGAACTCAGAAAATGTTACTTTCAAATATAAAAAAACAACCAAAATGTTACTATGATTTTAGCAAACCAAAGAGTACATTGTTGAATAGACAAGCTATTTAATGTCACACAGCATATGAATGGCTTTTATCAAGGATGGATATGTTATATGGGAAACATGAATTAATCATCATCATAAACAATGATCAAGGTAATAATTGTATAAGTTCATAAAGTCAATGGCAATCCATAACCTTTGGTTTATATCATATATCCGTGTCCACAAAATATACACAGACAACTGGATTCTAACATAGAGGAATAGTAGACTCTCTCTAGTAATAACGAGTTTATTTCCAAAAATACCAAAATTATGAGGCACATGAGTCGACCGAGCTGTTTCTACCAAAATGCTACATGGGGCTGAAATGAGATGATGTGGTAAGTCAGCTTCGGTTGGGTCTATATGTGGCACAATTTTATAGGCTATAGTGTGGCCACATGTACCAATGGCAAAATAGTTTGTTAATTTTTTTGACAAAACATTCTCAATTTTCTCTTCTTCAAGTTATGATTGAAGTGTATAATAATTTAACAAAATAAACACTTAGTGTGTGAAGTACTCACATTGACACTAGAAAGGCTCTGAGATTGTGCGGACTGTGTATGAGGAGGTCCGTATAACCTTACGGTATTGACAGTACTAGTACCCTGAAACGTTGTAACATTTCACAATATTAAATATTTGAAATAACATTTTATTATGTCATCCAAAAGTAATATTATAATCATTTGCTCACAGTAGAATTGCCCTGAGACTGTGGGGTTTGATGTTGAGATGGCCCATATAATCTGACGGTGTGGACTGTACCCTGAAACTGACCTTTACCTCCACTCCTAGTCATTGGTCCACTAATATGCAGTCCAGTGGGCCCTCCCCTAATTCTTGGTCCACCTCTGTGCAGCCCAGTAGGCCCTCCCCTAGTTCTTGGTCCACCTCTTTGCAGTCCAATAGACCCTTCTGGGGTAAGTTGAAACTGACCTCTACCTCTACCCCTACCCCTACCCCTAGTACTCCTTCTACCTCTAGAAGATGCATCAGTATCTTGCGAAATCTGCAAATATGATGTCAACTTGGTAAATCAAATGTAATGAACAAATTATAATGAGTAATGACATTTAAACAGTTTATCACTTACTATTTCAGCATCAATGGTTGGCTGGGGAGTTGGGGTCTGATCATGTACACTTCGACCACTATCATCTTGTACCTATGATAATAAGCTTATAAATTAATAACATCATACAATATATAATGAACAGGAGAAAATCCGCTTGACAAAAATTAAAAATTAATAATATATGTATGTAGTAACTCACCTCATGTTGTCTTCCACTACTGCTTCCTCTTCTATAATTCACTGCCTCTGTTCTGTTTCGTGGACATGTTCTGCTATTGTGTCCAACCCCTCTACATTTGCAGCATCTCATCCTCACTCCACCCTTCCTCATACGGTATTGATTAACCTACTCTTCTGGACCCCTTGTCCTTACTTTTCTGAGCCTCCCTGGTTGTATTCTACTTATAGGGGGGTCCACTTTGTCCCAGTTAGTCTTCACCCATTGGTCCTCTCCAGGCATTGGATACACAATGTCATCATACGCCTTTTTATACATCTCAATGCTATACCAATCATCTACGTAATCCTCAGGGTTTGCATTAAAAAACCAAATTGCAGACATTGCATGTGCACAGGGAATTCCTGTCATGTCCCACTGTCTACACCCACAACTTTTCCTCAACAAATTCACAACATATTGTTTATTATTGTGGGTTACTTCGTATAACCCATCCCCAGAATATGTGCTGTAGCAATGCCCAGCAACTTGTCCAATTTCGTCCAATTTGGCAACAACCCTTGGACATAGCGTACCAGTCATGGTGCGGATGCCATCCCTCTTCATTTGATATCTCTTCATCAACTTCTTCCTTATGAATTCCAGCATGGATATGATCGGCAAGTCACGCGCATTCAGGATGTAAGCATTGAAGCACTCACAGAGGTTGTTGACAAGTAGATCACACCTTGGGAATGTATTGAACCAAGCCCTGGACCATGAGCTTGGGTCAACATTTGACAAGTAGTTGTGTGCATCCTCGCTTATATGCTTCAATTCATCTATTTCCTTATGGAATTCAGCTTCAGTGTATGTAGCAGCCGCAGCCCATAACTTGTCTTTCAATGCAAGGCCACGATGCCCTGCATCTCTGTAGTTGGCATACAAATGCCTCACACAAAACCGATGGTCACCCCTGGGAAGCACCACGTCAAACGCTGGTTGTAGCCCCTACAACCACAATGAATAATAAACAACACTTTGTTATCTTTTAACAAAAACAATAAAAAACAAAAAGGAATAAACATAATGAACTCATAATATAGTTACCTTTTGACGATCAGAAATAAATGTCCATCCTTGTGCAGGAGGGGTGCCAAGATCTGAGAGCAATGTCTCAAGAAACCATATCCAACTGTCTTTGGTTTCTGCCTCAACAACTGCAAGAGCCACTGGGTAAATGTTATTATTGCCATCCCTCAAAATGGCTGACAAAAGCTGTCCCTTATAAGTTCCCTTCAAAAAGCACCCATCCAACCCAATGATAGGCCTACAACTAGCTCGAAAACCTTTCTTCATGGCAGCCAATGAAAAATACAACCTTTGGAAACATGATGGGTGGTCAGGTAAAGGTCTCTCAACCTTCATCATCACACAACTACCCCGATTCGTTTGTCTAACGGTTTCACAATAATCCCACAGCTTATTGTATTGCAGCTTTACTTTGCCCTGCAGCATTTCCTTTGCAATTCTCCTAGCCCTATACAATTGACAATTATTAACATCAACACCCCATTTGTCTTTCACTTCCCCAAGAATTGCCTTCAACGGCATGTTAGGTTGCACTCTAAACTTGTCAATAAGTTTATCAGCAACCCATGCAGATTTCACAATCGAATTCCTATGCTGCCTTGTACAAGTGTGCTTGTCTTGTATCGATCTAATTTCAAATGACTCTTGATCCTTGGATTTACGACCGTAAACCCGATACCTACAACGTGGATCTCTGCATACGACAATACATTTGGCTAGGTAATTTTTTTAAAACCTTACATCCTTCCCCTTCTTCAAATTGTTCTCCCTAATTGCTTCTCTAAACACTTTGATTGGGGGAAACAGCTGCCCATTACTCAACTGTGGATTCGACATGTCAGTCGGTTGAAACTCTGTTCGCCTAGTTACAAATCTGGAAACAGATGAAACCTCATTCTCCTCGTCACTTCTAGGAGGGGATACAAGAATGTCACTTCTAGCCATGTCAGAGTTTGCATCATCATCATCAACCTCATCACCATAGCACTGACCCCTTCCACTACCTTTTTTAGCTACCCTTGCATTTGCATTTTCATTATCATCCTCTGCCGCCTCATCACTCTCCCCCTCCTCATCATTATCCTCATCCCCCTCCTCATCATTATCCTCATCCCCCTCCTCATCATTATCCTCATCACCATCCTCACCCTCATTACCCTCCCCATCACCCTCGTCATTACCCTCAACACCACCCTCCTCAACATTTCCTCCTGCCGTGGATGGCCCAGGTAGATTGCTATCTTCATCAAACAAGTCCGGTTCGAATACTTCTTCCCAATAAGGATCATCTCGATCAATCCTACTATTTTCACAATGTTCACCATCATCATCATCATTATCGTCTTCATCTTCATCGTCATTAACTGCAGGCTCATCAAATGAAACAAGATACAACTCAATAACCGGTACCCCTTTATGTGCAGCAACCAATTCCAAGACGTTATGATCCAATGAAATTAATTTCAAACCCCCTTGAAAAGTACAACCTGGTTGTAAGTAATACACTAGATCCCCTGACTTGTATCCATAGTTTTTTACTATACCCTCAATCTCAAAAAATGACAACTTGTCCTCATCGTACGTCTCATCATGCACATCTACCTCACCCCCCACATATGTGCACGTAAACCCCCTATTAATCTTACCCCCGTAATGCACCTCAAACACAAGCTCTCGTATAGTCATCCTAAACAATAAAAGAAGTAAAGAAAATTAACAACTCAATAAAATATTAAAAAAAAAAAATTTACTAATAGAAATTCAAGTTTATGTAAATATCAACTACTATTAAGTACAATTTAACTTTAACTAATTTAAAGTCACTTCACAGGAAAAATAAAAATAATAATTAACGTTAAATTGTACAAGGCATGCAATCTAAAGTAAGGGAACATATCGGAAACAAATCTAGACAATATATGGTCATTAATTATGCACACCCAATTATAAAGGCACATGAAGCTTCATATGATCATATGAGTATTTTATATGACATTATTATATATGGCCACGTCACCCATTGCGGATGGAGGTTGGAAATAGTGATGGGACGTAGGGTTACTCGACACTATAAAATTATCATAATTGTATATGTGCGATAAAAAAATAATTCAAGAATATATATTTACGTTACTAGAGTAAAAATGAAGTAAGTGCTATACATATTCTTTTTTCCAATCTAACTTTATTTATGTTACAAAATGACCACACAATTTTAACTGATTTTTTTTTTCCAATAAATAAATATGCAAGTTTCCCTTACACAAATTAAAAATTAAAAAATTTTCATCCTTGTCAACTTCGACATTCTCAAACACGTGCAGCATACAAGTAGCAACAAAATACCACCAAAGTGAGACATATTCCTATCTTTGTCCTCTCCCATGCATGCATGATGCATATAATTAAGGAGAGATAAAATGAAAAGAAAAAAAAAAAGAAAAGAAAAACAAGAGAAGAAATTACTAATATTTGAATATTGAAACTCTCACATCATAAGGGAGAAAAACGTATATATTTGGATACCCCTTTTGGAGCTAGTCAAGCATGGCCTCAGGATGCAACTAATTCGTTGACATTTGTGTTTTGTGTTTAACCCTAGACATTTTCACTTTCTTTTTAACTTAACTTATTCCAAAATTTTTGCGAAAGAGTGGTTATATTCCAAACTTTTTAATGCCTACTTTCTATTGGAGTTCATTTAAGAATTTGCAAGCCAAAGATGTGTTTTTAAAAAAAATAGTTGAAAGTTCCTCATTTGGGAGTGCATTTTAAATAAAATGGCGTTATGTAGCATACAAAAATCATAATTCGACACCCAAGCCGTAGGTTGAAAGAAGCAAGGTGGGTGCTCTACATTTGGACAATTTCATTTCTTTTTTGTGAATTTTCGGTCACCTTATGATGTATTGCTTGTCATGGTTTGTTCAGATTTTTCTTCTTTCTCTTCCTTTACAGCAGACAATAAAGGGGACCACATGTGACATGCATTACAACAAGGGGGACCACAAAACAAAGGGAAGGCAGAATGCAAAATTTTAAACCAACCCATCCGACAAGAAGCAGACAATATACACAGCAACCAATAACTTTCAATTTTTAACCAAAAAAAAATTATACTAAAAACAACGGCTGTGCTGCAGACAAGGCAAAAATATTCTAAACATAGGGACCCATATCACTTTTGGACACTATAAAGCGAATTCTCCTTCACACTAAATCAGAACATCAATACATATACAAAACAACCAAACCCATTCTCCACAAAATGTTCTGCAAAACAACCAAACCCATTCTCCAGAAAAATCTTCTACAAACAAACCAAACCCATTCTCCACAAAATCTTCAACAAAACAACCAAACCCTTAGGAAAAACTCAATCGGGAAAGTGGGCTACCTTCAGGATGACGAGACCGGATGCATGAACGGGGGGCAGCGTGAAGGGACTGCGACGACCGGCCGGCACCGTGCGCGGGGCTGGGTGGGGGCTGCGTGACCGGGGGATGGCTACGATCGGGCGGCGCAGCGTGCGAGGGGGGCTGCGTTACCGGGGGATGGCTACGATTGGGCGGCGCAGCGTGCGAGGGGGGCTGCGTGACCGGGGGATGGCTACGATCGGGCGGCGCACCTTGCGGGGGGAGCTGCGTGAACGGGGAAGCCGACAATCGGGGGCGGGGGGGCTGGGTGAACCAGGGGAACGGGTGAGACGGGACCTGCGTGAGCGTGAAGGAGAAGGAGGAGAACTACATTTTTCCCTAAACCCAAAATTTTACCTATTAACCTAAGCAAAACGGCTCCGTTTTGCTCCACCTTTAAAAAAAAAAAAAAAAAAAAAAAAAAAAAAATCCCATAAGGGCGATTTCGTAACTTAACCCTAATAAAACGGCGTCGTTTCGAGGTTCCCGTCCAGACTAACGGTTTTGACTAACGGAGTGGCCAAAATGCAACATTTTGGTAGTTTGGGGGGCTACTTTATGACTTTTGGAACATCAGGGGGCTAAATCGCAAACGGTTTGTAGTTTGGGGGGCTTTTTTATATTTTTCCCTAAAATATACAAGATGAGTGGACTTTAGATGAGAATTTGGCTAACTACGTTGGATCTATTGAGTTGGCTTTATCAAATAGTTATAGAACACTTCATCATGGTTTTCATTGTCATTTTCTTAAATTCGGTGGTGATAAAGACTCAACAATCGTGAAGACAAAAGTTCCAAAGCTTATCTCATAGCCCATGTGGTTTACAATATGCGAGTCATTTGAAAACAAAGAATGGAAGGTAAATATTTTTAAACTAAATTGACAACAAATATAAAGGAGTATAATTTTGTAATAGTTTAGTGAAGATTTGTCACAGGACAAGTCCACATGTAATAAGATGAATAGATCAAAGTTGAAGACCAATCACACATCCGGCTCTAGATCTTTTCTTAATCATCGACATAGTAAGGTAACAATTTTATACTATTACATTATTTTAATAATTATGTTTAGAGCATATGTTAATTATATGTCTATTACGTGTAGACGGGAGAGGATGAAGAGGAGCCCAATCTAATTGACTTTTATAAGATCTCTCACACAAAGAAAGACGGGAAATTAGTGACTCCGCAGTGTGAATAACGATACGTAAGTAGTTGAAATTTCTGCTTTCTATTAATATCTTGTCTCACATTGTTCAATGAAAGTTACTAAAATTTTAGGACATCTTGTCTCTCCTTGTTATACGGCTAACCTGAAAATATGTTGCTTCTATAGAATTTGATGCTAGAGAAGTTGGCTGACAAAGAGGTTGTTGTAGATGAAGAGGAAATATTTACACAAGCTCTTGGTGGGAAATGTTCTGGCCATGTTAGAGGGATGGGAAAATTTGTCATACCTACTCCATCCTCTTCTCCGTGATCACTATATGGCACCCAACTCAACCTTGAGTTGGAGGAAACAAATTGGAAAATAGAGGAACTGGAAAATGAGTTGGTGGAAAAGGATAGAAAAAGAGATGAACAAATAGAGGAACTGCAAAATGAGTTAGTGGAAAAAGATAGAAAAAGAGATGAACAAATAGAGGAAATTAGACAAGAATCAAAGCGCCAATTTGATCTCCTAATGTCACATGTTTTAGATAAAATGGTTGAGTGATAGATATGTTTTGTTATGCTTTAATTGAACCCGAACAACTAATTTTTTTGCTCATTTTGATTGGAATGTTTAAAGAGACACAAAAATGGGTAAGAATTTTGCTCATTTTTGCTCATTTTGATTGGAATGTTTAAAGAGACACAAAAATGGGTAAGAATTTTGCTCATTTTTGCTCATTTTGCTCATTTTGTGATTTCTTTACTACTTTGATGGAATTTGGATGATTGATTTTTGGATGGAAGTTTGATTTTGGTTGAGTCTTAATTTCCTTGGTCAAGGTGTTGAAATACAAGTGCAGTAGCCAATTTCCCCCTACTTTGATATTTTCTTATGTTTAGCTCTTGCGATGAATAAATTGCACATATTTTCTGCTATGTAATTTCCTCCTGCTTTGTAAACTTGTTGTGTTAGATGGCACAACACAACAATAATTGATTGTGAAGATAGGATTCTTATTTTTTAATACAAGTTTGTAGACTTGGTTGTATTCTAGAAGTTTGTAGTTGATTGTGTAGTTTTGATTGTACATGAAATTAAGGTTGTAGTTGAATTTGCTAGAAACTGCTTTGGATTTGTAGCTTTGACTCATGCTTTGACTCCATAAACTGCCATGATTATAGTATCCAACTCCAAGGAGCATCTCCTTTTCCCCAACTCCAAGGACCTTCTCCGTTTCCTAGCTCAACAAAGTTGCTTTACAGCTCTCGTATTCTTTTATATATATATTTCATAAAACCTATGCAGTGAACCCAACTATTTGATTTTTTTCTTTCTATTTGTTGTTATTCAACTGTTAATGTAAAACTTTTTATTATTTTTAGACAAATATATATATTCATTATCAGCATTGCTATTATTTTCTTTAGGGAAATTTCTTGTCTAATATATGCTCTTCTTCTCCATGCTGTTACAATATAGTATTGATTAGTCGTACAAGTTATCCGTTCTTATATTTGGGAAGCCTTCTTTGTAATCCTTTTTTTACTGCTTAGCTACAAATGAAGTTTAATTTCTCAAGGAACATTGTTGTTGATGTATGCCTTCTTTGGCACCTACTTAAAAACTTGACAATTATGTAGTTTTCTCAGGCTACTTTTGAGATTTATTCACTTGTAATTAACTTTGTTTCAGACCTTTTAACATATTTAATTAGAAAAAGATTTCTTGAGATAAGCTCTAACATATTGTTATGTTTAGATCATTCATACCAAATAATTTAAAACATTAATCAGCCAAAAAGAAAAGCATTTGATGTTGATGACGACGATTATCAACGACGACAAATACATTTGTTGTCACTAATGTGTGCATCATCTATGACGACATTTGTCGTTGTTGATGTGTGGGTCATCAGCAACAACATCTGTCGTCGCTAATGTGTGCGTCATCAGCGACAACATTTTTCGTCGTTGATGTTTGCGTCATTAGCGATGACATTTATCGCCGCTGATGTGTGCATCATCAGCGACAACATTGACTTGAAGAGGCATTTTCAGCGACAAATTTTGATAGTTATTAGCGACGACATTTGTTGTCACTGATAATTATTAGCAGTGACGACAAGAAAAGTCATCGTTGTTTAGTCTTTAACGACGGATTACTTGCAACGACTGGGGGCAACGACCACAGTCGTCGCTAATTAACATCAGCGATGACATGTGGCTAAAGACCAATTTTCCCATAGTGACTTTAGTGCCAAAAAGACTACAGCCAAGGTTCTACAAAGCGGATTCACATGGCCGACCTTGTTCAAAGATGCCTATGAATTTTGCCAGGCTTATGAGAGGTGCCAGCTATGTCTCGGAGGGACATGTGCCACTGAACCCCATCCTCATCGTTGAAATTTTTGATCTCTGGGGTATCGACTTCATCGGACCCTTCCCACCATCTTCTGGGTATGAGTATATTTTGGTAGGGGTGGATTATGTCTCCAAGTGGGTAGAAGCTGTGGCCACCACTACCAATGATCACAAGGTCATGGTAAAATTCATCCAAGCCAACATTTTCAGCAGATTCGGTACTCCTCGGGCCATCATCAGTGACAGAGGTAAGCACTTTTGCAACCGGTTTCTCAAAACCTTGCTTCTCAAGTACTCCGTCACACACAAAGTAGCCACTCCCTACCATCCTCAGACTAGTGGCCAAGTGGAAGTTTCCAAAAAGGAGATCAAGCACATTCTGGAGAAAACGGTTAGGACAGACCGCAAGGATTGGTCCTTGCGCCTCAATGATGCGCTATGGGCCTACCACACAGCTTACAAGACACCTATTGGAATGTCACCATACCGGATTGTTTATGGCAAGGTGTGTCACCTTCTTGTGGAATTAGAACACAAGGCTCTGTGGGCAATCAAGCAATTTAACTTCGACATACAAGAGGCTGGCTCCCACTGGAAACTTTAGCTGATAGAATTGGAGGAGCTGCGCAATAATGCATACGACAGTGCCCACATTTACAAGGAAAAGACAAAGGCATTTCATGACCTACACATTCTGCCCAAGACCTTTGTGCCGGAACAGAAGGTATGGCTTTTCAACTCCAAACTCTGGCTTTTCCATGGGATGCTCCACTCAAGATGGGACGGCCCTTCATTGTCAGGTTTGTGTCTCCACATGGCATCGTCGAATTATGGGACCCAATGGATGGCTATTGTGCAAAAATATACCTAAATTAATAGGTAAATAATTGTACATTTTAACTCGGAAGTGCACAAGATCAAAATAATAGTATAGTACAGCAAGTACGAGGTCGAACCCACGGAGATTGTGATTTTGTTTTGAATTAATTAAAATATCAAATTGTCACAGATTTGATATTAAGGAAAGTAAAAAGATATAAAGATAAAGTAAAGGTAAAGGCAGGGCTTTGATATCTACCACTAATTATGCTCAATTAATATAATAATATGCCAATGATCCAATCATATTATGAATACCTAATGTTTGCCAACCTAAGGGTTAAACTCTAACTCCTTAAGCTATTGATTTTTCTAAGCAACGAGTTAGGCATGGGTACATACTCTAACTCTTTTCTTTCCTAAGGGATTTAGCATGGTATATACTAAGTTGTTCTTTAGAAAAGCATATGTTCTATAGAAATCGACAAACACACAGGGCCTAGGGCATAGGTATATACTCCTAATTATCTATGTTGATTAACCCAAGAATCGCGGTGTGGATTCTTTTGTTACTTATGTTAAACCCAGGACTCGGCCATCCAAGTTAAGCAACACAATATGATTATCACAAAGGCGCCAATATTGAAATATTAAATAAACATAATTAGGGCTTCAATCTAGCCCTACTTAAGAGTTAGTTACACATAATAAAAATAAAACTAAAAAGATAAAGGAAAGAAAGAACCGAAAGGTAGTCTCCAATTCCTCTCCCCATGGTTGTGCCTCTTCTAAGGATTTTTGGATGATCTAAATTGTGAGGCTTAGGGGTCTATTTATAGAGCTTAGGAGAGTCCTAGAAGCCCTAGTAATCCTAGGAAATTCAGAGTTTTAAGTCCAAGTCCAATTAGGATAGAGAAAACCCAAATCCAAATCGGACTAGAATTCGCCCAGAATTGCGGTCTTAACTTGCGGCGCTCCGAATTGGGAAAATACTATTTCACAATGATTTGTAGCCCTTTGAATTAGCTTTCTAATAGAGCTTGAATCACCTCAATCAAATATGTGAGCTGAAAGTTATGGTCAAAATACCGAGACATGTTCAGAATCCAATTTTTCACCCAATCCGATTTGACTTCAATGTGAGAAATTCCGAATTGATCCTTTCCTCTATTTGATTAAACTTTAACCATGATTGGCTAAGCTTAACCATATCTTCTAGGTCTTCCCAATTTTCCCTTTAAGCTTGGAATTTGTCCAAAAACGCTTATTTTCTTCCAAAAGCCTATAAAACACAAGAAAATACAAAAAGGAAGTAAAATGGCCTAATTAACCAAAACCAAAGGATTAAAACATGCAAGTTAAGGGCTGAAATTTTTCACCCAATCCGATTTGACTTCAATGTGAGAAATTCCGAATTGATCCTTTCCTCTATTTGATTAAACTTTAACCATGATTGGCTAAGCTTAACCATATCTTCTAGGTCTTCCCAATTTGCCCTTTAAGCTTGGAATTTGTCCAAAAACGCTTCTTTTCTTCCAAAAGCCTATAAAACACAAGAAAATACAAAAAGGAAGTAAAATGGCTTAATTAACCAAAACCAAGGGATTAAAACATGCAAGTTAAGGGTTGAAAATATGAATATTTTAGCACTTATCAATGACACTCTGTTCAAGGTCAATGGTCAAAGATTGAAGCCCTGCATCTAGAACATTAAGCCAAGTAAAGACGTGGAATCTGTCGATTTGACGAATCCCATCTACTTTTTTGTAGACACTAGCACCTCTAGGCTCGAGCGCACCTACAGTGTGTTCGATCCTAGACATAGACCTGCGCTCGAGCCTACCCCAGGTAGGATCGAGCGTAGCAGCCCTGCATGACTACACTCGAGCGTACCTTACTGTGTGCTCGAGTGCACCAGCGCCCGTGCGCGAGCGAGAGGACCTACACCCACACATACCTCTACGCGAGTACGATCGAGCACACCTTATAGTGCGATCAAGCGCACTCAATCAGAGGCCTCACGTGACCTATTTTAGGTCACATTTCCCTCATCTCCCTCACTTTCCCACTAGCACCGTAAGCTTTCTCCACCATAACGCTGCACACACTAGCACCACCCAGCTCCTTCACTGGCCATTCTGCACCACCACCCACCACTCTACGCCTACGCACTCTGTCCCCTGCACCTCCACCGTGAACCCCCACCCCTTTTCCCCATTTTCCAGTCATATTTTCCCCTCTTTTTTTCATGTTTTCTCCTCTTTTCCCGCATTTTTTGTGTTTAAAAGGCAATCCGTGGGTGTCTCTCCACACACGGATTGTCTCTGTGTTGGATTTTATTTGTTTTGTAGGGGTTGGGTGGTTGTCGAGGGTGGTTTTACACCCCTTGTTCTTGGCGCTGCACACTAGGTGGTCGACAAAAGTCCTGAACCAATTTGCACAATGCCAAAGGCTCGGGCTTCCTCCTCTCGGTCCTCCCCAACCAAGGCCACCGCCTCCGAAACCCAGGCCACATCATCCTTGCCCAATGGGAAGCCGAGAGAGCTCACGCTAGAGACCACATTTGTTATCGAAGCCAAATTCAAATCTCTTGAAGCCACCAAGTGGGCAGTAAAGGACTTCAAGCATCATGGCCTAACAGCATTATTCAAGCGAATCAGCCCCACCACTTACGAGAGCTTGGTTCGGGATTTCTACCAAAATCTAACCTATGACTGTACTCGGTTGGGCACCCTCTCCTCATGTGTGGCTGGTGTTGACATTGAGCTAACCAGCACTAACATTGCCGTCGCCCTTCAATGCTCCTATGAGTGCCCATCTACTATTGTGACTCGGGATGGCACTCCTTGGTACAAAGATTTTCCCTTCGACCTTACTCTTCAGCAGATTATGGATGATATGTGCAAGGGCCGTTACACCAATGACCGACATAATTGCACCAGCAAGGCCTAGATGCCCGCATGACTCTGGCTAGTGGACTTCATTTTGTAGCGTAATGTGTATCCATTGGGACACAAAACTCAGAGACAAGGTCCATTTCTAGCCGCCCTCTATGCCTCGTAGAGGCTTTTGGTACTCAATTCCTGGGCTCATTAGGAGCCAGATGCACAAGTTCTGAGATGGGACAGTAGCGCAATGCACTATGGGTTCCGCATCATAGAAACTTCCTTTCCCATTTCTCAACAGCCATCTACTTCAGATGAGGGGCATCGAGGGCACACCCGGGGATGGGCCTATCACTGCTCACCCTTTATTCGGCCTACTCCAGTGGAACCAAAGCTATTCTAACATGCCATGGAGACATCGGGTACGAGGAGCAGATGCAGAAGTAGTCGAGGGTGATGCAGTATCGATGGACATGGATGAGCCTAAAGCAGAGGCAGAAGAGGCATAGGTGGAGGATGAGGAGACCATTACTATGGGCCGCTTGGAGTATCATTTCCTCAGTGAAGAGTTGTCATTCCTCCGGTGTGAGCTAGCTAATCAAAGAAGGGAAGCCCGGGAGGACAAGTTCTTGGCAGAGCAACGTTTAGATAGGCAAGAAGAACTGCTGCGTTCCATTGTAGCACGATTGCAACCTGTTCCAGGGGCATCTTCTTTTACGCCACAGTGACTGGTTAGGTACTCCTATCCCCTGCATTGTTTTATTTTCTCTATCCACACACTGAGGACATTGTGTTTTTCAAGTTTGGGGGGTCTGGGTACACATGTTGTGTCCTGAGCATGCAATTTATTTTAATTTGTGGTTTGAAATTCATTGGTAAGCTTAACATGATGAGCACATGATCAGTTAACTAGGGAATCAGTGTTGTGTTACTTTCTTTGACAGCATGAGATATTACCCGTTTCAATTTAATTCTCATAAGCACGCTAGCACGTAGTCTGTGGGGTATGAAATTGTGATCAGTTATGTCTATTGTCATTATCTTGGATGTAGTTGGGTAACTTATTGAAGGAATAACCTTGGCATAAAATTAAAAAAAAAAAAAAAAAAAAAAGAAAAAAAAAAGAAAAAGAAAAAAATATTGATCACTTTCAACTTTCCACCAAGTAAACGGACCTCTTGCCTCATTAAGTAATGACTGTTCGTGTCAAAAACTGAGAAGTTTGGTTTGATTAATAACATGGTTAGCTTAGCTTTGTAGCATTTTTGACTCGAGTCAGTAAGTCCTTAGGGGTGTCTTTACACTTAACACATTAAAACCATCTGGTTTGGGAGTCATTGGCTTAACGCTCAATACATGGGTCAATTAAAAAGCTTAAGGGAGCTAAGGATTGCATAGCCTTTAAAAAAAAAAAAAAAAAAAAAAAGCCTTGGTTATTTCATCTGATGGGAAGTCTAATGAATTTTGAGTATTGATCCATGCATGATTGAGATTAGTTTTTGAAGCCCCATGACTATGTGTTAAGGTCACCTTACACTAGTTGAATCTTGTGATATCTCATAATGACATGTTAGTAGCTTGATTTTTAATTCCCATAAAATTTTTGAAGATGGAGTCTGTTGTGTTAAGCTTGCTAATGACTGAGAACCATGATTTTTATAATGCTTCATTCTTGGGAATAATATGGTTGTAAAAATGTTTGCGGGTATCATTCCTATTAAACCCTCACGAGACTTCACTCGTGCTCTATGGATATCTAGGGGTTTAAAAAGCTTGTTGCATACGCTAAATGCAATCGTACATCCCACAAAAGAAGGATTTATCTTGTTATTTTGTTAAGTTTATTTGTTGTTTTCAGTTTATTTTATGTTTTGTATTGCTAAGGGACTATCAATATGTAAGTTTGGAGGTGTGATAACCACTGAATGCTGCACATTCAAGCCCCTTAACTCGTATATATTACTTCCTTAGCATTTTTAATTATTTGATTTTGTTTTGTTTTTGTGTTTCTAGGCTTTAAATGAAAGATGCAAGAATTCCATTGAAAATTGGGAAAAAAGCACATTTTAGGAGCATCTTGAAGGCCTGGGATCGAGCACACAGCATTTGGGCTCGAGCGCACCTGTGCTTGAGCGCCCCAGCACTTAGGCTCGAGTGCACATGCGCTCGAGCACATGTCCCTTGGGCTAGAGCACACACACAGCTTCTAGAATACGCTAGGAATCCTTTTACAACTTGGATTAGGTTTTCAGTCTCCCACTTCGATTGGGAGACTGACCTACAATTTTCCTAGTTCTAGGGTTTTTATTGTTTTCTAAATCCTTATAAATAGGCCTCTAAACATTGTAGAAAGACAGACTGCTACCTAGGGCAAAAATTCATTGGAGCTTAGTACAGTCATGAGCAGCTAAACACCCTTCGTGGGGTTTTGATGTAACCCTATCCAAGCACAATGGTTTGATTGTATTTTATTTTACAGATTTTCAATTTATGCATGTGGTTGTATAATTATGAGAATTGCTACATATTGATTTTGTTCTTAATATTTTAATGCAATTGTTTTTAAATTCCAAATTCAATTTTAGTGAAATTCTTATCTTGTCATAGAAAGTCTTTTACTTTAATTGAACTCAAATCATCCTTATTTTCAGTGATTATGGGGGTGATGATTATACAACAGTTTTAATTGACATATGATGAATAGGATTAAATAGGCCATACCTAGGGAAGACGGATCATACTACACCTTAGTTTAGTATAATTTAGGTAGACGGTCCGTACTAACCAAAGACGGATTATGTTATTCCATTGATTATATGTATCCCATTAAAGTATTAGATAATCCATATCTAGGGAAGATGGGTCATACCGTATATTAGTTGTTAGGTGGACAGTTCTTGCCAACCAAAGATAGATTATAATAATGCTTTAATAACGTATTTTCTTGTTTATTTATAACATGCATAGAATGAATTTCTGTGATTAAATACGATTAACCATTGATGTGTGGATAGCGATGAAGTCAATACCCTACACTCTCTCTCTCTTATATTTTAAATCTCTTTACTTTTATGCTCTTTAGTTACAAAACCAATCAATCCTCTTTTATTAAGTTACTTTTGATCTTCATGAACTTGTTAACAACTCTCCTGAAGTCCTTGAGGTTTGACACCCACTCTATACCCTTATCTTACAAGGATTCGTCCTATTGCGAGCGGTTTATTATTATTGATATTATTTTGGCTTTAAAACGACCACATCAATGTGATAAGCGCTGAATGTGGTACATTCAAGCCCCTTAACTCGCATATGTTATTCCTTAGCGTTGTTATTTGTTTGATTTTGTTTTGTATTTTTCTGTTTCAGGGCTTTAAATGAAAGATGCAATAATTCCATTGAAAATTCGAACAAAAGCACATTTTGGGAGCATCTTGAAGGCATGGGATTGAGCACATAGCATTTGGGTGCGCTCGAGCCATACCGGCCTAGGCTCGAGCGCACATGTGCTCGAGTGCATGTCCCTTAGGCTCGATCGCACATAGCTTCTAGAATGCACCAACAATCCTTTTATAGCTTGGATTAGGTTTTCAGTCTCCCACTTGAACTGGAAGACTGACTTACGATTTTCCTAGGGTTTCTAGGGTTTTTAGGGATTTCTAAATCCCTATAAATAGGCCTCTAAACATTGTAGAAAGACAAACTGCTACCTAGGGAAAAAATTCATGGGAGCTTAGTGCGAGTCCGAGGTTGACCCCATAGGGAATTGTGTTCTTGAAAGCAAATTTAAATCTAAATCAATTGAACCTTAACCTAGTTCCAAATTTTGAAAGATTGTTGTGTGAATGAAAAATCAAAAGCATGAACGAATTGCAGTGAAAATAATCTATTGACGAAGCACTAAGATTTCAGAATTTGTACTCACAAATTTGTAACAACATAGTTCCATGATCTATAATATTTCCCAAAGTTCTCACATATAAATCTTAGGTTTGTTTTACTATTGCTTCAAAAAATTAATCAAAACATCCCATGTATCTATTCATTACTCAAATCACAAAAGAAATCCAATATTAATTAAATCATTAACTGTATCAGTAAATCACAAGAAGATATCCAATATTTATCAAAACATTAATTGTATCCAGAGAATAAATCACAAGGGAAATCCAATTTTTAACAAAGAAAACCAAGCAATCAATTGTATTGAATTATCTCAAATCATCAAGTATATCCTTGAATCACAAAAGTTATCCAAGAATCATTCAATCCAATTGATTTGAATATAACAATAGGGCAATTAAATCATTAAATTGGGAAACACTACAAACATGAAACGAAGTTGCTAATCATATGTGAGGCTTCATCCTCAACCTTAGTTAAGGGTGTAGCCTCTCATGGTATTGAAAGACAAAACAAAATTGATGGAATTCATAATGAAAATTGAGTACTTACACATATGAAATCTCAAACTTGAGATCCAAAAGCTAGGAAACCCTAAAACTCTCTTCTGTCTCCTCTAAAATTTCGTAATTCGCAGCCTCTCTTAACTAATCTGAGATCTGTTCTATTTTTAGGCTAAAACTAGGGTTTACAAGTTGTATTAGAATAAAAATTGCAGCCAGGTCAGACAAATGTGCTTGATCGTACACTTGCTACGCTCGAGCGTACTCGAGCATATAGAATCCCCACTGTCGCGTTGTCATACTTGCGCATTGGAACTTGAATTGGACGTGGCTGCGCTCGATCGCTCCTATGCAGGGCTCGAGCTTATTTGTGCTCGAGCATATACACTTTCGCTCGATCGTAGGTCCATTGGCAACATTTCTCCAAAGTGTCCAACTTTTACATAAATCTTGTAGTTTTCCCATAGCAACCTACAAAACACTAAAGACGCACACTAACCCAGAACATCAGATTATAACAGCGCTAGATGATTAATAAAAGTAAATTAAGGGGTTCAAATATGCAATATTTGGTACACATCAAAGATTGGTTCTTCAAATTTAAACTTCAGGGTCAGAGAGCACTGAGCTCATCAAGGATGAGGATTCCATTTGCTTGGCGGATCCCATATATTTTGACTAAATGAGTCAGCTTCATAGGTTCGAGTGCAAGCCCTATGCACTCGAGTCCCCCATTAGGCCAGGGTGCTTGATCTCCTTCCTGGTTTTATCTTCTCCATTATTGTTCTATTTTTATTCTTTGATTATATGTTTACAACAATGTGTTGCACTTGACTGGTATTTGGTTGGAGTATCACTTATTTTTTTTAGGACGTGTTTTTGTATACAAGTTTGGGGGTATGATATGCCCCACATCTGCTCATTTAGGTATTCCTATCATCTTGCTCTTGTTTTTCAGTTCTATATATACATTGGAGACAATGTGTGATTCAAGTTTGGGTGTATGGAAGAACAAAACACTGTCCAAAATTCTTGCTATGTTATTCTTGAGTATGCAGTTGATTTTAAATTCTGATTTGTATTTCATTGGTGAGCTTAACATGATGAACACATTATCACTTGACTAGGGGATTTAGAGTTATGTTACTTTCTTTCGCAACAAGAGATATTACTTGTTTCAATTTGATTCTCACAAGCACGCTAGCACGTAGTCTGTGGGGTATGAAATCTAAGATCAGTTGTGTCTGTTATCAATGTCTTGAGTGCAGTTGGATAACTTGTTGGAGGAATAACCTTGGCATAATAAAAAAATTAAAAATTAAAAATAAAAAGAAGAAAAGGGAATAATATTCATTAGTTTGAGTTTCCCATTGAGTAACCGGACCTCTTGTCTCATTAAGCAGTGAGTGTTCGTGTCAAAATGTAAGAAGTTGGCTTGATTAATAGCATGGCTAGCTTGGTTTCATAGCCTTTTTTACTCAAGTCAGTAAGTCTTTAGGGCTTTCTTTACACCTAATGCCCTAAAGCCTTCTGGTTTGGAAGTCATTGGCTTTATGCTCGATACAAGAGTCAATTAGAAAGCTTAAGGGAGCTAAGCACTGCACAACGTGCATTTAAAAAAAAAAAAAGCCATTGGTTGTTTTATCCAATGGGGAGTCCAGCGAATTTTGAGTATTGAACCATGCATGATTGAGATTAGTTTTTGAAACCTCATGACTATGTGTTAAGTTCACTTTACACTAGTTGAATCTTGTGATATCTCATAATGCCATGTTTAGTAGCCTGATTCTTAATTTCCTGGAATTGTGAAGATGAAGTTTGTTTTGTTAAGTTTGCTAATGAATGCGAACCATGATTTATGATGCTGCATTCTTAGGAATAACATGGTAGTAACAATGTTTGTGGGTATCATTCCTGTTAAACCCTCATGAGACTTTACTCGTCCTCTAAGGATGCCTAGAGGTTAAAAAGGCTTATTGCATATGCTAAATGCAATCGTACATCCCACGAAAGAAGAATTTATCTTGTTATTTTTCAATTTATTTCCTGTTTTGTATTGCTAAGGGACTACCAATATGTAAGTTTGGTGGTGTGATAAATGCCAAATGTTGCACATTCAAGCCCCTTAACTCACATATGTTAATTTGTTAGCATTTTTATTTGTTTGATTTTGTGTTGTTTTATTTTTTTCAGGTTTTAGATAAAGATGCAATTAATTCCATTGATTTTGGCCTTAAAGCACACTTTAAGAAGACCTAGAAGATATGGTTAAGCTTAACGAATCATAATAAAGGACCTATATGATGTTGTTAAGTTTAATCAAATCAAGGAAATGATTAAATCGGAATTTCTCTAATTGGAGTTAAAATTTGATTGGACCAAATTTGGATTCTGCACACGTCTCAATATTTTGACCATAACTTCGTGTCAAGTATCGGATTAAGATGAAAATAGTGGCATTGGAAAGCTAACTCAAAATAATACAAATTATTTTGAAATAGGATTTTCCTAATTCAGACATTTTCTATGCCAAAAGTTTCCCGAAATAAAAAAGTGCAAATCAGACATTGGTTCCTAATTTGATTAGGAGATTGAAGTACAATTTTTCTGGGATTCTTAGGGCTTCTAGGGTTTTTTTTACACCCTATAAATAGGTCTCTAAGCCTTTAAGAGATGGGTGCTTAGTTTTAGATACAAAAGATCTACTTGAAGGCTTGGAGAGTTGAAGAGAAGAGGAACATGGTAGGAGGCCATCCCAGCACCAGGATGCACAACTAAATCTGTAATGGGGCATTGATGTAGCTCTTTCCAAGTAACAATGGTTTAATTGTATTTTAATTTGGGATTTTCTATATGTATGATGGTTGTATAACTGTGAGAATTGATCTTAATGTTTATATTCAATCATTATAAAATTCTTTTCTTGTCTGAGAAAGTCTTTTATATTGATTAAACTCAATCCTTCATATTTTCTATGATTATTTGAATGATTGTTATACAATGGTTTTAACTGATACATGATTGAAAGGGTTAGATAGGCCATGCCTAGGGAAGATGGATTGTACTACACCCTAGTTTAGTGTAATTTAGGTAGACAGTTCGTGCCACCCAAAGATGGGTTATACTATTCCATTTATCATGTGTATCCTATTAAAGAATTAGATAGGCCATACCTAGGGCAGATGGGTCATACTGCATCTTAGTGGTTAGGTGAACGGTCCGTGCCAACCGAAGATGGGTTATACTTATTCCTTAATGATAGTATTTTCTTGACTACTCGAGTGAGATGAGCCCTATATCATGCATATTATGAATTTCTCTTACTAATTTATGATTGACCATTCTTATGAGGTTAATGGTGAAATCAACCCCCTATTCTATCTCTCATTGCTTTTTATCTTTACTTTTATGTATTTAGTTATAGTCAAAACAAATCAACTTCTTTTAATTAAGTTATATTTAATCTTAAAAACTTGATAACAATTCCTTGTAGTCCTTGAGGTTCGACACCCTCAATAGCCCTATCCTATAGGGATTCGTACTATTGTGAGTGGTATTTTTATTATTGATATTTTTGCCCACAAAAAGACCACATCGATTTTTTCATTTAAAGCCCCTGAAACAAAAAATCAAAAGAAAATCAAACAAATAACAACGCTAAGGAATTAATATATGCGAGTGAAGGGGCTTGGATGTGCAACATTCGGCACTTATCAGTTATAACCTAGAAAGATGCAAGGTTTTGACCTATACTCTAACTTGTGCAAGTCATAGGGTCTGAGAAGGGGGTAGCATAAGCAGCCAAAGACTCTAGGCTTTTGGTAATCTGGATCATGATGGTAAAGCTTAGTGTAATGTGACTGATTTTGCAAGATAGGTGTGGGTAACCCATTGATTACATAGACTACTGTAAGGAAGGCATCAACCCAATACCTATTGGAGAGATAAGAGTGAGCTAGGAGAGTAAGGCATGTTTCAAGGATATGTTTGAGTTTGCGTTCAACTAGGACATTTTGTTGGGAGGTGTATGGACAAGATTTTCTACACACAATTCCATTTCGGGATAGGAAAGATTGAAACTGAGTTGAGGTATATTCTCCTCCACCATTAGATTGGAGTTGTTTGATTTTAGTGGAGAATTGGTTTTCAACAAGAAGCTTACATTTGACAAAGTTTTCAAATACCTCTGATTTATGATGTAGAGGATATATCCAAGTAAATATAGACCAATCATCAATAAAAATAACATGGTACTTATAGCCATTGATGGATTGAATAGGAGATGTCCAAATGTCACTATGAATTAGTTCAAGAGGTTGAAATGAGACACGATTAGAAGCATGAGATGGCTGTCTTTTGCTTTTGCCTAATTGGCATGAAACACAAGAAGCTGTTTTATTAAAATCATAACTAGAAACAAGGAGAGATTTGTCTTTAACAATTCAATTGACAATCTCTAAAGAAGGATGCTCTAGCCTAAAATGCCACACTAAAGAGGTGGTCCTTATTCCTAAGAAAGGTGTAAAAGTATTGGTCTCTTTGTGAAGATTCCCTCATAGCCTGAGTGGATACAAGCCATTTTCACTCCTCCCCTTCAAAAGTGTCGCATGGATCAGCAAGTCCTTAATAAAATAATGAGATGATGTTGGGATAAAGTAACAAAAATTATCACAGCAAAATTTTTGTATAGAAAGTAAATTGGCTGAGGCTTGTGGATAGTGTAAAATATTGGTCATTTTAAAGGAAGAGTAAGGGGTGTGAAGGAAAGTTGAACCAGTGTTTTCAATTTGAAGTCCAATGCCATTGCCTACTACCACCTCCTTTTTCTGTTGGAAGGGTTGCTAGATTTACAGATTCTTCAATTGGTTGGTGATGTGAGCATTTGCACCATTGTCAGCCAGCCATTGCTGCTCCCCATAGGCAGAGTTTGTATGTGATACCATGGCTACCAATTGTGTAGGTGGATTCCTTCCCTGGAAAGCATAATCCATACGATGAAAGCAATCAATAGCCAAATGGTTAGTCCTACCACATATTTGACAGGGTGCTCTGGATCCATAAGAGAAAGAGTTTCCATGTTGCAGGGGGCCTTGATTAGTTTGCCTGGGGAAAGTGTTGTTTCAGTGGTTGTTGTGCATGGTGGGAGTTCTAGGATGCTGCTGGTGGTCATGGAATTGAGAGTTGCCTTGTGGAGAACCTCTATCATAGTTTCTATTATACTATGGAGGACCTCGATTGTATTGGTGAAAGCAGGGTTTAGGAGTAGAGAATCCATTGCCTAGTCTGGGTAAGAAGCCTCTTTGTGGAAACCTGGAATGCATTGGGGCTTCACCTCTAGACAATTGAGGTTGAATAGGCCTATGAGCAGTTAGAGCAAAAGTGGAATGATCATTTGCTTGCTACTACTATTGGTTAAGCAGCATCTCATGGCTTAGAAGTTCATCCTGGAAATCTTCAAAACTTATCTCATTGGTTCAGTCCATATAGGATTGTAGTGATAATCTCTTCATCAGGTATGGGATTCCCTGCTACACTTAATTGATCTGCCAGGAGCTTGGCAGATTTCATGTAGTCTGAACATGATCTAGATTCTTGTGAGAGGCTTTGCAGTTGCTTCTTCAAGTTGGATATGCGGGATTTTGACCTTGAGGCAAATTTGATAGCCAAGGCACTCCATGCCTGTTGTGAGGTGTTTAATCCATAAACTGTTGCTAGAACCTTTTCTAAGAGAGAGCTAGTAATCACACTCAATAGGTATTGATCCTTCTTGTTCCAAGTACGGTATTCGGGATTGACGATGATTTTTTCTTCTGCGTCTGTGGTTGTCTTTGGAGGGCATGGTTTTGACCCATCTACAAAGCCCATCAGGTCATGTATACGCAATGTACTATTGATCTGTGCCAACCAACTGGTATAGTTGCTAGAATCAAGTTTCAAGAGAGTATTTTGTGTAGTATTAGGTGGAACAAAGGAGAGGGCAGTGGTGTTTACAGCTGCCATTAAATTGAGACAAAGAGGAAAATATGTTTTTGAGAGAGTATGGTGTTGGCCTAGAATGGCTCTGATACCATGAAAAACTTTGTAAAGGTATACTCAAAGTTGATAATTTTACGCGTACAATAGTGTAGTATATATATATTACAACTTAACCTAGTGCAAAACACTACAAGATAGAATCAAATATTATGAAATATTCTATACACTAAGCAAATCTCCTAGCATGCTTTCTTGCTGTCCAAGTCAACCAATACTTGTGCATCTTTCCCTCTAGAACATACTTGATTACAAGTTGTATGATTGAGAGAATCTTCTCTGTATGCTGTCATAGGTGGTTGTCTAATGCTCCAAAACTTTCCATATTGGTTTTGCTGATTTCCTGCAGTTACTGGGGTTGTTTGCATACAAGTTTTAGCTCGAGGGCACTGAATGTGCGCTTGAGCCCTTTTGGGCTTGCTTGCTTGCACTCGAGCCCTTGACAGTTTGGTATACTTTAACATTTAACATTTCAAGGATGTGCTTTTAGAGGTTATAACGAAGGCCCTGATTCAAAAAATCGTGGCAAGTTTCTTGAGTTGATAAAACTTATGTCAATTTACAACTAGGATGTTGCTAAGGTTGTTTTAGAAAATGCTCACCAAAATGCAAAATATACTAACATCATGTCCAAAAAGATATTTTACATGTCTTGGCAAAAAGGGTACGAGATGCAATTCGTGAAGAAATTGGTAATTCCAAATTTTGTATTACTGTTGATGAGACACGAGAAGAGTCTAAGAGAGAATAAATGGCTATTATTTTGATTTGTTAACAATGATGGTTTCATATAAGAATACTTATTTGATATTGTTCATGTTAAAGATACATCGACATCGACTTTAAAGGATAACATATCTTATGTTTTTTTTCAAAATTGTCTTGACATTCAAAGTATTCGAGAACAAGTGTATGATAGTGCTAGCAATATGCATAGTGAATGGAAAGGATTGTAGGCAGGGGCAGAAGAAAGGGGGCTTGAGAGGGGTCAAATGCCCCCCTAACCCCCAAATGCCCTAGTTGCCCACCCCAGCAATTCATGAGGGGCATCAACATTACTGGCAAAAATTTCTAGAGGATTGAGATTTCGTTCTTGTATTTTAATTTTTCATTTCACACTCTCACTGTTCATGTTTTCAGAGTTTCATAAATTTAGGGTTAAAGAACAAGGAAGACGATGACATGGACAACTTCTTGTATTTTACCAAAACGTTGCGTATAAATAGACTTAAATAAAAACGCTGTGTTTAACTGACCAAACAGATTAAGGTAGGCTTGGTTGCTCATGAAGTACAAAAACGCATTGTTTGGTCTAGGGTTTTAAACTTTTGCATGCTGCGCAAGAATTTGTCAGTTTGCGTGTTGAGAATTAGTGATTATCACCGACAATAAAATGTTAAAAAAAAAAAAAAAAAAAACTTCATTGTGTTGCTATTTTGAAACTTTGAAAAACTGCGTTGACAAACTTTAGAACAAGCTTAAGAATATGAAAGTGTGCCACGGCAATTTCAATCCTTTCAAATTTGGGATTGACAAATTTGTTTGAGCCAAATTTTTCTAGTCGTTCAACACGTTAAATTAAGTTAGTTATTTTTTTTTTTAAGGGTATACAACATAGAATAGAGTAAAAAGTTAGCTTTTTTTTTTTGACAATTTTCTTTTTTGATACGCCTTAGATAAATAATCAATTTTTTTTAAAAAAAAAATTATTATTATATAATAAAAATATTTACGTAAGTTTTTATATTTGAATTACTTAAGTAAATTAATTGTTTATATATATATATATATATATATATATATATATATATAGTTTTTCTTACATATTTTAATCGTATGAAATATATATTATCCATACATATTGTATTTAATTGAGATTATGTAGAACAACAACGAATAAATAATAATACAATGATTTCAAATATGAAGACTTATCGATGACAATTGACTAAATTAACGGTAAGCGTGACAAAATAAATTATAAATTACCTTTATATGTTTTAAATAATAATTATATTTTTTAAGAACAAATAATGGCTTTCATTCTCACATATCAATCAAAGAAAGAGCAGATTTCTCTTTCAAAATTACATCACGGATACACTCCGGAGTTTCCTCCAGCCATAGCTTATGCATGAAAATTTGTTTGGCCACATTTGCAGGAGTATGGGCTGCTACATCAGCATCTCTACGAACAAACACTACAAGAAATTAGCTCTTTAGGGGCGACTTTAAGTCGCCCCTAAAGACCCTAAAGTGGACGCTGTTGGCAACAGCGTCCACTTTTCGACCCTAAAAGTGTCGACCCTAATAGTCCGACCCTAATGATCAAACGTCTGATCATCAGGGTCCACTTAAAAGTCGACCCTAATGATCACTTTTAGCGTCCACTTTATCGCCCCTAAAAGTCGCAATGTTTGGACCCTAAAGATGATGTAAACGGGAGCGAAAGTCGACCCTAATAGTCAAGCAATAGCGTCCACTTTTAGTTAACCATTAGCGTCGACTTTATGGACCCTAATATCCCTTTTAAAAAAATAATAATAATAACTATTAGCGTCCAAATAAGAGTGGACGCTGATAGTTAAACCATTAGCGTCCACAAAAGTGGACGCTAATGGTCCTAAAAAATTAAAAAAAAAACTAACTATCAGCGTCCACTTAGAGTCGACCCTAATGATGACTTTTAGCGTCCACTTTATCGACGCTAAAAGATACATGTGTTTGACTCTAAAGATGATGTACACAAAAGAATTAGTCGACGCTAATAGTTGACCATTAGCGTCCACAGTTGTGGACGCTAATGGTCCAAAAATATTAAAAAAAAATTGACTATCAGCGTCCACTTTGAAGTAGACGCTGATTAGTTGACCATTAGGGTCGACAATTGTCGACCCTAATGGTCCCTAAAAAAAAAAAAAAAAAAAAAACTGCGATCGATCGCACACTTGTGTGCGATCGATCGCATCATCAGTAGGTTTTCAAAATTTGGAGATCGATCGCACTTGGAGTGAGATCGATCGCAATTTTCCGAAAACCTACTGATGCTGCGATCGATCGCACTCAAGTGCGATCGATCGCAGCATCAGTAGGTTTTCGAAATTTTGGGATCGATCGCACTCCCAAGTGCGATCGATCGCAGCATCAGTACGTTTTCTAATGATTTCCAGTTCAAGTGATTCTCAATTCACACAAAGAACATCAAAAAAGCAACTGACTAGTCTTAGCAAAAAGAGTCACTAATAGAGTAAGATCTTGATGGCTTAAAATATATCATATTTGTAACTCTGACAAATGACAACTAAAACGCCAAAGTGCAGTCCATTCTTATCCATGCAACACATATCAATGATGTTAAAAATTAGACTTTTAGTCAGCTCATTATTTATCAACCCACTTAACTTGTCTCAAGAGTCATGGAGAGATGAAGACCACATGAAATTAGTCAAAATACAACCACCAACCTCTTGTTGAATGTGGACACCGAAATCTCCAAATACAATGTTCCCAAACGCATCTTTAGCATTAGTTTTCTGAATAAAATTCTGCATCAAAAAACAATAACATACTGAATTTTACTCTTCATCTTGGGGAAAAATATAATGAAGAAGTTATAAGATCTATGCAATGCAATGAAATGAACACAGGCAGTTTTTCACAGTATTTCATGAAGCCAAAAAAGAACTGCACAATTAAAATCTCCTGATCAATTAATAGTATTCA
Organism: Corylus avellana; assembly: GCF_965113065.1. Classification (NCBI taxonomy): domain Eukaryota; kingdom Viridiplantae; phylum Streptophyta; class Magnoliopsida; order Fagales; family Betulaceae; genus Corylus; species Corylus avellana. The sequence goes on from NC_142492.1 coordinate 19,643,926, forward strand.
ACCCAAAAGCGAAAATATGAATTCCTTACGTAACTCACCTGCCGTGCTCCCTCTGCGACACAAATAACAGCCGAACCCTTTGTCTCAATCAGGTATTTCAGATGACTCAAAACACCATGAGGCCCGTGCAAATTAAAAGATACCTTAGATGTGCATATCAGTAGAATCAGTAACAGCTCACAAAGATAACTATCCAATTAATTGCTAGTAATAAGTACCTCATGAATCAAACATATGTCAATTTGTCCACTAGCTAGGGATGCATGCATAGCTATATATCTACTGCTACGGCCCATCAATTTGACAATGCCAACACCATGATAAGCATTGTGCGCCTAACAAGATTGAGGCCAAAAAAAAAAGTTCACTATGAAGAAACCAACACTAAAAGAATTCAGCAGGAAAACTTATCCGGAGAAACATAACTCCATGCATGGGCAAATAAAATGCACGTAGAGTACCTCTATAAGAAACATTGCATTTATGTTTAAGTACACAACAACATTCTTTGATGAATCAATTAATATATGAAATAATCAAACTAATCTAAATGCCCACAAGAAACATAACTCAAAATGACTAATCTCATCAAAATCATAAAAAATATGTGAGAACTGCCCCATTAACCAAACCTGTCAAGGGAAAAAACTATTAAATATTTTTTTTACAATTCATGGGCAGCAAAATTCCAAAACCCAAAATAAAGTACTTATCTGCATTCTCTTCCTTGCCAATTCATCCTCATAAGCAATTTGAGTAATCTACCACAATGAACCAATATATAATATCAAAGACAATGAAAATGAAACCCAAAATGATAGAGAAAGAGATACTAAAAATGTGTTTCTTCATGAAATATATTAAAGCGAGAACCTGCTTGGGCGGTTTAACTTTCTTGTACTCTTGTCATCCTGCATACACTTAAAAATAAAATTTAGAAAGATATTATTACTCCCTTGCATTGTTTACTCAAAGTTCTTTAACCTTGATAACCATGTCAAGGGAGATTTACTAACTCAAAAGTTGTTGAACCAAAAATTTTGCGAATATCTTAATATAATATAAACCAAATAAAAAGTACCAACAGATATACATTACCAAACAGATCACGATCAACAAATAGTCAAATACACATTAGCAAATAGAAAGTACCAACAACTATCCAAATACATAGTATCAAAAAATATATCACAAATACATGCTATCAAAGAGTACATCCTAAATAAAGTTATTCCAAAGCTCCCTCAATTGTTGGCTTCACTTGATGCACCTCCAAGCAAGCTCCCTCCAGACCTAATAGAATAAAATTTCATATAATGATCAATAAGCTTTTTAACGATTACTTAGTATGTGTGTTTTTGTAAAATTAATGCATAGGTAAAGTTTCACTAACCCTCCAATACGTGACATTAAGAACTCAACAGTGGCTTTTAATTTGTTCGTTTCCTCAACGTTGGCTTGCAAATTCTCTCTGTACTGATGAAGTTCAATTCTAGTCTGTTGAAGCTCGCTTTGAGTATCTTCTTGTCTTTTCCTACACTCATCGTGGTTGTCGAACTGGGTGAACGCTTGAGATGAAGTTCTTAAAGGGGTAGGAATAAGACCGCATCCCATTCCTCTAACGTGCCCAGTTCGTCGGCCCCCTAGTACTTGTGTGACTATTTCTTGCATTCGGTCATCCACACTTGTTCCCTCCACATTGCCTTCCTCTAAGCCCTCACTGGTTGTTAATTCTTGCATTTGAAGCTGCACAAGTCATAGTTGGCCTTAGTTTAACATATACTTCATGCAAGTTTACTATTCATGTTCTTCACTAATCAACTTAATGATCGGAGCGTAAACAATTACTTACATATAGACTTTTGCATTTGTCGTTCACAAACTGTTTATCCTTTTTTCTTGTATGGGTAACCTCATACAGTTCAACAGGATTAGGCTTCACTTTTGTTTCTTGTTCCTACACATAATACATATAATCAAAGTTTACACTAAATAACGTTACTTTCATTAAATTATGGTACGAGATACTTACCTTTTTGTAAATGACATTGACAAATGAACAAGTCCCAGCTGTGTGATTTGTTTCCAATTTGCTTCTGTTTAGGGTATTTCGTTCAGACTTTTTCTATGAAATTTGGAAAGAAAAAAAAAACACAATTATTCATAAAATGTCCTCAAGTGCATGCAAATTATATCAATTTGAATATTCTAATCAGTATAATAATATATATTTACCTTCCATTTACCGTCATCAAATGAGTCACATATTAGGTTCCACTGTTGAGGACCATACCCTGCTGGCACGTTTTCCCTCCCAATAGCCTTAGCCCTGGCAATCCCCTCATCATCGTCTTTATCAATGCCGTCAAAATATTTCTTGTAATGATCCCTATACAAGTTCGAACGAAGCCTAGCATATGCACGACCCAATTTATTTTCAACAGCTTTGATGTGCTCGTATCGTTCCATATTCAGTGCGAAGTTTGACTGATACATAATAGATAAGAAAACAATGGTAAAAAATGTGTCACATTAATTTTCCATACGAAACATATTATTAAACATTACATTGATATTCATACCTGAACATGAAACAACAACTTGCTCTTTTCTTCAGCTGGGACCTTTTTCCATTCACCGTGATGGAGTTCGCACATGTTACGAATAATCTCCCCAATCTTGCTTGCAAACCATGATGCATTCTCGCCTACAGGTGCCCGGTGTCTATTTGGGATGTTTAGCACTACGGGACCATGCTTAAGTACATGGTCACTCAACTTCTTACACTTGGCCTTACCCCTTACACTTCTGACAGACGTGGTAGCTGTTATGCAAAACATGGTAACGTAGTAAGTTATATTTGGAAAAGTATATTGTCAAATGTCTATAACAAACCAAAATAATACAAAAATAACAGTTCATAAATATAAAATTCATGAACTTACAAGATGCAGTAGGGGCGGCTCCCTGTGAATCCAATCCTGCCACTGAGTGAATAGGATTATTAGACTCATGCGAAGGATGCCCATCCACTGACTCGAGGAGGAGGGGGGGCGAGGGCGACACATGCATATCTGTATCACCAAACCCAGAATTGAGAGTCGGACTCTCATGCTCGTCAATAAGGCCCCGGCCTTGACCTTGGCCTCGGCCTCGGCCTCGTGCTGCTGGAACACGTTTGCGTCCTGTTGTTGTCATTGTTATGATCAATCTGCTAACAAGTCAAAAACCACAAAATTATATTAGTCAATTTATAACCATATAGCATGTTCAATATTTTTGACAAACATACAATAATCATGCTAGTAAAAAATAAAAATAAAAACACCACAATATATATATATATATATATATATAGAGAGAGAGAGAGAGAGAGAGAGCATCAATTTCATTAAATATGCTAATACACTTTGTACTTACACCAAATTTGAGCTTATGTGTTCAACACATTTCATCATCAGATTCATATTCAGAATCTGTAGCACTGTTACTTGAAGATGATTGTTCGTGTTCAGAGTCCTCTTCGTGTTCAGAGTCTATATCGTTGTCGCTACATAACTCCTCTTCCTCATCAAAGTTTGTATAATGGTCCTCGTCTGGCAAGTTATCGTTGGCAAACATGCTTGCATCAAGTTGAATATATAATTCGTCAATTGCTATTGTCGCATCATCTCTACGTAATTGAGTGGAGGCTTCAACATTCGCTTCATCAACAAAGACCATATTACCCCCAACACATTCACCTTCCTGGTATACGTCATCACTGAGTCTTTGGTCATCTTCTGTATTATCTCCCTTTTGTACTGTTGGAATATCATAGATGTCTCTATTGATCCACTTCTGCACCACTTTCCAATTACCACCCAATTTGGGATCATCCAAGTAAAACACTTGCGAAGCTTGACATGCTAAGATGAACGGGTCGGATTCACACCATTTACGAGAAGTATTCACAATCGTGAAGCCTTGGTCCATTCGTACTCCTGTTGCACTCCCAGTGTCCCACCAATCACACTCAAACAAGTACACGAGATTTTGGCCAGGGTAACGTAACTCTAGAATATTTTTTAACTCACCATAATACTCCGTTATTGAGGTTTCGTCCTCACCTGAAACAGAAACACCACTGTTCTGAGTAGTACGAGTTTCTGCACATTCTTTTGTGTGATACCTAACCCCATTCACGATGCAACCTCTATACGAATGAACATGACGATCAGGCCCACATGCAAGATCATATAAGTGTTTTGAGTCATTGGCTGCAGTACGCCCACTATTGTATAAACGTTTATGGAACCAACGTTCAAAGTTAGCTTCATGCTTTTTATCAATGTCACGGCCGCCTTCTCTTTTGATCATATTATAATGTTCACTGCATGAAAAATAAACGTATTGGTAAATGATCATCAACCCTACAATTATAACATGTCGTAACAAGTAAAACACAAAGGCCATTACTAAACTTACTCCAAATATGAGGCCGTTTCGTTACAATTGGTAAGCACATACCATCGTGCCCTAGCAAAATCATTAGCATCCAGTGTTACTAATTTAGCTGCTCCTAACGGCCGAACTCGTTGGGAGAACACATCCAAGCGCTGGCTCAATTCTACAACATCAACGTCAACATTTCTCCGTTCACGGTTCCATCTTGTCTCAATCCCCCGAAGGTACCTGGAACAGAAGGTCAAGCTCTCCTCAGCTAAGTAACACTCGACAATAGACCCCTCTGGACGCGCTTTGTTACGCGTCCACTTCTTATATCTTCCAAGTTCTCTTTCGAACGGATACATCCAACGGTTTTGTACGGGACCAGCAAGCTCGGCCTCCCGAGGTAAATGAAGTGCTAGATGGATCATAACATCAAAAAAAGCTGGCGGAAATATTTTTTCCATTTTGCATAAAATTGTTACAATGTCGACTTTCATTTGTTTTAGGATATCAACTTTCAACGTCCGTGCACATAACTGCGTAAAAAATGTACTGAACTCGGTCAATGTTGTTCGTATTTCCGACGTAGAGAAATTTCGAATTGCAACAGGAAGCAAGCGCTGTAAGAAGACATGACAATCGTGGCTTTTCATACCCGAAATTTTACCAGGAAGCTTGTTCACACATCGACCAATGTTAGATGCATACCCGTCAGGAAATTTAACACCTTTCAACCACTCACATAAACTCTTCTTCTCATCTCTTGTCAAGGTGTACTTCGCAAGTGGCATCCTATAAGTTTCACCATTTGGCTGCACATGCAATTCTTTACGTATACCCATCAACTGTAAATCTCTTCGTGCCTTGACTGTGTCCTTGGTCTTCCCATCGATATTCATCAACGTACCTAAGATACTTTCACATATGTTCTTCTCAATATGCATTACATCTAAATTATGACGTAGTTTCAAGCTTGACCAGTAAGGCAACTCAAAGAAAATACTTCTCTTCTTCCAATTCAACACAACATCTGTGTTCTTTCTCTTTCTCCCGCTTGTTTTTCGAAATTGCAAACCCTCAGCATCTCTTAGCTGTTTCAACAATTCACTTTCAGACAATTCTTCAGGTTGCAATCTATGCTCCTCTGTACCATCGAACAAATCTCCTCTTTTGCGCCATGGATGCTCTTGAGGAAGCCACCGACGATGACACATGAAGCACACCTTATGCCCATACTTCAAATACCTGAACGATGTATCCTTATTACATACTGGACATGCAAGCTTTCCAATTGTAGACCACCCAGATAATTTTCCATATGCAGGAAAATCATTTATAGTCCATAGTAATGTCGCATGCAATTGAAATGTCTCTTTCTTTGATGCATCGTACACGCGTATGCCTTCATTCCATAAATCTTTCAAGTCATCAACCAATGGCCGCAAATATACATCAATATTCTTTCCAGGATCTGAAGGCCCTGGGATAATAAGGGGCAACATCAAATTTGGACTCTTCATACACATCCACGGAGGAAGATTGTACACCGTTAACATTACTGCCCATATGCTATATGTTGTACTCATATTACCATATGGGTTGAAACCATCACTTGCTAAGCCAAGCCGCACGTTGCGGGAATCACTTGCAAACCACTCATGTCTTTTATCAAACTCTTTCCATACAATAGAATCGGCGGGGTGTCTGAGAGTATTGCCATCATCTTCTCGACCTTCTTTGTGCCACCGCATTTCCTTGGCCATTTCTTTTGTCATAAACAACCGTTGTAACCTCGATTTTATTGGGAAATACCGTAAGACCTTTTGAGGAATATTACTTTTTCTGCCTTTGCCATCAATCCATCTTGAATTGTTGCACTTTGGGCATACCACTTTGTCTGCATGTTCTTTCCAAAAAAGCACACAACCATTCTTGCATGCGTGTATCTTATCGTAACCGAATCCCAAGTGTCGCCTAAACTGTATTGCTTCTCTATACGAGCGTGGCAATGTCTCTCCATCTGGGAGGGCCGTCTTTATCAAGTCAATCATCATATCAAACGCCTTGTTACTCATGTTGCAGAACGCCTTTATATGAAGCATCTTCAGTATAAAAGCAATTCGTGTAAATTTCTTGCAGCCTGGATAAAGTTCTCGTAAACCATCTTCCCAAAATTGGTAGAAGGAGCTTGTTTGTTCGTGATTATCAGTTGTGGGGCCCTGTGAAGTAGAGGATTCTCCGATGTTAGCATCAACAAATGTCCCCATACATACATCGTCTAACAATTCTTCAACTGCATCAACCTCCTCCATCATTTCACTTGTATGTGTGTGCATGTTTGTAGAAGTGTTTTCCCTAAAATGATCTTCCCCGTGAAATATCCATCTAGTGTATGTCGGAGTAAATCCATTCATATACAAGTGACCCTTCACCTCGCTAATATGAGAATAATATCGATTTGCACAATCACGGCATGGACACTTTGTCATATCACGTGAATCAACTGATTTAACTGCCATTCCCATGAATTCTTCCACACCTTTTTGAAATCGCTCTGAACATCGCGTACTTTCCCGCATCCAACTCCTATCCATATTGATGTCCCTATTAAAGGTTATTCGTTACGTACATGTACGCACACAAGGGAATTAGAAGATCAGATTCTTAAGAATTGAATTAATAGAATTAAATGGGAGGTCTGTTCTCAAATATTAAGAGAGGGAAAGTTTAAAAGGAGCATGAGTAATGAGAGAATTCTAGAAGTGGGTTACTAGTTTAGAACAAATATATACGAAATGATGCTAGCTCAATGCGATGTTACCTAACAAAATATTCTAGAAGTGGGTTACTAGTTTAGAACAAATTTCTATTTGTAATTTATTTACTAGTTTAGCTCAATGACAGTTTTACATTTTTTAGAGAAATGTTAGCGGTCAATAAGTTTTTGATATTTGGCTTATATTCTCTTACACACTCAAGAGATCAACCATTAGACTTATGTAGTCCACCATTGATTTATGTGGAGTCAACATAAGTCCACAAATATAATATTTGATTTGTAAGATTAAATTGACTAAATATGGGAAGAATGGCAATGCTAGGGCAACGAGGATGGGTTAGGTGTGAAAGAAACCCATCCATGTGGAGCTAGGGACAAGATGAAAAATTGATTTGGAAGTATTTGATTATTGTCGGGAAATGATTATGCGGAGATAGTACACATAACACAACGTGATTTGACCAATTGATTTTTTTGACACGTGACAAATGGCCCACTAACGAAAATACATAGAAAGATTGATTTTAAAGTGTCAAAAAATACAAGGACTAATTTTACCATTTTTAAAAACTCAAAAACACATGGGCCACTTTCGTATTTAACCCTAATTTTAAAGCCTAATATTAGCAATTACATGAGCAAAGTTCCAATAAACTTTACTTTACTTTAATCCATTAATCCATTAAACTTTACTTTAATCCATTAAACTTAACTAATCGGAATCAGAGCAAACTGCGATCGATCGCATGATCGATCGCAGTACCAGACACCCAATGTGAGGAACCTACTGATGCTGCGATCGATCCTGCGATCGATCGCAGTACCAGACACCCAATGTGAGGAACCTACTGATGCTGCGATCGATCGCAGGATCGATCGCAGTACCAGACACCCAATGTGAGGAACCTACTGATGCTGCGATCGATCGCAGGATCGATCGCAGTACCAGACACCCAATGTGAGGAACCTACTGATGCTGCGATCGATCGCAGGATCGATCGCAGGATCGGACACCCAATGTGAGGAACCTACTGATGCTGCGATCGATCGCAGGATCGATCGCAGGATCAGAAGCTGAAACTGAGAAACAAAGTACCCTGCGATCGATCGCAGGCCTGATGCGATCGATCGCAGATAGGCGTTTGCAGAACATCTTCCTGCTTCTGTGGACACAAATAGAGGACCTTATACACCAGACATAGAGGACCTTATTTTTGAATTTTAATCGTATTGATTAGGGAAGAAAACAAGAAGAAGAAGAAGTTGTAATGCATATTAGGGCCATGATTTCTAAATGAAAGGTCATCTAACATATATGCAATAACCTTTATTTATACAAAAGATTAATTTCATAAAATTAATCAAAATCCAGTTCAATTATTTGATGTGTTTGAGAAGAGAAAAATAAATATATAATCAAAGGTCATCTAACAGATGTGTTTGAGAAGAGAAAAATTGCAAAGATTAATTTGATCCAATTCCATTTCCTCCGGTTTAGTTAACACTTTAGAAAAAAAAAAAAAAAACATACTCATACGAAAAAGAAATCATGGGACTTAATCCAACATCAGCTAAGGACATAGAGTATGGTGTGCTCTTAAGAATTGTTGAGTCCTCTTCAAGCAAACAATTGCCTAAAATAGAATGCTTTCGTAGATCCCGCTTTTGAGCCTCTCTCTCCTATGCAATTCCGATAGTATCGTTTCTCCAAGAGCTACCACAAAGCTCTTGGACTCCTCATCTAAACCAGAATCATTGGCCATAATTCTATCCATTAACTTGCACCACCAACACTAAAACCTCTACCAGCAGCATAATCCACAAAGCTGTAAAGAGGTACCACACTCTCACCATACTTCTCAAAGCCATCCAATTCCTGCTTGGCCTTGGCCCTAAGCTCCTCTGCTACCTCCATTGCCTTTCATTTATTGGGTATTAGGGGCCTCTCACAATAGCTATGGACTGCAATCTGGATAGGAGATTGTAGCCACTAGCTACATCCCAAAACTCAATCGAACGCTTGTCATGATTCTTCTTAATTTCCCCAATATATAAAAGGGTGGAAAGTAATATCTTAAACTCAAATCTTTCAAAATAGGAAAAGCAAACCCTTTTTGTAATTTGCTCAGGTAACAGGAGGGGTGACCAAGATCCCTAGTGATAACTTCACATGCACACCATGGTGGCTCCCTGTTTGGCTTGTGATTCAAACCCTAGAGAGAGAGAGAGAGAGATAGAATCTTTCTATTGGGGAAAGATAAGAAAAAGATGATGTTGGGGCATGTCTAGTGTATAAGGATCAAAGCCACATAAAGACTGTTTGTGTAATGAGAAAAGGGGGGAATTGGACTCTCTCATGGTACATAAAGATTAAAGGGTCCTCTAATACCCAAGTAGTAACTTTGCTTTTTTCCTTTTGTGATTCTTTTGACTGCCTTCAAAATTCTCGTAGGGATATACAACTCTTTTAAGTTTCTTATTATTTTCGTCCATGAATATAAGTTTGTTAAGACGAATAATGTAAATCTTAGTATGTTTTATGAACTTATTTTATTCTTTATTTTCTACTTGTGATATGAAACATCAATTTGTCACAACATTCTATAAGTTGAGATAAACGAACCCACCTAATTTCTAAAAGGCAATGGAGGTAGCAGAGGAGCTTATACAAAAAAAAAAAGCTTCATTTAAGTGATTTTTTTTTTAATTTTCTAAATGAAAGGTCATCTAACATATATGCCCAATAAATGAAAGGTCATCTAACATCCAATTTTTAAATGAAAGGTCATCTAACATTGATATAAGTTGGCCGCTTTAAAGTTTCTGCTTCATCTTTGTGAGTTGTAAAAGTTTATTAATATTATTTACTTAAGAAATACTAAAACTACACTCTCATCCCACCAAGTTGATATGACATTTCCATCGATCCTTAATTTTCGTTTCTTTGTTACCAAGGATTTATTGGTTGATGAACACTACCAAGTTAGCCTAAATGAAATGAAAATTGTATTTCTTAAGTAAATTATCAATAATTTTTTACATCAATGAATATCAATAATTTCAAATTTTAAGCACGAAATAACATCCAAGATCTCACAACATTTGTTCAAATTATCACAATCAACCAACCAACCACTATAAGTCCAATAGTCCACTATCTATCTTCCAATTAAATGTATATAGAGGTTCATGAGAAATGAAGCAATATAAGATGGTGTAAAAAGCAACAAGTAGACAATCAAACGTACCATCTAGAACCTCTATTAGAGTTTGAATTTACAAGCAATTTCATGAGAAATAAAGCAATATTGTGAAACTAATTCATTATTTACCCATTCTTGAGCTATTAGAGTTTGCATTTACAAGCAATTTCATGATAAATGAAGCAATATTGTGAAACTAATTCATTTGAGAATGGGTAAAGAAATATTGTGAAACTAATTCATTATTAACCCATTCTTGAGCTATTAGAGTGTGAATTTATAAGAATTGTGATAACTTTCTTTACCCATTCTTGCTCCTTTTCTTTACCCATTTCTTCAAATCACAATTCATGGATATTATTGAGTGATTGAGAGGCATTTAAGGTTTGCAAGGGTTTAGGAGAAACTCATACCTGAGAGAGCTACAAGAGAGTTGATGAACACTGGAGTGAGAGTTGGCAGTGAGAGAGGTGCGCCGGAAACAGCTGCCGGAGAGAGAGAAACTTGCGTGGAGTGAGTGAGAGAGAGAGAGAGAGAGAGAGAGAGAGGGAGGGAGAGAGTGAGAGTGAGCTCGAGAGAGTGAGAGAGTGAGATTGAGAGACAGCGTGAGAGTGAGAGTGAGAGTGAGAGACAGCTAGCGTGAGAGTGGGGAACTAAAAGTGGCGCGCGGGAGGTCTTCAGACAATAAACAGTGCCCAAAATTTTAGAACCCCCGCCACTTTCAGACAATTCTGAAATTCTTTTAGTTCAGCAAAATTTTAGACAGATACCACTTTTAGTTCAGCAAAATTTAGTTCACAAAAAAGCTATTGGTAAACTTTTTTGTGCAACTAAATATTTGGGGTATTTTATTTACAAAAAAAAAAAAGAAAAAAATATAAATAACTACAGTAGCCTGTCAAACTATCAAATTGTATCAAAAAGTCTACTTATTTTGTTATATTTTTATAATACCCCTATTCTTTTAACAAAGTGAAATCAAATGTACGGTTACTTTAATACGATATGAAGAAATTTGTAATTTAGGTAAACTACAATGATTAATTATTTATTATTTCTTCCAAAAAACATTTAATAAAAATAACACACGGATATCCTACGTGAATCAATTCTATTGCAATTTATAAGATGATGCAAAAGCAATCCCGAATAAAAAAAAAAAAAAAAAAGATTAAAAAATAATATTTAATAAAATAAAGAATATGGAGTTGGTATTAAAAAATTAGTAGCTAAAATATAGAATTGTGGTTTGACTAGGTAGAATACATCTTACTGCTGAAGATGCTCTTGAAAGTTCATTGTAGCAGTAATAGGAAAATCTTCTATTTTACAGTGTCTATTGGAGCAAGAAAAGTTAACAAAATAGCTAAATTTAACTAAAAAGCTAGTTTAAAAATACTACTGGAGATGCTCTAAATTTTAATATTTTTTAAAATGTGTGTGTGTGTGTTTTATTTTTTTGCTTTGGTTGTAATATAATATAAAATTAAGGTTTTAGTATTTTATATATTGAGATATTTTGTTATTGTTTTTAAATTTTTGTTAAAAAAAAAATAAAAAAATGGCCTGATACGTGGACAGTTGAATATTAGATTAGTGTTGGAGACAGATGCCCTGATTTGTCAATAAAGGGAAATTCAAAAAGAAAAGAAAAAATTGCACTAGAATTATAGAATGAGAGAAGTGAAAAAGAATAAAAAATGAAGTAAATAAATATGACACTAATTGTATGTTTATTAGGATCGATCGGATCGGATGTTTGATAGATCAAAAATGAAGTAAATAAATTATAACACTAATAGGATATCTGTGCGATCAATCGAACTAATTCATTAGGATCGACCGGATGTTTGATCGATCATTTAATCATATCGCGATCAATCGAACTAATTCATTAGGATCGACCGGATGTTTGATCGATCATTTAATCATATCGCAATCAATCGAACTAATTCATTAGGATCGACCGGATGTTTGATCGATCATTTAATCATATCGCGATCAATCGAACTAATTCATTAGGATCGACCGGATGTTTGATCGATCATTTAATCATATCGCGATCAATCGAACTAATTCATTAGGATCGACCGGATGTTTGATCGATCATTTAATCATATCGCGATCAATCGAACTAATTCATTAGGATCGACCGGATGTTTGATCGATCATTTAATCATATCGCGATCAATCGAACTAATTCATTAGGATCGACCGGATGTTTGATCGATCATTTAATCATATCGCGATCAATCGAACTAATTCATTAGGATCGACCGGATGTTTGATCGATCATTTAATCATATCGCGATCAATCGAACTAATTCATTAGGATCGACCGGATGTTTGATCGATCATTTAATCATATCGCGATCAATCGAACTAATTCATTAGGATCGACCGGATGTTTGATCGATCATTTAATCATATCGCGATCAATCGAACTAATTCATTAGGATCGACCGGATGTTTGATCGATCATTTAATCATATCGCGATCAATCGAACTAATTCATTAGGATCGACCGGATGTTTGATCGATCATTTAATCATATCGCGATCAATCGAACTAATTCATTAGGATCGACCGGATGTTTGATCGATCATTTAATCATATCGCGATCAATCGAACTAATTCATTAGGATCGACCGGATGTTTGATCGATCATTTAATCATATCGCGATCAATCGAACTAATTCATTAGGATCGACCGGATGTTTGATCGATCATTTAATCATGTCAAGTTTTATTGATTGTATCCCGATCAATTTAAGTAATGCACTAATATAATAGAAAATGCTTAGAGTTCAATTAAATGTTCGATCGAACATTTAATTTGTTTGAATTTTGTTCGATTATTTGATGTTATCACGATCGATCTTACGAATGCACTAGGTTGGACCAATTGGATGTCTAATCAAACATTCAATTTCAATTGTTTCAAGTTTGATCTCACATTTGATCATATCATAATCGAAGTTGTTGTACATTATGCAATAAAAATTAAAAAAAATAATAATTGCATAAAATATAAATATATATATATATGTATGTATGTATGGTGATTCTGTGATTGCGATCGATCGCACATTGGGTGCGATCGATCGCAATCACAGAATCAAACACGCGGATCCTTGGCCAAGTGCGATCGATCGCACTAGGTGTGCGATCGATCGCAATCACAGAATCAAACACGCGGATCCTTGGCCAAGTGCGATCGATCGCAATAGGTGTGCGATCGATCGCACTCGGACAGCACACCACGTGACCTATTTTAGGTCACTTTCCCCCCACCCCCACAAAAATTTCCTTCTCCCCACTGCGCCGTACACCTCTCCAACGCTTGGTCCACGCACCTCCGGCACAACTAATTCGTCCACCATTGCCAATCACTTCTACCACACAACCACCACACGGTTGTCTTCTCCGGCAACCATACCAGGTACGTTTTCACCACCTCTAGTACTTTACACCCCATTCCCCATTCCCATCAACACCCCAACCACGAGCACCTTCACGAGATTTTTTTTTTTCTCATATTTCTGCAATTGTGGGTGTTCATCCACCCACATTGCTTTGTTGTGGTTGGGTTTGGATGTTTTTGCAGGGGGTTTTGATCGAAGTTGTGTTGTTTTGCAATTTTGCCTATCTCTAGTGCACGCCAGGTGTTCGACAAAAGTCCCCAATCACGCTCATCATGCCAAGAACTCGAGCTTCGTCCTCCCGAGGGTCTGATACCCGAGCCACTTCTCCCCCGCCCACTTTTGAGGAACGGGAGCTGCTATTTGAGACCACTTTCGCCATTCGCGAAGACTTTGAAAATCTTGAGGGGACTCAATGGGCGGTCGCCGAGTTCAAGCGACGGGGGCTAAAGAAGCTTTTCAAGCCGGTCACCCCCACTGCTTACAGAAAATTGGTGATCGAGTTTTATGTCCACCTATATCATGACTGCAGGAACATAGCTGCCCTCTCTTCGAAAGTGCAAGGCAAAGCTATTGACATAACACGGGCCGACATTGCTGCTGCCCTTCAATGCAATGATGAGCAACCTCCAGAAGCCGCACAACTTGCTGACCAACCGGACAGCTTCTACGTGGCGGAAATTATTGACGACATGTGCGAAGGGATGTATGCCGATGCCCACCATAATGCCGCCAGCCGATCAAAGCTACCTCAACGGCTTTGGTTTGTGGACTCCGTATTACACCGTAATGCGTTTCCCTTGGGGCACAAAAGTCAGAGGCGGGATCAATTTCTTCAAGCACTCTACGCCTTCCATAAAGGTGCTTGGTACTCCATTCCCGACATAATTTGGAGGCAAATTTACAAATTTTGGAATGGGGTGCACGTTGGAGGAGCGGGGTCCACACATTCATGGGGGTTGCCTTTCCCATACTTAATCTCCTACATCCTCCGGAAGAAAGGCGTCAAGGGTACCGCAGCTGATGAACCAGTCACTACTACTCCCATATTTGGCATTCGCCAATGGAACAAGAGCCTCTCCCACATGCCCCAGGTAGCTCCAGCACCAGCAGCTGCTGCGGAAGAGTATGAGGCCGAGCCAATGGCCGAAGATGAACCAATAGTTGATTCAGAGGCAGCTGAGGAGGAGGCCCCGAGAATTTTTCGTGAAGCACGAAACCGCTCAGTTAGTGAAGAAATAGCGGGCCTTCGGAGAGAGTTGGCTGGCCAAAGAAAGGAGGCTCGGAAAAATTACGAATCAATGGACAAACGCCTAGGCGCCTTAGAAGAATTGATGCAGTCCATTGTCAACCGGTTGCCACCACCATCTGCAGGAGCATCATCTTCTAGACAACAGTAAGCAGGGACTATCGTCTGGCTGAAGACATTAAACTTAGCGCTCATGGGAGGCACCCCATAGTTTACCCTTTTTATTTTGTTTAGTATGTTTTAAGTTAATCTTTTTATTTGTCTTTAGTTTTGTTTCTTTTGACTTGCTTTTGTGTTTTCTTATGGGAATGACCCCGTATTTGCACATCATAGATGGTTTTTGAATTGCAAGGTATCAATATATTTTCACTTAAAACTGAGATGAATTATTTTACGGTTTAGATTTTATTTTGTTATATTTAACAGTGTAAAATCTTTCCATAAGGTATCAATATATTCATCATATAATATATATACACTATTAGATCTGTAAAATTTAATATGAATTATGAAATGAGAATTAACTCTTCAAATTAGTCCATATGTAACAACTAACCAAATGGCAAATATATACAATTTAAAATCTTTCTTTAGGAGGATGGAATCGACGGTGCATATTGTGTCACTTTATTTCAAAATTTTAAATAATGCAGTGATATATATATACACAATTTTAGTAGATGTTATTGGGCAGCAATAAAATATATATATATATTTGAGCTTTTCTGCATGGGTGCGGTCGATTGCAATAACAGAAAGTTGGAATCAAACTTTCTGTTACTGCGATCGATCGCACCTTGTGTGCGACCGATCGCAATAACAGAAAGTTTGATTCCAACTTTCTGTTACTGCGATCGATCGCACACAATGTGCGATCGATCGCAGTAACAGAAAGTTTGATTCCAACTTTCTGTTGTTGCGATCGGTCGCACCATGGTTACGATCGATCGCAGTAATCGAATCTTGGATTTCAACATTCTGTTACTGCGATCGATCGCACATTGTGTGCGATCGATCGCAATAACAGATGGATTATTTTTTTTTATTTTACTACGGACTCTTTAGGGTCGACAAAAGTCGACCCTAATACATAAGCATTAGCGTCGACTTTTAGAGTCGACCCTAATGATGTATCTTCAGCGTCCACTTAGAGTGGACGCTATTAGTCATCTATTTTAATTTTTTTAACTTTTTTTTATTTTACTACGGACTCTTTAGGGTCGACTTTTGTCGACCCTAATAAATACGCATTAGGGTCGACTATAAGAGTCGACCCTAATGATGTATCTTCAGCGTCCACTTAGAGTGGACGCTATTAGTCGTCTATTTTAATTTTTTTAACTTTTTTTTATTTTACTACGGACTCTTTAGGGTCGACTTTTGTCGACCCTAATAAATACGCATTAGGGTCGACTCTAAGAGTCGACCCTAATGATGTATCTTCAGCGTCCACTTAGAGTGGACGCTATTAGTCATCTATTTTAATTTTTTTAACTTTTTTTTATTTTACTACGGACTCTTTAGGGTCGACTTTTGTCGACCCTAATACATACACATTAGGGTCGACTCTAAAAGTCGACGCTAATGATGTATCTTCAGCGTCCACTTAGAGTGGACGCTATTAGTCATCTATTTTAATTTTTTTAATTTTTTTTATTTTACTACGGACTCTTTAGGGTCGACTTTTGTCGACCCTAATAAATATACATTAGGGTCGACTTTTAGAGTCGACCCTAATGATGTATCTTCAGCGTCCACTCTAAGTGGACGCTATTAGTCATTTATTTTAATTTTTTTAACTTTTTTTTATTTTACTACGGACTCTTTAGGGTCGACTTTTATCGACCCTAATACATACACATTAGGGTCGACTCTTAGAGTCGACCCTAATGATGTATCTTCAGCGTCCACTTAGAGTGGACGCTATTAGTCATCTATTTTAATTTTTTTAACTTTTTTTTATTTTACTACGGACTCTTTAGGGTCGACTTTTGTCGACCCTAATACATACACATTAGGGTCGACTCTAAAAGTCGACGCTAATGATGTATCTTCAGCGTCCACTTAGAGTGGACGCTATTAGTCATTTATTTTAATTTTTTTAACTTTTTTTTATTTTACTACGGACTCTTTAGGGTCGACTTTTATCGACCCTAATACATAGAGTCGACCCTAATGATGTATCTTCAGCGTCCACTTAGAGTGGACGCTATTAGTCATCTATTTTAATTTTTTTAACTTTTTTTTATTTTACTACGGACTCTTTAGGGTCGACTTTTGTCGACCCTAATAAATATGCATTAGGGTCGACTTTTAGAGTCGACCCTAATGATGTATCTTCAGCGTCCACTCTAAGTGGACGCTATTAGTCATTTATTTTAATTTTTTTAACTTTTTTTTATTTTACTACGGACTCTTTAGGGTCGACAAAAGTCGACCCTAATATATACACATTAGGGTCGACTCTTAGAGTCGACCCTAATGATGTATCTTCAGCGTCCACTTAGAGTGGACGCTATTAGTCATCTATTTTAATTTTTTTAACTTTTTTTATTTTACTACGGACTCTTTAGGGTCGACTTTTAGAGTCGACCCTATTGAACTTTTTTTGTGATTTTTTTTTGTTTTTTTTTTTTTCCCAGCTTATAGCGTCCACTTAAGTGGACGCTATTTGTTAATTATTAGGGTCGACTATTATGGACCCTAAAAGTTTTTTTTTTGCCGCTTAAATTTTTCCCGCCCCTCGGATAATTCCCGCGCGTGTATTAGGGTCGACTTATTAGCGTCCACTATAAAGTGGACGCTAATAGTGCAATTTTCGACCCATTATTAGCGTCGGCTATTAGGTGGACGCTAATACTGAACTATTAGGGACGACTTTCAAAGTCGCCCCTAATAGTTCAGTATTAGGGGCGACTTTTTAGTCGCCCCTAATAAGTCGCCCCTAATGAACAACTTTCTTGTAGTGAGTTACATTTTCATTCCCCCAAAGATTGTAGTACTCTCTGCGTGTCTGTTACTATGTGACCAAAATGAGACATATTAGTCTCCAAAGAACTGATCGCATTAGTCACTACCTGGGCATCGCCCTCTAGTATTATCTTTTGTATCCCCAGGTTTGTACATAGACATGCAGCATAAAACGCTCCCATAGCTTCAGCAGAGCTTGAATCAGGAGCCCCATCTCGCGTCAAACTTCGAGCTGCAATGGTGGTTCCCTGGTGATCACGTACTACAATCCCGATACCCATCCTCTCCTTTCCCACGTCTAAGCTGGCGTCCCAATTGGCTTTAAACCAACCTGCTTGTGGGGCTGCCCAGCAAGTAGTTTTCTCCCCCAAATCATTTCGATGCACATTAGTACAGTTCCGATTTATATCCTGATAGTCATCTACAGCCACCCTTGAATTCTGCACTATAATATTTGGGTGAGTAAGCATACCTCCGTGAACCACATCATTTCTACGAAACCATATCTGTTTTGCAGTTGCAGCAAAAATGGTGAAAGCTTCCTGCCCATGTCTTGTGTATTTACCCTCAGCCACGTGGAAGAATGTTTGGCCTTGTTAGGTGCTCTTTTGAAAAACTCTTTCACTTGCCCCCCAAACATTCTTTGCTGCCGCACATCCCCACAACACATGATACACCGTTTCAGCTTCCAGTCTGCATATCGGACAATCTGGATCCGAAACCACCTTTCGCTTCAATAAGTTATATCTCGTGGGGAGAAGGTTATGACAAGCACGCCACATAAAGTTTTTTGTAGCGTTTGGGAGATTCATAGACCACAGAGCCACCCTCCATATCTCACTCCCATCACTTCGAGATGAACCTTCCGGAAGGGATCTTGCTTCCATGTCTTTCGTCATATAATACGCACTCTTAACCGAAAAACATCCATTCGCCGTTCCTCTCCAGATCTGGATATCCGGTTGGTTTATACTTGCTAGAGGGATTTTTTTTTTTTTTTTTTTCTTTTTATCTCCGTGGCTTCCTCCTTACAAAAAATATCCTTTACTAATTTTTTATTCCACCATCTCGTTTCCACATCAATCAAAGCATCCACCGTGGCATTCGGATTAAGGAACTTCGGACATGATGGAATCATAAACATACTTGGGGATGTAATGCACTTCTCCCCCCATATCTTCACCGAACATCCATTTCCAATTCTCCAAATCATCCCTTCTTTGATAACATCACCCACCCCTTGGATACTTCTCCATGCAAAAGAGGGTTTGGAGCCTAACTTTGCCTCCACAATAGAGCAATTCGGATAGTATTTTGCCTTTAAAATTCTAGAGGTCAACGAGCTCGGTTCATTTTTTAGCCTCGAAAATTATTTTGCCAAGAGAGCCCTATTAAAACAATTTAGGTCACGAAACCCCATTCCTCCTTTATACTTCGGAATACCCATCTTTTCCCAACTCCTCCATTGTATTCGTTTGTCATTCTCAAGATGGCCCTGTTGCGCCAAATACCCACCTAAATTAATAGGCAAATACTTGGTATGTTTTACTCGCAAGTGCACAAGATCAAACAATAGTATTGCAGGCAAATACGAGATCATTCCCACGAGGATTGGTAAATTATGTTTAGAAGTAATTTTCTATTTAATCAAACAGATAAAATTCAATTGTCACAATTGAATTAAAATAAAGAAATAAAATAAAAGATGAACTAGAACTAAAAAGGATTAGGGTTTTAATATCCACCACTAATCAAACTAATTAAGATAACAATATGCCAATGCGCCAATCATACCGGTATATTTAATGTTTGCTAACTTAAGGGTATGGTTGTCTACTCCTTAAGTAACGAATTAGGCATTGGTGTCTACTCTAATTCTTTTCTTTCTTAAAGGATTTAGCATGGGTGTATACTAAGTTGTTCTTCAAGAAATCATAAATCTGTGGAAATTGACAAACACATGAGGTCTAGGGCATAGGTGTCTACTCCTGGTTCCCCATATTGATTAACCCAAGAACCCGGTGTGGATTTCTTTTGTTACTCTTATTAAACCCAGGACTCAATCATCCAAATTAATTTAATTAACTAGTCCATATCACATGCATATGTTGGCCAGACAAACACATATGAGGAATTCAAGATAATAGGAATTAATCAAGTTAAATACACCAAAATATAATTGTAGCAAAGGCGCCAATATTGAAATCATAAATAGATATGACTAGGGCTTCAATCTAGCCCTAATTAAAATATAAACTACATAACAAAAATAAAAGTTGGAAGAGAAAAAAAACCCAAACTCCTCTTGATCTAGCCTTCAGTTCCTTTCCAGAGCTTGTGCCTCATTTCTCCCCACCTATTTCTAGAAGTTAAGAGGTCTATTTATACGCTTTAGAAGTCCTTGACATACTAGTAAACCTAAAAAATTCGTAGGGTTTTAGTCCTATTACAAGTGGAACTTGGAAAACCCTAATATGGAAGGAAAGGAAGTCTGGCCACCTCTAATGTGTCACCAGCGCATGGGTGCGATCAATCGCAACCCGTGTGGGCTCGATCGCACATCTACGATCAAGACACTTCTATTGTGCGCACAATTGAACATGGTTGCTTGTCTTCTCTGGTAGTGCGCTCGATCGTTGGGAACCTGGGATCGATCGCACTGCCAGGAACTCCAACTTTTCTTAATCTCTCTCTTTGAGCCCAAATCTTCTAGATTTACTTCCTTCTCTTCCAAAAGCCTACAAAAGCATGCAAAACACATAAAAGAACTAAAATAGCTTAAATTAACAACGCTTAAGGAATTAACACACATAAGTTTAAGGGCTAAAATATGAATATTTTGGCACTTAACACACCCACAAACTTACATATTGCTAGTCCCTTAGGAACACCAAACTAAAAACAAAATGAAAAACAGAAAACAAAAAGATAAATCCATCTTTCGTGGGATGTACGATTGTATTTAGCTTATGCCTTTTAAATCCTTAGGAATTCCCTAGAGGACAAGTGAAGTCTCGTGAGAGTTTTCCAGGAATGTTACCCACAAACATTATGCACAAGTTCATATTATCCAAAATTAAGGTATCACTCAAGATCATGATTTTCATTCATTAGCAAGCTTAAAAAGATAAACTCCATCTTCACAATGAATTGGAATTTTAAAATTTAATCATTTACAAAAGACATGCTAAGGCATCACAAGTTCAAAACAGTGTAAAGTGAACTAGCACATAAATATGGAGATTCCAATTATTTTCATTGTGCAATGTCTCAATATCTCAAAGTTCACTGAAATCCATATTAGAATGAACAACAATGGCATATATTTCTTTTTTTTTTTTTTTTTTTTTTCTTCGTCAGGTTGTGCAATGCTTGGTTCCTTTAAGCTTTCTTATTGACCCATGTAACGAGTGTTAAGTCAATGTCTCCCAAACCAGATGGTTTTAGGGCATTAGGTGTAGAGACACCCCCAGGACTTACTAACTCGATTCAAAAAAGCTACGAAACCAAACTAACCATGACATTAACCAATTAAAATTCTTCACCTTTTGACGTGAACACTTAATGCTTTGAGGCAAGAGGTCTAGTTACTTAGTGAAAAGCTTATCTATGATCATATTTTTTTTGTTCTTTTTCCTTTTTATCACACACACACACGTATATATATATATATATATATATATGCCAAAGTATCCATCTAATAAATCATCCAGTTTCACCCAAAACATAGAAATACAAACATTAGACTTCATGTCATACCCCACAAATTATGTGCTAATGTGCTTGTGTAAGATCAGATTAAACATGTGAATTCTCAACTGTCCTAAGCAACTAACCAAACTGAAAAACTCAATTATCAAATCATGCGTTCAAAATTTTAAGCTCACCAATGAAATCAAATCACAATTTTTTCAGATCAACCAAAATTTTAAGACAAACATGATTATGCAATTTTTTTTTTTTTTCACAAACAAAAAAAATAAAAATAAAATAAAACCGAAATTTTTTTTTTCTCTTCACAAAAAATAAAATAAAACTGGGACAAAGTGTATGTAAAGTGTCTCCCATACCCCCAAACTTAAATTACACATTGTCCCCAATGTGTCCATAGCATGGAAAGAATTTACCTGGGATATGGACAAAATTGTTTAGAATAACATGGCTCATAGCACAACCCCAAACTTGAGCTGAAGCACACTTATCCACGCAAAATAAAACACTAAACAAATAAAAAGGAAACAAAAACAAAACTAAAAACAAACATAAAAATAAATTGAAAAAGAAATAGAAAAATAATAGGATAGACTATGGGATGCCTCCCATGAGCGCTAAGTTTAACATCTTCAGCCAGATTGTTGTTCTCTCCTTATCCTCTTATTTCTGTCCTGACGAGGATGCTCCTAGATTGGGTATTATTTGGGATGGGAATCCACCCTGTTTTCTTTCACTTAGCTCCTTAGCCATTTGCCGCATTTGGACTTCTAGTCTTTGCATACCTTGCTCGGTTCTTTCTATCGCTTGATCAGTTTTTGCATTGATTTGTCTTTGATCCTTCATGAATTCCCATTGCGTAGTTGCCAAGGTGCGTACCATACTCTCCAAGTCATTCTGCTTTGATTCTTGCATTTGTTGGCTTGCTTGTTGGTAGTTCCTTTGCTGCCCTTGATGGTTCAGAGTATTCTGGTAGTTACTCCATGAGAAATTAGTGTGGTTTCGCCACCCTGGATTATAGGTGTCGGAGTAGGGATTATTCTTGGGAGAATAGTTGTTCTGTCCCACATAATTTACTTGCTCTTGATCTGTAGATGAGTACAAGGGGCAAGTCTCAGTAGTGTGATCAAAATGAGAACATAAAGCACATACCTGAGGTTGCACGGCTTGTTGACTAGGTGAGACGTTCTGAGCAGTCATGGCATTGACAATCATATCCAGCTTTCTTTCCACAGCAGCCATTTGATTTGGGGGTCCACCACTCAGGTTCACTTCATACATGCCCTTGCTCTTTACTCTTTTCCTTCTTTTGGATGAGAATTGTTGGGAGTGTTCACTCAATGTCTCAAAGAGCACTATGGCTTCCCCACTGCTCTTTTCCATCAGCATACCTCCACAAGCTGAATCAACAATACTCTTGTTAATATCATTTAAACCTTCATAAAAAGCTTGTACCTGATCATCTTGAGGCACGTTGTGATGTGGACACTTAAGAAGCAGCGTATTGAAGTGCTCCCATGCTTAAAAAAACAGATCTCCATCTCTTTGTTGGAACGATTGAATCTCCCTTCTAAGCTGCCGTGTCTTTTGAGCGTGAAGAACTTCTTTAGGAACTTGCTGGACAACTCTTCCCAAGTATGAATAGATTCTGCAGGCAAGGAATTATACCACAACTTAGCATTGTCTTTTAAGGAAAAAGAGAATAAGACTAACTTGAGCCTTTCCGAAGTTAGGCCTTGAACGTGTTGAAGTTTGCAGAGATCAAAGAACTCCCTGAGGCGCAAGTGTGGATCCTCCGTAGTTGTGCCTCTGAAGTGAGTCAAGGCATTCAATATTTGTGGGGATATGTAGTAATTGCCTTCTACTGCCGATTGATAGGCTATGCATGATGGCTGGTTGAGGTTTTTCGGGATGAAAGACTACTTTATGGGCCTTTGCACTAGCAACGGGTTTTCTGGAAGTTCTTGCATTGTTTCCTCAACTTCTTCTTCTTCTTTTGTGTTGGAGTTGTCTCCATGCCCTTGTCGAATGGTCCACTCAATTTCTGGATCAAGTGGAAAGAATGTTGAGGCTTGAGATCGACAACCTTGCATAAGAAGATTTTTTTTCTTGTAGTCACAGCAGCTTCAATACTACTATGCGAAAGTCCTCTAGAACTGCGCTCGATCGCAGATTAGTGTGCTCGATCACACTTGGTCTCCGCTCTATCGCTGTATCAGAATGCCGGGTGCTGCAGGCTAAAACAGAACAAAAACAGAGAAGTAAATGGAAAACTTAAAAATATTTATACTTTTTGATAAAAACAGAATTACAATTAAAAATTAAAATAACCAACTAAAGGAAAATAATTCTAAACAAAATTGAACACAATCCCCGGCAAAGGCACCAAAAACTTGTTGTGCCAAATACCCATTTAAATTAATAGGTAAATACTTGGTACATTTTACTCACAAGTGCACAAGATCAAACGATAGTGTAGCAGGCATATACGAGATCATTCCCACGAGGATTGGTAAATTATGTTTAAAAGTAATTTTCTATTTAATCAAATAGATAAAATTCAATTGTCACGATTGAATTAAAATAAAGAAATGAAATAAAAGATAAACTAAAACTAAAAAGGATTAGGGTTTTGATATCCACCACTAATCAGACTAATTAAGATAACAATATGCCAATGTGCCAATCATATCGGTATATTTAATGTTTGCCAACCTAAGGGTATGGGCGTCTACTCCTTAAATTATTGATCTCCCTAAGCAACGAATTAGGCATGGGTGTCTACTCTAATTATTTTCTTTCTTAAATGATTTAGAATGGGAGTATACTAAGTTGTTCTTTAAGAAAGCATAAATCTATGGAAATCGACAAACACATGAGGCCTAGTGCATGGGTGTCTACTCCCGGTTCCCCGTGTTGATTAACCCAAGAACCCGGTGTGGATTTCTTTTGTTACTCTTATTAAACCCACGGCTCCATCATCCAAATTGATTTAATTAACTAGTCCATACCACATGCATATGTTGGCTAGACAAACATATATGAGGAATTCAAAAAAATAGGAATTAATCAAGTTAAGTAACATAATCTGATTATCACAAAGGCGCCAATATTGAAATATTAAATAAGCATAATTAGGGCTTCAATCTAGCCCTCCTAAAGAGTTAGTTACACATAATGAAAATAAAACTTAAAAGAAAAGGGAAAGAAAGAACCGAAAAGTAGCCTCCAATTCCTCCCCCAAAGTTGTGTCGATTCCAGGATCATTATTCTCAAGGTTTAGAGGTTTATTTATAGGGCTTTAGAAGTCCTTGTAACACTAGTAAACCTAGAAAATTCATAGGGTTTTAATCCTATTACAAGTGGGACTTGGAAAACCCTAATATGGAAGGAAAGGGAGTCTGGCCACAGCTCTTTATTCTCTAGTGCACGAGTGCGATCAATCGCAGCCCGTATGCGCTCAATCGCAAGTGCGATCGATCATAGACCATGTACGCTCCTACTTTTCCCAATTTCTCTCTTTGAGCCCAAATCTTCCAGATTTACTTCCTTCTCTTCCAAAAGCCTACAAAAGCATGGAAAACACATAAAAGAACTAAAATAGCATAAATTAACAACACTTAAGGAATTAACACACATAAGTTTGAGGGCTAAAATATGAATATTTTGGCACTTAACAATTACATCCTTCAAATTCATATTCATTTTACATTTTATAAGGAAAATCATGGGTACTACCGATTGTCTTTGTCAACATTTGCATCAAAAATCTCCAGACATCTTGAATGCTATGGAGTTAGTTTCTAATACAAAAGCACTCCTCCAAAAATTGAGAAATGAAGACTGGGATAATTTGCTTGAGAAAGTAATCTCTTTCTTCAAGTAGTTTCAAATTGACATTCTAGATTTGGGTGCTCGTTATGTTGAAGGCCAAGGTCATCATCAACGGAATCACATTATAGTGAAGCATCATTATCATTTTGATATATTCAATGCTACTATAGACTTTCAATTACAAGAGCTCGATAATAGATTTTGTGAAGGGGCAATGGAACTCTTGTCATTTAGTTCAACTTTGGATTCAAATGATGCTTAGGAATCATTTAATATTGATGATATATGTAGTCTTGCAGAGAAGTACTATTCTCTTGATTTTTTTGAGTAGAAGAAAATTATTTTGAGATTTCAGTTGAAGAATTTTGAAGTTGATATGCATAATCATCCGAAATTACAAAGATTGTCTTGCATTGCGGAATTATGTCAAGGATTGATAGAGACAGGAAAATTAGATACATTTTATCTTATTGATAGATTGATTCGTCTTGTTTTAACTCTTCCCATTGTCTACAACAACTACCGAACGAGCATTCTCAACTATGAAAATTATTAAAATAAGACTTCGTAACAAAATGGAGGATGAGTTTCTAGCGGATAATTTAGTTGTCTACATTAAAAGGGAAATTTTCGGAAGCTTCAATTCAGATTTGATACTTGATGATTTTGTTTCTCTAAGACCACGTAGAATGCAATTTTAGACGCTTTGTATTTTGTATTTGTCTTTATTTTTGTACTATTGACTACATGTTAACTGATATATCAATTTGACATATATCTATGTAGTCTTATAGATATGCTTTTTGTGATACACATATTGTGTTATAATTTATATTTTGAATTGTATTTACCATATTATAATAAAAATATAATATATAAAGAGAATAAAACAAATTATTTTATCATTATATGTTATTATTTTATTTTTTCCCCTATAAAAATAAATTCCTAAATTCGTCATTGTAAGAAGTGGTTGATGTAATATAATAAAGGTGATGACTTTAGTGAAAGAAAAGTGAACAAAAATAGTTTTGAAAATATGTTTAATTTTTTTTTTTTTTGGAGAAGTGAAAGTGAGGGGGTAGAATCATTTACCAAACGGAGCCATATTTCCACAACGATGATTTAATTCAAAATCAATCTTTGTAGTTTGTGGTTTTTATAAGATGGAATGAATGGTTAATGGGTAGTAAAGTAAATCCTAGAATACTACGATTTACCAAGTTAGGTTTTGTTATGAAATGAGTGTTAATTGAGACGTGCAATGTGATGTACGTTGTAGTTGTGCGTAGCGAAGGCTTAAGTTGGGGATCCTTCTCAAGCAGTGTAAACGATATGTAAGTGTATTACTTACCGAAGAAAATAATAGTTTTTAAAGCATGTTGTATGAATTGAATCGAGCCAAATATTTTATATTGATAGATGTTTCATGAGTACTTTCGATGATTTCAATTGTATTAAAATATACTTATGAATTGTGTTGATAAAATGTTGTTAAATGTTGCATGCATATGGAAGTAAAGCAAAAATGATTGAATTAGCATGCATCACAAACATGTACATGAGAATGGAGAGTGAGTGAAAGGAATAATTGAATAAGATAATAATGTAATGTAAAGGGATTACGTGCATGGAAAAAGTTTTCAGTGGGATAAAGTTTCATCTGTTCAAAGAATGGGTAGGACAAGTAGGAAGAAAGTCCTGTTCGTTAATAAAATGAATGGAAATAGAAGATGAAATGAATGAAGCACATGAAATGATGAAAGTATGCATTGCATAGTTTATTATGATGTTTATATGATGTGATTTATTAGGAACTTCATACTACATGTATAAGTATTCGTATATTTTTGGATTGGGACTTGGAACATGTGTATACCCACTACAGAAAAAGAATTTTTTCCTGACATGCATTTTCTGACGTGTTAGGTGGTCTGACACGTCAGTAAATGTTACTGACGTGGCATTTTTGACGTATGTCAGGCATTAAAATTTTGGGTGTCAAAAACGAAAAATTTTTGACGTGTCATTAGTAACACATCAGAAATTTTTGACGTGTCAAAATTGGTACATCAAGAAAATTTTATGACGTGTCACTTTCTGACATATCAAAACATTTTCTGACGTGTCAAATTTTGACATGTCAATAAATTTCTTGACGTGTCAAAATTGACACGTCAGTAAATTTTTAAAAATTATTAAAAAATAATAATTTTAAAAAAAAAAATTTCTGGATTTTTTTTTTCAATTAAAAAATTTATTAATCGAAATTATTTTGAAATTAAAATAATATTTTTTAAAAAAAATTCCTTTCACCACCGTCGTTTCTCCCAGCTCTCTTCTTTTCTCCATTTTCTCACTCTCTCTCTCTTCTTTTCTCCATTTTCGTTAATTCTCCATTTTCGTTAATTCTCCAGCTAGCTCTCCATCTCTTCTAATCTCCATTTTCTCACTCTCACTCTCTCTCTCTCTCTTCTTTCCTCCATTTTCAAAAACCCAAACCCAAAAAATCTTCAAAAAATCAAAAACCTAAATAAAACAATCAACCTAAAAAATCAAAAACCCAAACGTCAAACCCAAGAAATCTTCAAAAACCTAAAAAATCTTCTTATCTTCTCTTCTTCTTCTTCTGTTTTTTTTTTTTTTTTTTTTAGCTTCTCTTCTTCTTCTCTTCTCCTTTTCTTTTTCTTCTTTTTCTGCTTCTCTTCACCTTTTCTTTTTCTTCTTCTTCTGTGTAGAGAGATTGAGAGAGAAGAGGGAGCTGGCCGCGCGTGCATAGAGAAGAGGGAGATTGAGAGAGGGAAAGAAGATCTGGAAAGAATAAATAAAAAAAGAAGATCTGGAAATAATAAATAATAAAAGAGAGAAAGAAGAGGGAAAAAGTTGAATGTCCCGCTATTTTTTTAGCGACATCCAACATTTTACCACGTTAGAATTTCTGACGTGGCATTTTCACACGTCAGAAATTTCATTTCATGTTTCATTGTTTTATCTGCAAATAAATAGTGTTTTTTCGTGAAAAAAAAAAAAGGAAATAGAGCAGAAAACAGATTTTTTTTTTTTTTTTTTTCTATATTACTACATGGAGAATAATAGATCAAAGAAATCCAGATCGGAAGGCCAAGAGCAAGAACAGAGTTATTTAATAAAGATTTGGAAAGATTTTGAGTCTCATTTTCATTTAAAATCTTTTCTAATAAAAAAAAAAATTAGATGAAATATATATAATATAAATAAAGCTGATATAAAAAAATAATAATAAAAAAAAATTAAAATTTATTGACGTGTCAAAATGACACGTCAAGAACTTATTGAAGTGTCTAATTTTACCACGTCAATAAATATTTAAATATTAAGTTATTTAAATAAAATTTTTAAGAATTAAATTGAATTTAAATTTCTTAACATGTCAAATATTGACACATCAGGAAATCCTGACGTGTCAAATATTGACACTTCAGGAAATCCTGACGTGTTAAATGTAACATGTCAATAAATATTGACGTGGCACATTCAACACATCAAAAAAAAAATTTGTTGACGTGCCTCTTTTGGCATGTCAATAATTACTGAAGTGGCAAAATTTGGTTACTGTTTGCCACGTCAAAAACCATCCGATTTTTTGGAGTGTCGATTGAATGCATATAGTGTTTTATTGGTTTCTTGCTTAGATATGCCTATATGCTTCTATTTCACTTGAGGTTTTGGAACATATGTATATGTGTGTAACTGAGTTGTACATATATGATATAACTTAGATGAATTTGTATGTTGTTCGGAATAAATTCACCCTACAAGCCCACCAAATTCTGGGCCCAATGGCCAATGATAGGTCCATGAAGATATTAATTAAATAGTAAAGGCTATTTAATTAATTAATAGTCTTATATTCCAATCAGGATAATATTGGAATAAAGACGTCCTACTTATCTCTACAAGATGACTATTCAATACTATCTCTACATAATATCGGTTGAATGTTTATCTCTGCATAATAACTGTTGAGCTCTATCTCAACTTTGGACTCTCAAACCAATTCAAATAAGAAGATCCAGTTCAAATCTACTTCAACTCTCCAAGCCTATAAATAGGCCCCTACACAAGGTACTAAAAGATCTTGAATTCTGAAATATCCTCACACATATTATTGAGCATATTGAATTATTGTGCGCCGAAGCATAATGTTTCTCTGAGAAACTTTCTGACTTTGGCATCGGAGTGTCCCCGGTTCGCCGGGGACCCCCTTGACAATATTGCCTTTTTTGTAGTGATTTTGAATGCACGACGACGTATTGAAGATCCCAAAGAAAGCGCATCCACCGTGTTGAAAACTGTTCTAACATATGTGTATGTTTCCGAATTGGAGATTGGAATGTGCACATGTACTCATAGCTAAAATAATATGTTTTAAAGGTCTTTCATATCTACAATGTTTATTCATCAACTTCGAAATGTTTTTATAAGAAATGTTTTACTAACGGTAGCTGTTATTGTAAATTCATGGTAGAAAATGGAAAAGTTGGCTCATTGTGAAAATACGAGTGATTTGTATAGCTAATTAGATTATGAATTCATATGTCTGTCTATGTTATTGTGGCAACCTCACAATTGCATATTTTTTATGATTGCAGGTAATGAGAGTATTGATGAGAATCTAGTACTGGCCTCATACTTGGGCCACTTCGAACAAGGTCGTAGGGTGCTGCATGCTTTTTTTTTTAGATTAGGATGTGTTAGTCTAACTCTTGTATACATCATTTTTGTTGTAACTAACAGTCATGATGTATTTATGGCTTGTGTTGCTTGGGAAACTTTTGTATAACCATTAATTTGTTATGTAACTGTCACAATATAAAAGTCTAAAGAAATATAGATGATTGTGTCAGTTCTGTATGTGTTTTTTTTTTTTGAACAAATTGAAATTCTTATTCAATATCTGAAAGACCCAAAGGGTCATAAAATAGCAATGGAAGCTTCCTTCCTTACAATTCCACGGATTTCAGATGGAAGGGAATCCACCCAGGAAGTCTCAGTAGCAAGAGTGAGGGCCAACTTTGCCAACTCGTGGGCTGCACTGTTGGCCTCCCTCTTTGCATGTACAAACCGTGAATTACCCAAACCTCCTAACCCCAACACAGCTCCATCCACTAAATGCCCATAGGCGCTCGTACAGGGTTGCTTCGAATTAATCGCTGTGATAATCTGCTGAGCATCTCCTTCGAAAATAATGTCCGTTAAACCAAGCTCCTTGGCAAAGATTGTTGCATGAAGAGCCGCTTGTGCTTCAGTAGAGACAGAGTCAAGCTTGCAGTCCATAGGTATGCTTCGAGCGGCCACAAAATTCTCCAGCCAATCTCTGGAAATCATACCCAACCCAGTTTTGTTCCGACCATTATCTAGGGCTGCGTCCCAGTTTATCTTGAATTCTCTAAGAGGGGGTGGTTTCCAGTTTAGCTGAGCCACCATTCTGTCCGGTTCATCAGTGACCTCGTCCCTAGCATTTGCTCTGCGGAAGTCTTCCAGAGAATCCATAGCCTCCCGTAAAAGCTGGTTTGGGTGAAGGAAAACCCCCTCATGAATCAAACTGTTTCTTCTCAACCACAACCTCCTGGCTATTACCGCAACCAACTCCAGTTCTGTTTTATCACAACGTTCAGACAAATCCTCAAAGACTTCGAAAAAATTCTTTCCCTCACATTTCTGCTTCTGGAATTTGGCCATGCCACAACCCCATACGTCGTTAGCCGAGGGACAGCTCCACAATATATGTTCCAAGGTCTCCTCCTCCCTATAACATACTGGCCGGGCACTTCTTTTCCTGAATCACACCCCTCTTAAATAAATTGACCTTTGTGGGGAGAAGGTTGTTTAGAGCTCTCCACATAAACAAATGAACAACCTTTGGAACTTGTAGCTGCCAGCAAACCTTCCACACACTTGTACCTTTTCCCGTGTTCGATCCACTACTACGTAGAGAAGCAGCCATCTCCATTCCCATATGGTACGCACTTCGAACAATGAACTCCCCTGTCGTGGTGCATCTCCAAATTAGCCGATCCTTGGGTTGGAGAGGACTCAATGGTATATTGAGTATTACCTTAGCCTCTTCTTCTAGAAAATTGGCTAAGATTAAATTACTATTCCACCTCTTAGTATCCTGATCAATTAAATCTTTTACTCTAGCCTCTTCATCAAAACCATTATTAGGCGACTGCACAGTGAAGGAAATTGGAGTTGGAAGCCAACGACAACCCCATATCTTGATGTCCTGTCCGTTCCCTACCCTCCATAACAACCCATTCTTTAGTAATTCTTGAGATTCCATGAGGCTTCTCCAAGCATAAGAAGGCCTCGAACCCACTGAAGCGTCCAGAACAGAACTATGGTGAAAATACTTAGCCTTAAGAACACGGGCAGCCAAGGATTCTGGTTTGGTAAGAAGTCTCCACACCTGCTTGGCCAGCATTGCCTTATTAAACATAACCAAGTCCCAAAAACCCAGCCCTCCGTTTGACTTAGCAACACCCATTTTTTCCCAACTCATCCAATGAATTTTCGAAAAATTCTCCTTATGGTCCCACCCGAATCGCTGCATCATTCCATTTATCTCCCTACATAACACCAATGGAAGCTGAAACACACTCATGCAATACGTGGGAATCGCCTGTACAACCGCCTTAAGGAGAACCTCCTTACCCGCCTGGGATAAAAAATTATATTTCCAATTGTTTAAGCATCTCCATACCTTGTTTTTGATAGACTTAAAGGACTGGTATCTGGATTTCCCCACAAGAGCTGGGAGGCCCAAATATTTGTCAAAACTATGAGTTGCTTGGAGGCCTGACAATTGAATAATTTCATTCCTTCTTTCCAAACTAGTATTCCGGCTAAAGAAAATGGATGTCTTATTTTTATTCAAACATTGGCCCGATGCCGCTTCATATTTCTCTAAAATGTTAGTAATGCGTCTCCACTCAACCAAATTTGCCTTACAGAATAACAGGCTGTCATCTGCAAAGAAAAGATGGCTTAGTCGAGGGCCATTCTTGGAAGAAGGTACCCTAGTGATAACCCCCTTATTCTCCGCCTGAGTGAGTATAGAACTGAGGGCCTTCGCACAAATCAAGAAAAGATAAGGGGAGAGTGGATCACCCTGTCGAAGACCCCTTGATGGATGAATGTTCCCCGCAGGTTTACCATTTATCAAGATGGAATATGAAACTGTACTTACACACCCCATAATCAGTCTGATCCATTTTTCAGGAAACTCCATCAGTCTCATCTGTATGTGTTATGTAATGTTAAATGTCTAAATGTTTCCGCTACGTGTTATAGAACTTGATATTACGACTTCATGTTTATGAGATGTACGTAAGGTAATAATATTATGACGATTTGGCTTTTAGTTATAAAAAGGGGTTGTCATAACATATCAATGACGACTATTTGGTTGTTACTGAGATAAGGAAATCAATGATGTTGTCGTCACTAATATGCATATCGTATTCAAAGGTATATTTTACATAGCATATTAGCGACAACAATAGGGTCATTGCTAGTATCCTTATCATATTTTAATGTTTATTTTAGACTGCTTATGAACGACGATCTGCCTTATATATATATATTAATTTTCAGATAGCATATTTGTGACGATAAATGAGTTGACACTGTTATAATGTATTTAGCAAAGACAAATGATGTCGTGAATAGTAACCATGTCGTCACTAATTGCTTCTCATGACATCCCCTGCTCGAAAAAAATTTCCGCTTCGATATTAGTGACAACCTTTGTGTCATTGCCACTGATAAGCACGTATTAGTGATGGCTACCAAAAGTCATCACTAATAAGCTTGTCGCTAATGACTAAATTTCTTGCAGTGCCGGAGATCAAGAGAATATTTATCCTTGCATCATACTACAAAATGAGACTCAACAATAATAGTAAAGATTACAAGTGTTGTTTTGGATTCTAAAATCCTTTAGGGAATTATTGCATTTGAATTGACATTAATATAAATGAATTTTTTTTTCCTAGTTGAGCCTCAATGTTTATTGCAATCAATATTATTTCAAATTGCTCCTTATGTCTTGCGATATCTTTCAAAAACATAGATTATTCTTGGGAAATTGCAATCTCAAACGCATCTTAAATAAATATTTCCATCCAATTCATTTACCTTTTTTGTTTTTTACAAAATTAAAAATATACCCACAGAATAGAAAAGAAAAAGGGAAAATACACTTTACCCCTGAACTATTCACTCATTTGCACTTTTAATCCCAATGTTTAAAAAGTGACACTTTAGCTCCCAAAGTATCTGATATTGACACTTGACCCCCATGAAGTACACTTTACCCCTAAAGTATTTTGAGTTAATACTTTACCCTCTTGAAGTAACTAAGTTTTGGGGGGTAAAGTGTCAATTTAGGAAGGTAAAACGTCAATTCAAAATACTTCAGGAGGTAAAGTATACTTCATGGGGGTCGAGTGTTAATGTCAGATACTTTGGGGGGTAAAATGTCACTTTTTAAATATTAGAGTTAAAAGTGCAAATAAGTGAATATTTATGAGGGTAAAGTGTATTTTTCCCAAAGAAAAAACAAAAGTAACCATATAATCATCTCCTAACATAGAAGAGACAGTGGCTCCATCGTTGTACTGAAAAAAACTTAAAAAATAATTTTTGAACTCAGAAACCCAACATGTTAGTAAAGTGAATTCATTTGAAGCTCTACAGTAATATAAAAACCTTCAATAAAAGCTAGAAATCCATGCACGTTATATAACAAAACAAAAGAGTCCATTAAATTCATCTCCGTTGGTTACCTTATTTAAATGAATAGTCTCCGTACATTTAAAGAGCTTGTCAATCAGAGTTGCTTGTGCTGCATGTGGGAATAGTTTTCCATGGAAGGGGAGAGAAATGAATGGAAGAGGATATTATTGAGTTCAGCTATAGTGGGACAGACAGAGACAGTGGAAGCAGCACAACAAAGATCAAAGAGGAAATCATAATTATTGGTCTGATTAATCCAAAGTGAGAACAGGCAAAGACATTGGCTCAAAACATAGAAGTTAATGGATACATGGGTGCTGCAAGCTCTCTCCCCTTGGAGGATGGAGGGGAAACTACGGCTCCAAGTAATCTACAAAATTCAGAATCATGCAGACCAAATTTTAGTTCTCCAAATAATTAATTATCAAAACTGACCAATATTACAACAGAACACAAAGTACAAATCAATGAAATGTAAAAAAAGAGTTTCAAGCCCCTTCTAATTAAGTGAGTAGCTGCCAACCTTCAAAATCAAGTCTTATAGTAACTAGCAAACTATTGTGTGATTCAACTGAACTAGTGTATCATCATGAGAATGAACAAATTAAATTTCAAAAGAACTTTTGGTAGACAGTCTAGATTGATATACTACATTAAAATTGCACTTCACACTTCCAATTTCAGCCTTAACGAAATTGGAAGTGTGAAGTGCAATTTTAATGGAGTATATCAATCTACACTGTCTACCAAAAGTTCAAAAGAACTTTTGGTAGACAGTCTAGATTGATATACTCCATTAAATTTTAAGTATGCCTTTAAAATTTAATTTCTAACCTCTGGAAGAAGCATCCTCATCATCTAATGGGGTTTCTGGTGTAGGAGATGATGGAGAATTGCCGACGGCTACCCTAGCCTCAAGCATCATCGCAATGACCTCTCTCATTGTTGGCCTATTAAGTGGAGATGTACTGGTGCAGAACAATGCAATCTTGAGAACTAGAGACATCTCCTCGGTCATCCACTGCGCACTCAGATCAAGCCGTTTGTCAAATATTTCGATTGTTGGAAGCTTGTCATGGATTGCTCTTCTCACCCAAGTGACTAGATCACCTCCTTGCTCCAGTGGTTGAACAGGTAACCTCCCAGTAATTAATTCCAGCAAAACAACCCCAAAACTGTAGATGTCACATTTCTCAGTCACTTTCATAGTGTAGGCATATTCTGTTACAAAATTCAAGAAATTAAAAGGTTAGAAGGATCAAGTGGGTTAAATATATTGTCAATATTAGTTCCAATGCCATCTTTTAAACATCTCACAGTGAGTTTTTTTTTTCTTCTCTAAAAAGCACCACTTGACACATTTATTATAATATGTTTTCCAAGAACAGTATTATAACATATAACTGAAAATTGAACACATACGAGTAGTAAGCACGCTATTAGTTTTTATCTCTGAATAAGATATGCCACATTTATAATCTGATTGAGGTCCACGCAACAACAGTTGTCTAGAGAAGAAGTCTAAAGATAAGAATGCATTCATTTAAGGATGCACATTTCATGGCATTATTGTTTGACGAGAGGCATAATTGACATGACTGAAGGCTATTAACAAACTAAATGGTAAGATGATGAAGGAACTATGCTAGAATTGTGTTAGAGAAGGTGAAAATGATTCTGGTTGCCTACAATGCATCCCGAATACTGGTTGAGTATTGCTGAAGAGATGGAAATGATGAAGAAAAAAAATCCTGATGATGTTCACAGGATGCAGCTATGCCCAATGATGAAAGTTAATTAGCCACCAACAAAACTAACATAAAATTAATAGACAACTGTCATTTAAAATCACTGAATTTTTATATTTGGAGGTAAAGTGTTAAGGAATGCAATCGACACTAAGAAGGAAATCAGAAAGAGATGATGGAGAAACTGAGGGAATGATCAGAAACACACCTTAAACCCTGCAAGATTGGCTTACATCAGAAGACTGGAATGAGGTTTTGAATGATTGGTAGTTTGTAATTTCTCTTTTCCTAAATGCTTTCTAGAAGTATGAGCTCCAATATGAATTTAATCAGATAAATATGGCAAGTGTTACTTGGACAATCACAGCAATTTATTAGGCCAAGCACATAACAGGCATCACCACTAGGAGAGAGAAGGATGAGCACATAAAGCATAAGAACAAAAAGTAGTAATCAATAGCCTTTAGTCATATCCTTACCTGGAGCAATGTAGCCATATGACCCTGCCACAGCAGACATGGATTTTGATGAGTACGAAATGTCCACCAACTTTGCCAAGCCGAAATCTCCAACATGTGCTTGAAGAACTTCATCTAGTAAAATATTGTTAGACTTTATATCACGGTGAATGATTCGGGGCTTACAATCATAATGAAGATAGCACAAGCCCTCTGCTGCTCCAAGAGCAATTCCATATCTAATATTCCAGTCCAGTAAACATGATTGCTCATTTCCATGTAGATGTTCTCCTAGGCTTCCATTCGCCATGTATTCATATAAGAGCAGATTGGAGTCCAGGTGATAGCAAAAGCCATGGAGCTTGACAATATTACGATGCCTGATCTTTCCAAGGGTCAATATTTCAGCATGGAAGCTGCTATCAACATTCGTTCCTTCACCATGGGACTTCAGCCTTTTGACAGCGAGCACCTTGCCATCAGCCATGAGAGCCTTATAAACAGTGCCATAGGCCCCCCTTCCTATAACTGCATCTTCTGAGAAGTTGCCAGTAGCTTCCAAGAGACCCTGGTAGGTGAAACCTTCTTTAGGAGAGTAATAGTTATCTAACATGTCAGTTTTGATTTGTTGTTCGAGCGAAACAAAAGTAGGCCCATGGTGCTTTATGGCCCAACAAACACCCACTATAATAAGCAGACATATCAGCCCAACAACTGAGAATATGCTCACTATTTTCTCTTTTGATGAACCCTCTCTTTCCCAGCTTGGTTTGGAAGTAAAAGATGGAGTTGTTGATGGATGATTAGAGCCTGAGATGCACAATCCATTGTTTCCAGCAAAATTTGTGGAATCCATTCTTCGGAATGCAGGGGTATTTGGCACAATTCCTACCAGGTGGTTGTTAGAAAGATTGCACACCAGAAGGCTAAGCAGTTCACCAATTGATGCTGGAATTTCACCAATAAGCTGATTGTCATTCAAGTAGAGAGTTTCCAACATCTGCAAGTTCCCCCAATAGTCAGGAATCGGGCCAGAAAGTTTGTTATAACTTATGTTTAGGGAGATCTGTAGAGCAGTAAGTTGACCCAGCTGGACAGGGATACTACCAGAAAATATATTTCCTCCCATTTGTAACTCTGTAAGTCGAGCCAGACCACCTAAGCTACTTGGTATAGCTCCCATCAATCTGTTATCTGAAAGCTTCAAAAGTTCCAGATTCACTAGCTTCCCAAGTTCATCTGGGAGATGGCCAGTAAATTGATTCCTACTAAGGTCAAGCCTCTGTAGTTTGGTACAGTTTCCCAACTCATGGGGAATACTTCCTGTGAGCTGATTAGAGGAAACATTAAATGTGACAAGCTGAACTAGATTTCCAATCTCCAGAGGAATATGCCCAACAAAAAAGTTATCTGACAAGAGCAGCCTCTCTAAATTTCTAAGCCTGCCTGCCTCTGGGGGTATTAGCCCTGAGAATTGGTTTTGATAGAGTTCAAGAGCAGAAAGATTGTGAAGTTTATATAACTCAACAGGAAGGCTTCCAGTAAACTGGTTGTCACCCAGCATTAGTTGCATTAGAGACTTGCATGTTCTTAGGCCATAAGGTATATTTCCAGATAACCTATTTGACCCAAGGCTCAGAAATATCAGTTTTTTATTCTTGCAGAGATGTGGAGGTATGCTACCGTTAAGATTATTTGCGGACATGTCAACAATAGAAAGGTTACTGTTAAGTCCAAGGTGAGGAGGAATAGAACCCTCAAGATGATTGTCAAAAAGCTGCAAATCCACCAAGTATGTGAGATTTTGAAACTCTAGTGGGATTTGACCCATCAAAAAATTTATGGACAAGTCCAGATTCTGCAGCAGCTTTAGTAGTCCAAGTTCCCTAGGAATACTTCCCTGTAGGAGGTTTTCGAAAAGGTGAAGCAAGCGAAGGCTAGAAATCTGGCCCAACTCTCTGGGAATGAACCCACTCAACCGGTTTTCAGAAAGATCTATCTCAATAGCACTAGTACAGTTCCCTAGTTCCACTGGAATTGTTCCATTCAACTGGTTGGTGTATATGTACAATCTTTTTAGTTGGGTTAACTTCCCTAGCTCTTTGGGTAAAACTCCTGTGAAAGCATTTTCATGCAAGGCAAGTAATTCCAACCCACTGATATTCCCAATTTCGAGAGGGATCTCACCAGACAAATGGTTTTGCCAAAGGACCAAATTGGTGAGATTCTTAAGTTTCTGGAGCTCACTAGGAAGAGAACCTTCTAGCCTATTCTGTGACAGTCCTAAAACCTTTAAGCTCTCACACTCACTAATTTGAGCTGTTATTGCACCCGAGAAAAGGTTTCTACCAGCTCTGATGATCCTAAGCCGTTTCAACTTACCAATTGAAGTAGGAATTGAGCCAGTGAGATTATTACTATAAACGACAAGCTCTTCAAGCGAAGTTAAATCTCCAATCTCTTTAGGCATTTCACCATACATGTAATTCTCACACAGGTAAACCTTTCTAAGTGCCACCATTTTGGTGATTGGGGCCAGCAATTCTCCATGAAACCTATTTGTGCAAAGGTCTAAAATCTCTAGATTATGACAGTGAGCAAGATCTTTAGGAATGGGACCAGAGATGAAGTTTGTGGAAACATTCAACTCTGTTAATTGAGGGAGATTACAAATGGTCGGAGATAAAGTACCAGACAGGTTAAAGGCATTGAGATTTACAGAAGTTACCTTGAAATCTGTACACCCTATGCCAATCCAGTTACAAGGAGTCAAGTCAGACGAATTCCAGCTCTCAAGATTGTTGTCAGGATCAACAAGGGAGCCCTTAAACTCCAGAAGAGAAACACCATCTTCATTCAAAGATTCGACAAGAATGACACAGAAAAACATGAACAGTAGTACCAAGTGAAAGAGCTTTTGCATAAGAGAACTCCATGGCCTTGCCATTTGAGCAAGTTGACAAGACTAAGAATAACAAAGGCAATGATCTTGATGCAAAACAAAAAAATCGCTCTTGGGTAGATCAAAATAATGATCAAATAGCTCAGAGATAAAAGGAAAACTAGGAACAGAGCAAGAACACGCACCAGAAAAGAAAGAGTCGCCTCACGCGGTGACATTAACTGAATTTAACTAATACCCAACTGAGCTTTTAAGCCGGGAAGCAGGAAAAACAATAAATAAGCCCCCACTCCCGCGTATGGCAATCAATAAAAGCAGGGACACGGATAAGGGAGAGAGTGAAAAGGAGAGGCAGAGACGTACCTCAGAGGATGAGAGACAGAAAACAGAGAGACAGAGAAAGAGATAAAAGGCATAATATTGATTGATGAAGGCAAGAACGTGGTCCAAGACCGTGAGAGTCACAATCCGAAGCAGTGCACTATGGGAGTCAACTGCAGCACTTTACAGCAAAAGTGCTTTCTGGTTTCTTCTCCTTCATCTTCTTCTTTCTTTTTCCTCTGCTGGGTATCCACCAGGTTAGGCCTTTTCGCATTATAAACATCGTGTTTGTTTGATAGACAGAATTGATGGGCGTGTGGAACTTTTGACGGTGCAGATTCGCAAAGACGGGGGTTGTGGAAATGCCCAGATCATCATCTCCGCTATTCTTGCTTGGAATTTGCTTTTGGGATTTTTGTTGTGCTTCTAGTAAATGCACGAGTCTGGATTGTCATCATTTTCTCCTAGACCGTTGGTGAGTGCCACAGTCCCTCCCTCTGCCGACTGCCTGGGGTTTTCCTGTAATTACGCGCCAGTGCACTTGAACGCGTCGCAATTACAAGAAAATAAAATAAATATTCACAATTTATTTGGTTTGGGTGTGCTTTTTTTTAGCATCCTTTTGTATATATATATATATATATATATATATATATATATTTTTACTGTTTTTAAAATTGCGAATACTTTTTTTTTCCTTTTTTTTTTTTAGAAAAAAAAAAAAACCTTTTGAAACTATGTTTGGACGGTTACACAAGATTGAGAAAATATGTTTGAAAGGGTGAATAAATTAAATATAATACAAAATTCTTGTTTGAGTGAGAGTAATTTTTTATGTTTTTTTTTTTTTTTTTTTGGAAATCAAAGCATGGAGGTCGATCAAAAAAGTTGATTACCATGAGTACATTAAATTCTTCGCACTGTGTAGGAAGAGAGCGTGGATGATCATGATTTCATCTTCATTGTCAAACAGATAAAATCGAGCAGTTGGATTTCCCACTCTTTTATCCGATGATTTCAAATTGTACGGTGTACTGAG
This sequence comes from Corylus avellana, assembly GCF_965113065.1. Classification (NCBI taxonomy): domain Eukaryota; kingdom Viridiplantae; phylum Streptophyta; class Magnoliopsida; order Fagales; family Betulaceae; genus Corylus; species Corylus avellana. The sequence goes on from NC_142492.1 coordinate 19,684,774, forward strand.
GGGTTTAGGGCATAAATGAATAAAGTTATTCATGAGCTTGCTTGATAAAGTTCGATTTGTGCGCGACTTGATTATTAAATGAGCTATTCGTAAACACGAAACTAGGCTCAATTATTAAACGAGACATACTCGTATAAAACTCGGCTCGACTGAAAGGTTCCAAACAATGTTGATATAGTTTTTGGTACGGCTTGACCGACGATGGATTGCCTGCAAAATAACAAGAACGTCAAAGGGTCCCAGCCTTGGCCAAAGACTCTCCGATACTTAAGTTAGCATGTTTTGTCTAGAGTGAAAAATATAGTAATGAGCTAATGTCCCTTTTTGAGAATGATTCGATCGATCTCTTTTATTGGGTTTTATATAACTACTTTCTCCATATTCCATCTTCAGGTGATTGAGGGATAGTGGAAGGTAACTTAGAGATAAGGAGGTGGTTGATAGATAGTGGGAGGTAGTTTAGGGATAATGGAGGGTGGTCAATGCATCATGGGTTGTCCATATTCAAATAATGGTTGAGAGATAATATAACGCCCTAGGAATTAATTAACTCATAACTAACTTCATAGTTCGTCCCCCAGCCTTATTCCGTGAGGAACAAGGCTCAGGGATCTCTACTCCTCGAAAAGAGAGGATACTAAGCAGCGGAAACATCAAGATTCTATAAACATTAATCATTACAACTAGAGCATCTACCAAGGAATATCAAAGTAGTTGAAATCACACTATACAAGTCATCTTTACATTGGTCCATGCTATACCTTAATATGCATGATAAGTGCTAAAATATTAGCCCATTAATTTATATATGTTAATCTCTTAGTTTTGTTAGTTTGTGCTACTTTATTTTCTTTTTGTGTTTTCTGTGTTTTTGTAGGTCATGGAAGAAAAGGAAACATTTCTGGAAAAGCTACAAGTCCAAGGGCAATTTCGGGAAAAGGCTGAAGTGTGCAATCAAGCGCACAAGACCTAGGCTCGAGCGCCCAAGCCAAGGAGCGAGTGCAAGCTTGCGCTCCCGAGCACAAGAAGATGGCTCAAGCATCCAACACTAGAAGTTCGATTGCAGTTGTGCGATCGAGCGCACTACTCCTACAATCGAGCGCACTCGTGCACTGGAGAAAAAAAAGACATGCGGCCAGAATCCTTTTCCTCATCAAACTAGGTTTTCCAAGTCCTAGTTAAACTAGGACTTAAACCTATGAGTTTACTAGGGTTTCTAAGACTTCTAGGGTTTTTCTAAGCCTATAAATAGACCTCTAAGCCACACAATTCGATATAGAATTCAAGACAATTTAAAAGAGGAGAATTTGGAGGTTACTTCAAGGAGTTGTTTTCGGTTCTTTCTTTTCCCTTTATTTTAATTATGTGTAACTAAATACTTTAGTAGGGCTAGATTGAAGCCCCAATTATGTTTCTTTAATATTTCAATATTGGCGCCTTTGTGATAATCATATTGTCATTCTTAACTTGATTATTCCTTACTTTATTGAATTCCTCATATGAATGTGTTTGGCCAACATATGCATGTGGTATAGATTAGTTATTTAAGTCAATTTGGATGACCGAGTCTTGTGCTTAATAGAGTGACAAAAGATATCTTTGTGGGTTCTTGGGGTAATCAACATGGAGAACCGGGAGTATACATCCATGCCCTAGGCCTCATGTGTTTGTCGATTTCCATTGAATTATGTTTTCTTAAATAACAACTTAGTATACATCCATGCTAAATCTTTTGAGAAAGAAAAGAATTAGAGTATACGCCCATGCCCTTAGGTTGGTAAACATTAAGTAATCTTGATATGATTGGAACACTAGCATATTGTTATATTATTTGAGTATGATTAGTGGTGGATATCAGAGCCCTACCCTTTCATTTATCTTTATTTCTTTCAACATATCAATTTCGTGACAATCTTGATATTTAATTTAGAAAATCAATTCTAAGCAAAATCAACAATCCTTGTGGGAATGATATATATATATATATATATATATATATATATATATATATATATATATATATATAATGAGATTCTGAAATATTCCCCATAGACGGCGCCAAACTATTGATGACAATTTTTTGAGGAGTGATACGGGGTGTGCCGGCGGGGGATAGTTCCAATGCCTAAGTCAGTAGTTGATTTGAGAGAAGGAGAGCAAGTAAGCAAAAATATCTTGAGAGTGATTTGTGATTCAACTTTTCCACTTATGTTGAAATGTGATTTTGCCACAGCAAGCGAATTGGCCAAGTTGGCTTCAACCCACAAGAATTTTCTCTCACACCCAGCCAAAGGCTTATAACTGCTTAGATATTCTTGTGATCTTAACAAATATATATTTTTAACCCTGTACAAAATACATGCAAGTCAAGTAATACAAAGCTTTATGTGGAAACAATTTTTTCTTTATAGTAGTGATGATTTAGTCCCCATTTTTTTTTTTTTTTTTTAAAGCAATGAGTTATCACGGTGCATATATTTATATATAGAGAAATGCTCCCATTGCCATTAATTGCTACGTGTTTAACAAGCGGAAAGGAAAATGTCAGATTATATGTAATGTTGTCCCACATGGGTTATGTATATTTATTGCCTGTCTTATTAGCCTGTATATATAGGCCTCTTCTGTACATTATTCAGTGTGATTCAGTATACAATCTTATTCTCAACATGGTATCAGAGCACAGGTTCTAAATCACCTTTAATAAATTTTTTTTCTTTTGCATCCCGTTTTCTTTTTCCGGCCTCGCTAATGTTTTCCGGCAAATCTTTCGCTCTGTCCTTCACGATTCTCTCTCTTCTACTCGTTGTTTTCAGCGGATCACTATACCGCTCGAAACCTAGGAAGATGACCGTTCTAGAGCCACCGCACACAGTCCCATCGGAGTTCTCACGCTCCCACACGCGCCGCCCAAAGTCTCGAGTGCTCCGCCACTACCATTCTACCACAGGCCACCACTGTGGTTCGCTTGCTTCTCTCGGCACACCCATTGACAGATCTTTCTTTGGCAACTCCAGCACCGTCAACTGCAGCCCATTCCAACGAGCCACGCCCCCTCACGCGCGCCTCCAAGATCGGCGCGTGCATCTCACGCACTCAGGCCTCGCCATCACTTCCGCAAGTGTACCACACGTGCTAGGGTCTTCAAACTGCCATGTCAGCCCTAGCGCCACATCAACCATAGTTCCATGTCAGCCGAGTGCCACATCCGCCCTAGTGCCACATCCGCCCTAGTGCCATGTCATCAACACTGCCGCGTCCGTTGACCATTGACTTTTTAGTTGACTTCCAGAGTTGACCAGGTGCTTTCTACTCTATTTTTTCGTCCTGATTTCATATTTGTGGTATGTTTTTGCATTTGACCCTTCTAGATGGCACAAAACGAGATTTTTCATCATGTTGAGACTATATTAGATGGCACAAACTATATGGTGTGGTCCCAATCTATGTGTAGCTTTCTTAAAGGCCGCAAGCTTTGGCTTTATGTGACTAGGGAGGTTAAAAAGCAATTAAAGGGGCTTCTGAATTAGATAAGGCTTTCACCACTCGTCTTATTGATTGGGATAGTAAGCATCATCAGATTCTTACGTGGTTCCGTAAACCACTATCCCATCTATTTCTACGCTCTTTGGCAGCTTTGATGAAACAAAGGGTGCTTGGGATATGCTTGCTTCTTGCTATTCTTTTGTGGACGGTGCTCACGAATATCAGCTTTTGTTTGAGCATTTCCATCTAAGGCAGGAACCTGGTGAAAGTATTAATGATTTTCTTGCTCGCATGCAATTTTTATGGAACCAAATTGATGTTTCTGATCCTATTTGGAAGGATCCTACTGATGTTGAGATGTATGTTACACGTAGAGATCACATCGCTTTCACCAATTTTTGATGGCCTTGCTTGATGATTTTGAGCATGTTCGTGTGCAACTTTTACATCGTTCTCATCATCCCGCTTTGGACACTACCATCTTCGAACTTGTTCGTGCCAAGACTAGATCGCAGACTATGCGCTCTTAGCCCAGTCATATAGTGTTGGCTGCACCATCTTCTAGTACTTCGTCATTCCAACGAGAACATTCTAACAGGTCAGGCACTCCTCGACTCCCTCCTCAATCTCGCGATATCAATTACTGTCGCTATTGCCGATGTCGAGGGCACACTATTGACAAGTGTTGGCGTAAGGGGAGATCTAATGCACCCACAACAGCAGTTGCTCATACTGAGAGTGGTTCATCTCCAACTACTTCATCTCCAGTGTCACCTTATCTGCAAATGACTTTGAGGCAATAGTCAACCAGGCCGTCCTATCTCGTTCTGGTAATGCATCTTCCTCTGTCCTCTCAGTCTTGCTAGGTATCTCTTCCCCTTGGCTCTTTGACTCTACTTGTTGCAATCACATGACACCTCACCCAACTTCCTTTACCATATCTACACCTTCACCTCATTCCTCATTGATTCACACAGCTGATGGCTCCACTATGATTGTTAAAAATATAGGCACTATCAATACACCTTCCTTTTTTGTTCTTAAAATTTTTCATGTGCCTGAATTGTCCTTCAATCTCCTTTCTGTTGGCCAACTGTGTGAACTTGGATATAGAATTGTTTTTTACTTTTCTGGTGTGCATGTGCAGGATCCTCGTACGAGCCAAACCCTTGGGACCTAGCGTAGAATTGGGCGCATGTTCAAACTCTCATCCTTACACCTCCCCACCATTAGCGTCTCTACTGCTGCCTCTCGTCACCACCATCTCTTGCACTTTGGCATTCGCGTCTTGGTCATGCATCTGCCTCTCGCGTACAACTTTTAGCTTCAAAGGGTTTGTTAGGTTCAGTGTTCAATAGTTCTTTTGATTGTATTTCATCTCAACTTGGGAAACAACCGGCTTTGCCATTTAATAATGGTGAGTCCCATGCTACTGCTTCTTTTAATTTAATTCATTCTGATGTTTGGGGACCTTCTCATGTTGCTAGTATGAGTGGTTCATGTTATTTTGTTATTTTCGTTGATGATTTCTCTTGTTACACTTGGGTGTTTTTAATGAAATCTCGTTATGAATTATTGGATATTTATCGTACTTTTACCAAAATGGTTGAAACCCAATTTTCAAAACCCATCAAAGCTTTTCGTTCTGATAATGCTTTAGAATATACTCAACATGATTTTCAAGCCATCCTCAAACATTATGGCACTGTTCCTCACTTGTCGTGTCCAGGCACCTCACAACAAAATGGTCGAGTTGAATGTAAACTTAGGCACATTTTAGACATTGTCCATGCTCTTCTCCCTTCCACATCTGTTGCTACCCCATTTCGGGGTGAAGTCACTCTCATGGCTGTCTACATGATCAACAGGTTGCCTACCCCTATCCTGGATAATTGCACTCCTCATGAGAATTTTTTGGTTGTCCCTTTGTAATCTTCATGTTTTTGGTTTTGCCTATTTTGTTTTACTCCAACCTCATGAGCACACCAAAATTGAGCCTTGTTCTCAGTTATGTTGTTTTCTTGGATATGGAGTGGAACAAAAGGGCTATCGGTGTTATGATCCTGTGTCTCGTCATCTTCGCATCTCCCGTCATGTAGATTTTTGGGAACATCGACTATTCCACGAAGTCAACAATTTCAGCATGCCATCATTTCCTCCCTTTACTACCCTTCTAAAGATTCCTCTTTCTCCAACTCCACCAACAATGTCTTGCCAGAGTCTCCCTTGCGCGAGCAATCATCCTCGATACTCTCGACACCGCTCCACCTGTGTCCCCAGGCTCTGTTCCATCTGAGGATTTGGTCTGCACTCCACCACCTGACCTTCGTCGATCCACCCTGAGTAAGATCTCTCCCATCCCATTTATAGGATTTTCATTGCTTTCATGACTTAACTACCTTGCATGAGCCTCACTCCTTTCGCGAGGCCTCCACTAACCCTCTTTGGCAGGCTGAGATGAAAGAGGAACTTGATGTTTTACACAAGAATAATACATGGGATCTGGTTGACTTGCCTCCTGGACAGTTTGTGGTTGGGTGTAAGTGAGTTTACAAAATCAAGACTTGTTTCAATGGTACTATGGACAGGTACAAGGCTTGACTTATGGCCAAAGGTTTTACTCAGGAGTATGGTGTGGATTATAAGGAGACTTTTGCTCTAGTTGCTCCCCTCTCTTCTGTTCTTGCTTTGCTAGCTGTTGCAGCCTCTCGACATTGGTCATTTTGTCAAATGGATGTCAAAAACGCCTTCCTTAATGGCGATTTAAGTGAAGAAGTCTAAATGCAGCCACCTCCTGGACTATCCCTGCCTACAAACAAGGTTTGTTGTCTTCGTCAAGCTCTATATGGAGATAAAGGACACTTCTCAGTGGTGTGATCTAGATGGGAACAAATAGCACATACCTGGATTGGTGTGTCCTGTTGCAGAGGCGAGATTTTCTGAGCAGTCATGGCCTTGACAATCATGTCCAACTTCTTTTCTACAGTAGCCAACTGATTGGTTTATCCCCACTAAGGTTTACTTCATACATGCCCTTGCTTTTGATTCCCCTCCTTCCTTTTGAACAGAATTGCTGTGAATGCTCACTTAATGTTTCAAAAAGTTCCACAACTTCCTCACTACTCTTCTCCATTAAGTGTTCCTCCACAAGCTGAATCAACCATCCCTTTATTAGTATCATCTAATCCTTCATAGAAAATTTGTACCTGCTCATCTTGAGGGATGTTATGATGTGGGCACTTTAGAAGCAAGGAATTGAAGTGATCCCAGGCCTAAAAGAACAAATCTCCATCTCGCTATTGGAACATTTGAAGTTCCCTTTTAAGTTGTTTTGTCTTCTAGGCTAGGAAAAACCTCTTCAGGAACATGGTGGTCAATTCTTCCCAAGTATGGATAGAATCTGCAGGCAAGGAATTGTACCACTGTTTAGCATTATCTTTCAAAGAGAAAGGGAGAGAACTAACTTGAGTCTCTCTGGAGTTAGGCCTTGGACATGCTGCAGCTTGCATAAATCGAAGAATTCTTTAAGATGCAAGTTGGGATCCTCAGTAGCTGTGCCTCTGAAGTGAGTCAATGCATTAAGAATTTGAGGAGAGATTTAATAGCTGCCATCCACCTATGGTTGATATTCTATGCATGAGGGTTGATGGAGGTTTGCTGGAACGTATGCCTACTTCATTGGTCTCCTCACCTGTGGTGGATCTGCCTCTAATGGTCTTGGCCCAATTGGATTCTCTTGCAAGTCTTCCATATCGATTTCTTCTTCTTCTTCTTTGTCTCTAGGTCATTGTCGAATTGTCCGCTCAATTTCAGGATCGAGAGGAAGAACGGTTGAGGCTTGAGATCAACGACCTTGCATCAACTGAATTACTTCTTCAATTAGGCAGCTTCAGTGTTGCTGGATCGGATGCTCCCTGGAACTGCGCTAATCGAAGGTTGGTGCGTTCGATCGCAGTGCGCTCGATCGCACTTGGCTGACGATTGATCGTAATCATAGAATGTCAATCCGCAACCTAAAACAGAAAACAGAATTAGGGAAAACAAAAAAATCTTTTTGATGTTTTTATTTTTATTTTTTAACAACTAAATTAAAAATTGAAAATTTAAATAACACAACTAAAGGAAAATAATTTTAAACAAAATTCACCTCAATCCCCGGCAACAGTGCCAAAAACTTGATGTGCAAAATATTTACCTAAATTAATAGGTAAACAATTGTACGTTTTACCTGCAAGAGCACAAGGTCAACATAGTAGTATATGGTTCAAGTACAGGATCATTTCCACGAGGATTGCTAAATTTTTGTTTAAAAATAAATTTCATAAGTAAAACAAAGATTGATTGTCTAAGTGATGAGAATAAAAGGTAGGGCTTTGATATTCACCACTAATTATATTTAGCTAATATAACAATATGCCAATGCTTTGATCATGTTATGTATATCTAATGTTTGTCAACCTAAGGGCATGGCATATACTCCTAAGGCTATAGATTTCCCTAAGCAACGAGTTAGGCATGGCGTATACCCTAACTCTTTTCTTTTCTAGGGGATTTAGCATGATGTATACTAAGTTGTTCCTTAGGAAAGCATATGTTCTATGAAAATCGACAAACACATGAGGCATAGGACATGGCATATACTCCCGGTTCCCCATGTTGATTAACCCAAAAATCGCAGTGTGGATTCTTTTGCTAATTATGTTAAACCCAGGACTCGGCCATCCAAATTGATTTAACTAACTAGTCCATACCACATGCATATGTTGATTAGGCACACACATATGAGGAATTCATGTAAGTAGGCATCAATCAAGTTAAATAGCACAACAAGATCATCACAAGGGTGCCAATATTGAAATACTAAATAAACATAACTAGGGCTTCAATCTAGCCCTACTAATTAAATTAGCTACACAAAAGATTAAAGTATCACTCAAAATCATGATTTCGTAAACAAAGTAGTAAACCTAGGGATTTCGTAGGGTTTCAAAACCTATTACAATTGGGAGTTGGAAAACCCTAATATGGAAAGAATGACAATCTGGCCGCCACTTGATATGTCTCCTGTGCACAGGTGCGATCGATTGCAACCCGTGTGCTCTCGATCGTAGGTCTGCGATCGATCCTTCTTCTGTCATGCACTCGATCGCTCCTGACCTGGATTGTGCTTTGTCTTCTCGGGTATTGCGCTCGATCGCAGGTACCCTGTGATCGATCGCAGTGTCAGAGAGCTCCCAATTTTTCATCTTCTCTCTTTTGAGCCCAAATCATCTAAATTTACTTCATTTTCTTCCAAAAGCCTACAAAAGTATGGAAAAACACAAAAAGGAATTAAAATGACCTAATTAATCAAAACCAAAGGATAAAAACATGCAAGTTAAGGGCTGAAAATATGAATATTTTAGCACTTATCATTCATGTTATCCAAAAGATTAAAGTATCACTCAAAACCATGATTTTCATTCATTAGCAAGCTTAAAAATGTAAACTCCATCTTCGCAATGAATCAAAATTTTAAAGTCTGACCACTTACAAAAGACAGGCTAAGGCATCATAAGTTCAAAATAGTGTAAGGTGAAGTAGCACATAAATATAAGGCTTCCAATTATTTCCAATGTGCAATGTCTCAATATTTCAAAGTTCACTGGGATCCCCATTAAAATGAATAACTATGGCATAAATTAGGATTATTTCTTTTTTCTTTATTCTTTTTGGTCAAGTTGTGCATTGTTTGGTTCCTTTAAGCTTTATAATTGACCAATGTAATGAGTGCTAGGCCAATGCATCCCAACCCAGATGGTCTTAGGGCACTAGGTGTAAAAACACCCCTAAGGACTTACTAACTCGAGTCAAAAAGACTACGGAATCAAACTAGCCATGACATTAACCAAATCAAAAATTTCACCTTTTGATGTGAACACTCATTGCTTAATGAGGCAAGAGGTCTAGTTACTTAGTGAAAAGCTTAAAACGATCAACTTTTTTTCCTTTTTTTTTTTTTTTCAAACTCATGCCAAAGTGTCATCCAACAAGTCACCCGGCTCCACCCAAGACATAGAAACATAAACATCAGGCTCACATGTAATACCTCACAAATGATATGCTAGTGTGCTTGTGTCAAATCAAATCAAACAGGTGAATTCTCAATTGCCTAAAGTAAGTAGCCAAACTTAGAAATTAAATCATTAGATCATGTGTTCAAAATTTTAAGCTCACCAATGAAAATCAAATCACAATTTTTTAGATAAACCAAAATCTCAAGACAAACATGAACATTTTTCAAAAATTTAAAAAATAGGGACAAAATTGTGTGTAAATTGTCTCCCATACCCCCAAACTTAAATTACACATTGCCCTCAATGTGTAAATAACATGGAAAGATCTTACCAAGGAGATGAGGATTTGACTGGAACAGGTATGGCTCATAGCATACCCCTAAACTTGAATGCAAGCACACTTATCCTTGAAAAACAACTACTAAAAAAAAGAAAAACAACAAGAAATAAAAATAAACAATAGAAAAAAAAAATGAAATGAAAAAAAAAAAAAAAAAGGATATGATATGGGGTTGTCTCCCCTTAAGCGCTAAGTTTAACGTCTTCAGCTAAATTGAAGTGGCCTCAGTACCACTATTCTGGGGAGATACGCTTGAGTTCCTCAGACTGTGACTCAAGCGCTCTCGATAATCCTGCATATTGGACAGACTGGAGTGCCATGTCCTCATCTCTTGGTTCAAAGTCCATCTCCAAATAGGGCTTTGCTCTGTGTCCATTAACCTTGAATGTTTGATTTTCTTTTGGGTTATGAACCTCCAATGCTCCATGAGGAAACACTCTAGTGATAGTGTATGGGCCATACGACTGAGACATGAGCTTACCAGGAAAAAGTCTAAACCTTGAATTGTACAACAATACTTTTTGTCCTACATGAAATTCTTTTCTGAAAAGTTGCTTGTCATGATACGCCTTAGTCCTTTCCTTGTACAGCCTGGCATTTTCATAGGCATCCTGCCTTAATTCTTCTAGCTCAACCAGTTGAAGTTTCTGTTTTTCACCCTCTTGCTTCATATTGAAATTGAATTGCTTTATGGCCCAGTATGCTCGATGCTCCAACTACACTGGTAGGTGACAAACCTTCCCACAAAGACTACCCAATATGGCGGCATGCCAATGGGAGTCTTGTAAGCAATTCGATAGGCCCATAGTGCATCATTCAATCTCAGGGACCATCCTTTCTGTTAGTGCGCATCGTCTTCTCTAGGATGTTCTTGATTTCTCAATTATAGATCTCCACTTGTCCACTTGTCTGGGGATGATAGAGTGTGCCCACCTTATGTGTGATCCCATACTTCTTTATCAAAGAAGCAAAAGCTTGATTATTAAAATGGCTTCCTCCATCACTTATGATTGCTCTTGGTGTTCCAAATTGAGTGAAAATATTTTCCTACAAAAACTTGACAACAACTTGATGATCATTAGTCTTTGAGGGGATAGCCTCGACCCATTTGGACACATAATCTACACCCACAAGAATATATAAATACCTGAATGAATTAGGAAATGGGCCCATAAAATCAATACCCCAAACATCAAAAAGTTCGACTTCTTAATGTTTTGTAATGGAATTTTAGTTCTAGAAGAGATGTTCTTGGTCCTTTGGCATTTATCACAGGCATTGCAAAACCCAATAGCATCTTTAAATATATGAGGCCAAAAGAATCCAGATTGTAAGTAGTACCTTGAGTGCTGTTTTCTTGGCTCTAAAATGTCTGCCGCATGCAAACTGATGGCAATGTTGTAGGATGTTGATATGCTCTTCCTCTAGTACACATCTCCAGATGATTTGATCTGAGCAGGATTTGAATAGATAGGGTTCATCCTAATGGTATTGTTGAGATATGGACATCAATCTCTTCTTCTCTTGACTGGACATGCCTGGAGGAAAGACCCTTGTAGTGATGTAGTTCACAATGTCAGCATACCAAGGTGTGTGGACATAGACGGTAAATAATTGCTTGTTAGGAAATTGTTCACCCAAGGGAACCTCATTGCCTTCTTCTTTATCAAGCAGCCTGGACAAATGATCTACAACCACATTTTCACTTCCTTTCTTGTCTTTGATTTCTAGGTCAAATTCTTGCAGCAGTAAGACCCATTTGAAAAGAGGTACCTTAGAGTAGCATGATCAGTGAAGATGATGACTTTGGATCCAATCAAATATGACCTAAACTTTTCCAATGCAAAGATGACGGCCAACAACTCATTTTCAGTGGTGGAATAATTCAATTGAGTATCATTTAATGCCCTAGAAGCATAATAGATGGCATGAGGTACCTTATCAACTCACTGATCCAAAATAGCTCCCAAGGCGAAGTCGCTTGCGTCACACATAAGTTTGAACGGGAGGTTCCAATCCGGTGCCATCATTATTGGTGCAGATGTGAGCAACTTTTTTAATATGTTAAAATCATTCATGCACTCATCAGTCCATAAAAATTTGACATCTTTGGCCAATAGTCCATAGAGGGGTCTAGAAATCTTGGAGAAATCTTTGATGAATCTTCTATAAAGCCCAGCATGCCCCAGAAAACTTCTCACACCCCTCACTGTCATAGAAGGGGGAAGTTTGGAAATGATGTCAACTTTTGCTTTATCCACCTCAATGCCTTAGCTGGAAATAACATGACCCAGTACGATACCATGTTGTACGATGAAGTGGCACGTTTCCCAGTTAAGTACCAACTTGCAGTCTTCACACCTCTTACGGACAAGTTGCAGATGGTTAAGACATTCATCGAAGTTAGAGCCAAAGACACTAAATTCGCCCATAAATACCTCAATGAACTTCTCCACCATATCCAAGAAAATGCTCATCATGCATCTTTGAAATGTGGCTGGTGCATTGCATAATCCAAATGGCATTCTTTTGTAGGCAAATGTGCCAAAAGGACATGTGAAGGTGGTCTTTTCTTGATCCTCATATGCTATTGCAATTTGATTGTAGCCACTGTACCCATCCAGGAAGCAGTAATACTTATGACTGGCCAACCTCTCTAGCATGTGGTCAATAAAGGGCCAAGGAAAAAGGTCCTTTTGTGTTACCTTGTTGAGCCTTTGGTAGTCAATACATACTCTCCACCCTGTGGTCATTGATAAGTGCTAGAATATTCATATTTTCAGCCCTTATCTTACATGTTTTAATCCTTTGGTTGTAGTTAATTAGGCCAATTTAATTCCTTTTTGTGTTTTTGATGTTTTTACAGGCTTTTGGAAGAAAGTGAAGTAAAACTGGGTGATTTAGGCTCAAAAAGAGAAGATGGAAAAATTGGAGCTCCCTGGTACTGCGATCAATCGCAGGGTACCTGCGATCGAGTGTAATACCAGAGAAGATGCCACACGAGCCAGGCCAGGAGCGATCGAGCGCAAGCCAAAAGAATGATCGATCATAGACCAGCGATCGAGCGCACCCGTGCACAGGAGGCAATCCAAGTGGCGGCTATAATGTCCCTATTTCCATATTAGGGTTTTTCAAACTCCAAATTGTAATAGGATTGAAACCGTATGAAAACCCTAGGGTTTACTACTTTTCCAAGGACTTCTAAAACCTATAAATAGACTCCTAAGCCTTTAGAATAAGTAGGCTTGGAGAAGGGAGAAGAATAGGAGCTCTCAAGTCAAGTCTCGGGTTTATTCTTTCCTTTCTTTTCTTTTATTTTATGAAGATGTTTAACATTAACTCTATGTGTAGCTAATTTACTTAGTAGGGCTAGATTGAAGTCCTAGTTATGTTAAATTAATATTTCAATATTGGCGCCTTGTGATGATCATGTTGTGCTATTTAACTTGATTAATACCTGCTTGCATGAATTCCTCATATGTGTATGCCTGATCAACATGTGCATGTGGTATGGACTTGTTAGTTAGATCAATTTGGATGACCAAGTCCTGGATTTAACTTAAGTAACAAAAGAATCCACACCGCGATTCTTGGGTTAATCAACATGGGGAATCGGGAGTATACACCCATGCCCTAGGCCCCGTTTGTTTGTCGATTTCCATAGAACATATGCTTTTCTAAAGAACAACTTAGTATATACCATGCTAAATCCTTTAGGAAAGAAAAGAGTTAGAGTATACACTCATGCCTAACTCGTCGCTTAGGGAAATCAATAGCTTATGGAGTATACATCTATGCCCTTAGGTTGGAAAACATTAAATATGCATAACTTGATCAAAGCATTGGCATATTGAAACACTAGTTTAATATAATTAGTGGTGGATATCAAAGCCCTACCCTTTGTTATCATCACATCAACAATCAATTTTATTTTGCTTTTGCTTAAGGAATCTATTTTTAAACATAAATTCAGCAATCCTCGTGGGAATGATCCTGTACTTGCACCTTATACTACCATGTTGACCTTGTGCACTTGCAGGTAAAACGTACAATTATTTACCTATTAATTTAGGTAGATTTTTGCACAACAGTCATTCTTGTAGGTACCAGCTTATCCTCTTCATTTTTCACCACTGTGATCCCGCTCTTTTCCGGTACTACTTGAATCGGACTTACCCATTTGCTGTCTGAGATGGGATAGATAATGCCAACATCTAGCAATTTTAGAACTTCAACCTTGACCACCTCCTTCTTGTGTGAGTTAAGTCTTCTTTGTGCATCCCTGGTTGGCTTTGCTTCATCCTCAAGGAGAATTTGATGCATGCATTTGGCTGGGCTTATGCCTTTGATGTCAGCAATAATCCACCCTAATGCAGTTTTATGATCTCTGAGAACTCTTAACAGCTTCTCCTTTTCTCCCAAACTCAATTCTGCAGCAATTATCATATGCAGTGTCTGATTTTCTCCTAGGTAGGCATATTTCAAATGTTTTCAAATGTGTAGGCAGCTGCTTCAACTCTAAGACTGGTGCTTGGGTCCTAGGGCCACCCATGTTGTTAACTCGGGTTTTGAAGGCCACTATTTGCTTTCGCAATATCTCCACATCATCCTTCATGCGTTGCTAACGAATCACCGATTGATTCGTCATCTCCGCCGCCTCCCTAGGCACCCTCTTTTTTCCGGACTTTTCTATCTTTTCTTTTTGGGTGTTGAGCTTGACACCTACGTCCTATGATATAGCATGGGCTTGTGCTGTTGGAAATTCTTTCCACACTCTGCACCTCACATAAGGATTGATAGGTTCACCCTCAATGATAAATTTATCTTCCGCCCCCGTATACCGCAGTCTTAGTTCACGACGACAAACGCTCGAATCATCCATGCCGGCCAAGTGATCGGTAGGGACCCCGTGTTAGGTGCGCGCACGCCCCTTCTTCCGCACGGTTAGACCACCAAATCTCTCCTCCATGTGCCGCAAACGAATCGCCGGTTGCTCCTTACTTGCTACCTCTGTGCGCACGTGCACTTCGTTCATGTCTACACAACGGACACTCCTCCCCATTCATGGAAAGTAATTGAGCTCTGATAGCAACTGATGCAGTGTGACATAGTTGGCTGCAATGAAGAACATCAATAAGTAGCAGATAAATACTTCTAGATCTTGGTTCTATCAATGATCTAAGAAATCTTCTTGACAAAACTAGATACTCTGTAGGTTTTGAAGGAAAATAGAGGAATAAACTCAATTCTAAGTAATTCTCATTAATAAAAATCAATACTCAACATAAACTGATAAACTAAAGGCTATATAAGCATGTATTTATAGCCCAAAGACTCCTAAACCTAATAAAATATAACATAAATACCCCCCAAACCCTAAAACTAATAAAATAACGAAATAAAGACTCCACAAACTCTAACCCTAGTAAAATAGCAACATAAAGTCGGTTTAACCGAATTAAAACGCAAGAAATAAAATAATGGTTCCGCGTGCGCTCGATTGCAGTACCAGATGCCATGACTGTTATCCAATCTGCATCAATAATAAAGGGAACAAGAGTAGTTATGTTTGGTATAAGAGTCTCAAAAGGGGTTCTGTACTTACTTGGATGTGGTGACGAGGCCTCAAGGAAGTGCACAGTTTCAACGATGTCATTAGTAACATCCTTAAAATCTAGCTCAATGTCTTTTTGTAACGACTCAAAGAAAAGCGCTAGCCACATTTGCGCTATTAACCCAAAAGGACTAGTCAATTTGGAGCTTCCTTAGAATTCATTATAAAGCCTAGTTTCACCTAGTGACTAGGCAATGTGAGACTTAGCACCCATGACTATCTTTATAAACCACCTACTCTATGTGGGTTTCTTCTTATTTTCCTAATATGGGATCTGGGTGTTACAAACTCTCCCTCTTAAATTCCTGACGTCCTCGTCAGGGCCACGTCATGTAGTACTCCAGTACCACATGGCTTGGCATTACTAAGTGGCTCTGATACCACTTGTAACGACCCAAAGAGAAACGCTAGCCACATCTATGTTATTACCCCAAAAGGACTAATCAATTTGAAGTTTCCATAGAATTCATTATAAAGCCCACTTTCACCTAGTAACTAGGCAATGTGGGACTTAGCACCCATGACTATCTTTACAAACCACCCACTCAATGTGGGCTTCTTCCTATTTTCCCGATATGGGACTCAGGTGTTACACTTTCCTTGTGAAACTGTGAGTGAGAGTGGCCTCCAATGGATCAATATGATGGACCTGAAAAATTTTCTCAATAGCACCTTGGATTAAACAGACACTGAAACAATCAAGATTATCTTGGGGTAATTTCAATGTATCAAAAATTTTGAACTCTATTTTCTCCCCATTTACCTTCATACTCACAGAACCCTTTTTCACACAAAATTTTGTATCTGCAGTTCTCATAAAGGGTCTTCCTAAGATAATAGGCAAGGGCAAAAGCATAGTGGATTCTTCCATATCTAAAACAATGAAATCAGCAGGTAAGATAAATTGATTTACCATAACCAGGACATCCTCCAAGATACCTCTCGGTCTTCTAATGCTTCTATTTGCCAGTTGTAAAGTGATCTAGGTGGGTTGCAGCTCCCCCAACCCAATGCTACATACACAGTGTATAGCATTAGGTTGATACCTGCTCCTAGATCCAATAATGCACGCTCAAACAACTGATCACCTATTTTGCAAGGAATAGTGAAACTGCCTGGATCTTTCAACTTTTGTGGCAACTTTCTCAACAACACCGCGCTTACCTCTTCTGTTAAAAGCACTTTTTCATGATCCTGAAACTTCATTTTACTAGTGCAATAGTCCTTTAAAAATTTAGCATAAGCAGGAATTTGCTGAATTGCATCTAATAAAGGAATGTTTATTTCAACTTTTCTCAAAGTTTTCAAAAATACCCAAAAGATGCTTTTCTTTCTTTGGTTTTACTAACCTCTGAGAGAAGGGTGGTGCATTCACCTTCTCCTTTTCAATTAACTTGGAGGTTGTGGCTTCAGCCTTTTCACTTGCCTTGGAAGTTGTGGCTTCAGCTGGAGATTCTTATATTGTCTCACCAATTCAAACCTTGTTATCAACACTCTTACCACTTCTCAGGGTTGTTACAGCCTTTAGTTGGTCATGACCTCTTGGACTAGGTATTGTTTACGCCAGAATTTCGTCCCTCTCTCCTTCGCTTAGCTCTTTGGCCAAGTCTTAGCATTTGTCTACTGCTGCGCAGTCAAGAACTAGATCATGGCATCTTCAAGGTCATTCTTTTCTGGCTCCTGATATGTGATAAGTGCCAAATATTGAATACTTGCACTCCTTTATTTACATTCGTTAATCCTTTAGCAGTGTCGTTATTTAATATTTTGTGTTTTAAATGTTTTGTAGGTCAATAAAGAAAAACTACAGCTTTAAAGGGAAAAATGCAAAGTTTGAAATAAAGCAAACTTTGAGAAGACCTAGATGATGTGGTTAAGTCTAACCAAAATCCAAGAAAGGGTTAAATCGGATTAAAGATCACATTGAATTAAAGATCAGATTGGATAAAATTTCGGATTTGATTCAAATTCAGATTCTGCACATGTCTCAGTATTTTAACCATAACTTTATGTTCAAATACCAAATTGAAGTGATTTAAATGGCATTGGAAAGCTAACTCAAAATAATACAATTCGTTGTGAAATAGGATTTTCCTAATTTGGAAGGTTACTATGCCAAAATCGCCCTATATGTAATTAAAAGACATAAATCTGGACGAATCCTATTCCGATTTCAGACTTCTATTTTGACTAGGAGACAGACCTCCAAATTATCTAGGTTTGATAGGGCTTCTAGGACTTTCCTAAGCCTATAAATAGACTTCTTTGCATTCAAGAAAATAGAAAATTCCAGAGAGCAAAATTCTACAATTTTTCTCTTTTTAGTTTAGGTTTTCTTTAGATTTAGGTTTTATTTTTATGTGGAGCTAAATTCCCAACTAAGGTTTGGGATGAAGCCTCACTGATGAATAACATCAATACTTTCATGTAAGCCTTTATTTATCTGATTTTATTGGGTTTAATATTTCAATTGTTTTACTTCTTTTTAATGTGTGGAGTGATTCTTGGATATCTTTTGTGATTCAAGGATACACTTGATGATTTAAGATAATTTCACATAATTGATTGCTTGATTTTATTTGCCTAAATAATTGGATATCCCTTGTGATTTGTTCTATGGATACATTGAGGAGGATAACAAAGAGGAAATTATGGATAACAAAGAGGAGCACGCAGAGCAAGTTGAGCATGCTCAAGTCACCAGCACACTTGAGAGTGAGAAAATTGTTGATAACATTGAGGAGGAAGAAAAAGTTGAACAAGTTGAGCAAATTGAGCACCATGAGAACAGTGAGCCACCAACAGATCCTGATCTACCAAGTGACATGGAAGTGAGTACTGAAGCTCCTGCCTGCATCACTGTCCCTCTTGAAACACATCAAGAGCCCAATGCTTCATCGTCTGAATGTCTCAAAGAGCCATCTTATGTCAAGATACTCAAGGACTTGTGCACACAAGCACACAAATTTAGGAACCACTTTCCTAAGAAGATCCTTCAAAGCAAGCAATTCCACATAAGATGGCGAAATATCCTTCCAGAGGGATATGCAGTTTTGAAGAAGAAGGGGTGGAAGGGATTGGTTGGACATCCGCATGATCAGGGAAAGCGCTGTAAAGTTTTCTCCTCTAGTTTATTTTCTGCACTTCACTCCACAAAATTCTTTCTTTCCTCTTTCATTACATGTTTTTATTTTTGTTTTTGTTTCTAATAGCAATTAATCTTTTGAAGTTTTGTTTCTTTGAAAATATTGTTGTTAGTTTTGATGACAGGTGTTTTGGTGTTTGAGTTTGGAGGATGCCCTGCCCCTTTTTCACACCTTGATGTTTCCTTACTTCTGGTAATATATTTCTATACTACACATTGAGGGCAATGTATAATTCAAGTTTGGGGGTATGGAAAAACACTTTGTCTGTTCATTTTTGTTCTTATTTGTTTATTTTTATTTGTCTTCTTGTGTTGAAAAATTTGAAAAAAAAAAAAATATATTCTATGTTTTTGTCAAGTTTGAGTTAAATTGTGACTGTGCTTTGCATTTCATTATCTTGCTTAAAGGGTTGAACAATGAACACATCATTATGTCATTTGGAGTCTGAGTCCTTTGACTTATTTTTGGGTAAAAGAGATTTCACTTGTTTTGAGATAAATTTTTATGAGCATATTAGCATGTTTTCTGTGAGGTATGATGTTTGAGCTTAAGCTTGTTCTCTTTGAGATTTGTTGGATGACTTATTGATGAATAACCATTGGCTTGCAAGATATATATATAAAAGAAAAAAATAAATAAAAAAGAGAAGGAAAAAGAAAATAAAGATCATGCTGAGTTTTCCGCTAAGTAATCGGACCTCTTGCCTCATTAAGCATTGAGTGTTCGAGTCAAAAGATGTGAAGTTCAGTGTTGATTTATGATATGGGTAATCTGACTTCGTAGCCTTTTTGACTTAAGTTAATAAGCTCTTAGGGATGTTTTACATCTAGTGCCCTAAAGACACCTGGCTTGGGAGTCATTGGCTTAACACTTGTTACATGGGTCAATTAGAAAGCTTAAGTGAGTTAGACATTGCAGTGCCTGCAAAAAAAATAAAAATACATATCTTGCCTTGGTTGTTTCATCTGTTAGAGATTCTTACAAATTTTATGGAACTTGTCTTGAGTTTAAACTGAAAGTGTAACATCCCACCCCAATGACACACAATATTGTCCGCTTTTGGCTCCCCTCGAACCAGACTTCCCAGGGTGGTCACCCATCCTAGTACTACTTCAGCAGAAGCATGCTTAACTGCAGAGTTCTGATGGGATCATGATCATCACGGCTTTAAAACGCGTTGTTGTCATTAAGGGTGTAGTATACATTTAAGCACATCCTCATCTCCATACCCAGGCGATGTGGGACGTCACAGAAAGCTTTATGATTGTATGCTAATTACACTTTACACTTTTCAGAACATATGAGGTCTCAATTGTCCATTTATGAGTGATTTGATTCGGGATTTCCTCTTGATTGAAATGATGGTGTTTGTCTTTTTAAGCTTGCTCATGAATAAGAACCATGGTTTATGTGAAAATTCTTTCTTGTTAACAACATAGTGCTACAATGTTTGTGGGTATCATTCCTGTTAAGCCCTCACGAGACTTCACTCGTCCACTAGGGATGCCTAGGGGTTTAAAAGGCCTGTAGCATATACTAAATCCAATCGTCTCTCCCACGAAAGAGGATTTATGTTTCTTGCTTTCATTATATTTTTCGTTTTGTTTTGCTAAGGGACTAGCAAAATGTAAGTTTGGGTGTGTTTGATAAGTGCCAAATATTGCATACTTGGACTCATTTATTTACATTACTTAATCCTTTAGCGGTGTCGTTATTAATATTTTGTGTTAGTTTTGTGTTTTTAATGTTTTGTAGGTCAATAAAGAAAAACTACAACTTTAAAGGGAAAAATGCAAAGTTTGGAAGAAATCAAACTTTGAGAAGACCTAGATGGTGCGGTTAAGTCTAACCAAATCCAAGAAATGGTTAAATCGGATTAAAGATCATATTGAATTAAAGATTAGATTGGATAAAATTTCGGATTTGATTCAAATTCAGATTCTGCACATGTCTCAGTATTTTAATCATAACTTTCTGCTCAAATATCGAATTGAAGTGATTTAAATGGCATTGGAAATCTAACTCAAAATACTACAATTAGTTGTGAAATAGGATTTTCCTAATTCGGACGGTTACTATGCCAAAATCGCCCCGCAATTAAAGGACACAAATCTAGACGAATCCTATTCCGATTTCAGACTTCTATTTTGACTGGGAGACAGACCTCCGAATTATCTAGGTTTAATAGGGCTTCTAGGACTTTCCTAAGTCTATAAATAGACTTCTTTGCATTCAAGAAAATAGAGAATTCTAGAGAACAAAATTCTACAGTTTTTCTCTTTTTAGTTTAGGTTTTCTTTAGATTTAGGTTTTATTTTTATGTAGAGCTAAATTACCAACTAAGGTTTGGGATGAAGCCTCACCAATGAAGAACATCAATACTTTCAAGTAAGTCTTTATTTATCTGATTTTATTGGGTTTAATATTTCAATTGTTTTACTTCTTTTTAATGTGTGGATTTATTCTTTGATATCTTTTGTGATTCAAGGATAGACTTGATGATTTAAAATAATTTCACGTAATTGATTGCTTGATTTTATTTGCCTAAATAATTGGATATCCCTTGTGATTTGTTCTACGGATACATTTGGTGTTTCAATTAAGATTAGATATCTTTTGTGATTTACGGATACATTTGATTATTTAATTGAAATTGGATTCCTTTTGTGATTTGTGCAATTAATGGATACATTGGATGGTTTTGATTAACTATTGAAGCATAGTAAAACATATCTAAGATTGTAATTGTGAGAACTTCAGATTAATATTAATAAACATGGAAGTATGTTGTTATGATTCGGTGAGTGTGAATTCCCAAACCTTAGTATTTTATCTCTTAGTTTATTTTAGTTAGTTTATGTTTGTCTTTTAATTTCAAAAATCAAAATTCAAAACCTTTTTGGAACTAGGTTAGGATTTAATTAGTTTAGATTTAAATTGCTCTTTCAAGAATACAATTCTCCGTGGGAACGACTTCGCAATTGCAATCCATTAAATTACAATCGATTCGTGCACTTGCGAGTTAAATAAATTTGCACAACAATATGCAATTCAAAAGTTGGGACAAGTCTTAGTGGTGTGGTCAAGATGGGAACATAGGGCATATACCTCGACTTGTGCACTTTGTTGAACAGGGGCAATCCTATGAGTAGTCATGGCTTTGACTATCATATCCATCTTCCTCTCCATCGTGGCCATTTGAGTATGAATTCCACCATTGGTGCTTTCTTCATATATGCCCTTTCCTTCAGGTTCTTGTCTCCCTCTGGATAAGAATTGTTCATTTTTCTCGCTTACGGTCTCGAAGAGTTCCATGGCTTCATCACTAGTTTTCTCTATCAACATGCCACCACAAGCTAAATCTACAAGATTTTTGTTAGAATCATTTAAACCCTCATAGAAGGCTTGTACTTGATCGTCTTGACATATGTTTTGATGTGGGCATTTGAGAAGTAGCTCATTAAAGTGCTCCCATGCCTCGAAGAAAAGGTCCCCATCCTTTTGTTGGAAGGTCTAGATTTCCCTCCTCAATTTCCTTGTCTTATGGGCTGGGAAGAACTTCTTTAAGAACTTTGTGGCCATCTCATCCCAGTTATGAATAGAACCTTCAACTAAAGAATTTAATAAGAGTTTAGCATTATCTTTTAAGGAAAAAGGAAAAAGAATTAACCTGATTCCTTTTGCGGTTAAACCCTGGACATTCTGAGTATTGTAAAGATCAAAGAAATCCCTCATGTGCAAGTCTGGATTCTCAGAAGGTGTGCCTCTATAGCATGGAACCAAATTAAGCACATGTGGAGATAAGTTGTAATTGCATTACACAATAGGTTGGAAATCAATGCAAGATGGCTGGTTGAGAATTTGGGGCATGAAGGAATTCTTCATAGGTCTTCGCACCAGTGGTGGATTCTCGAAATGTTTTTCTTCCATCCTTTCCCCAACTTCGAATTCTATTTCGGAGTTGTTTCTTCACCTTTGTCGAATGGTCTGTTCAATTTCTGGATCGTATGGAATTATAGCTAACTTCTTAGATCGACGACCGTGCATGAAGACAAAACGATAGAAAATCAAAATTTTCAACTTACAGCAGCTTCAGTGCTGTTGACAGATGTGCACTCGAGTTTTGTTGTTCCTGCGCTCGATACCAGTGATGTGCTCAATCCCTCTGGAACGAGTGCTCCAGCATCCTGCTGTGCGCAATTACCTGACTGTGCGCTTGATCACAGTGGAGCTACGATTGATCACACTACTGCAACACAGACTCGAACTTGCAAACAGAGGATAGAAAACCTATTAAAACAAGGAAAAAAAATACATTTTACCCCCTCAACTTTCCACCCATTTGCATTTTTAACCCCAATGTTCAAAAAGTGACACTTTACCCCCCAAAGTATCTGACATTGACACTTGACCCCCATGAAGTAGACTTTACCCCCCTGAAGTATTTTGACTTGACACTTTATCCCCCCGAAGTAACTAAGTTTTCAGGGTAAAGCGTCAATTCAAATACTTCATGGGTGTCAAGTGTACTTCATGGGGGTCAAGTGTTAATGTCATATACTTTAGGGGGGTAAAGTGTCACCTTTTAAACATTGGGGTTAAAAGTGCAAATGGGCGGATAGTTCAGGCAGTAAAGTGTATTTACCCCTTAAAACAAATAAAAAACATAAAATTAAGGGGTAATTACCTTTTCCCCCCATCAACTACAATGCATTGTCACTTTGCTCCCATCAACTACAACACATTGTAACTTTGCCCCCATGAACTGACAACTCTACTATGGGCAAAAATGGGATAGAAAATTTTAAGATGGCATGTGGGACGCACGTGATGGGTTGACCGTCTGAGTTAACACCTTTGACTAACGGAAGGGGGGTTTTGGACACAAAATTGTAGTTTGATAGGGTTAGGCAGTAGCGTAGTCAGTTCATGGGGGCAAAGTGACAATGCGTTGTAATTGATGGGGGAAAAGGTAATTACCCCTAAAACTAAAGGAAAAATAAGTCTAAACAAAATTAAACAATCCCCAGCAACGGCGCCAAAAACTTGTTGTGCCAAATACCCACCTAAATTAATAGGCGAATACTCGGTACATTTTACTCACAAGTGCACAAAATCAAAACGATAGTATAGCAGTCAAATACGTGACCGTTCCCACGAGGATTGGTAATTTTGCTTAGAATTGATTTTCCAAATTAAGTATCTTTGAATTGTCACAAATTGAAAGATTAAAAAGAAAATAAGAATAACAAAAGGGTTAGGGTTTTGACATCCACCACTAATCAGACTAATTAAGATAACAATATGCCAATCATACCGGTATATTTAATGCTTGCCAACCTAAGGGCATGATATCTACTCCTTAAGCTATTGATCTCCCTAAGCAACGAATTAGGTATGGTATCTACTCTAATTCTTTTCTTTCTTAAATGATTTAGCATGGTATCTACTAAGTTGTTCATTAAGAGAGCATAAATCGATGGAAATTGACAAACACATAAAGCCTAGGGCATGGTATCTACTCTCGGTTCTCCACGTTGATTACCCCAAGAACCTGTGATGAGATTATTTTGTCACTTTATTAAGCCCAGGACTCGGTCATCCAAATTGACTTAAATAACACATCTAAATACATGCATATGATGATCAGGCACATTCATATGAGGAATTCAATTAACTAGAAAATAATCAATTTAAATATACCAAAATATGGTTGTAACAAAGGCGCCAATATTGAAATCCTAAAAAGAAATAATTAGGGCTTCAATCTAGCCCCTAACAAAGGTTTAGCTACACATGCTTCTGATGTTAATCATCCTAACAATAAAATAAAAAGGAAAAGGAAAAATCGAAACCGCTTCTTGAAGTAGCCTCCAATTCTCCTCTCCAAGATTGTATATTTTTTCTGAAGGCTTAGAGATCTATTTATAGGACTTAGGAAAACCCTAGAAGCTCTAGAAATCCTAGGAAAACCGTAGATTTATCTTCTAAAACAATTAGGATTTGGAAAGCCTAATTTAAGGTGGAATATGTGTCCTGGCTGCATGTTGGCGCTCGAGTGCACTCGATCTCAGGGTCTTGCGCTCGAGAGCATGCGTGCACTCGATCCATCCTCTTCTGTGCTCGAGTGCTGATGCCCTCGAGCCTGCTTCTTGTGCACAATAGTGCTGCTACGCTCGCTCCCTTTGCTTTGGCGCTCAAGGGCATGGGTGTTATGCGCTCGAGCGCAACTACGCTCGAGCCTAGATGCTTGTGCTCGACCCTAAAGCTTCCAGCTTTTCCCCAAATTTGTCTTTTATGCTCGAACTGTCCAAAAATGCTTCCTTTTCTTCAAAAACCTAAAAACTACAAGAAAACACAAAAACAAAACAAAACATCACAAAATAAGAAGACTAAGAGATTAACATATGTAAATTAAGGGACTAAAATATGTATATTTTAGCACTTATCAACAACCACCTATGAGCCCTAAAGCCAAGCAATGACATGCTTCTTTTAATGAAATAAAATTGCTTGTTGTCAAGCATAACTAATGGTATCAGAAAAAACAAACATAGGGAGTAAGATTGCCATTAAAGCTAGCCACATTTTTCCCATAGATATGCTTTCCAGCATTTTGTTTTGTTCATATGTCTTTTTTCTATTCCTTTGTCCATGAAATTCACGATAGCTGAGGTAAGAAGACTTTTCTTTTTATGCAAAATCAATAGGTCAAAAAGATAGACACACATTCTTATATAAATTTTTTCTATCTTTGATATTTACAAGATATGAGATGAGGAGCAGTAAAATTTAACCACATCCCTTTAATTAGTGTCAATTTTATTAAATAAAAATGACTTATCTCGTATTTACTGAAGATGGCAAACACCAGATTGCATGGATCTGTTGCTATTGAATGCCAATCTCAAATTCAGATTTGTATACTGCAATTTGGGGACTAAAGAAATTTTCCACTGCAATCGGATTCCGATTTGGAGAAGGACATTCATCAGTTTGCTGTGGCCATGATTTTTTATAGATCAAAACTATCATTCCCACAAACGGGTGCCAAACTATTGATGCAGTTTTTGCTTTGGCTTGACTAACGATGGATTGCTTGCAACAAAAACATCAAAGGGTCCTAGCCTTGGCCGGACACTCTCCAAATATAGTAATGAGCTAATGTCCCGTTTTGAGAATGATTTGATCGATCTCTTTTATTGGGTTTTATGTAACTGGTCTCTCCATGTTCCACCTTCAGATGATTAAGGAATAGTGGGAGGTAGTTTAGAGATAATGGAGGTGGTTGATAGATAGTGGGAGGTAGTTTAGAGATACTGGAGGGTGGTCAATAGATCATGGGTTGTCCACATTCAGATAATGGTTGAGAGATAATCTCATGATGTTTGAGTGCGACCCATAGTAGATTTTAGCCCCAACAAACAAGATGCCAAGTAAAGTAAGTTATCATAGATGTGAATAAAGTAGGAAACAAAGCAGCAAAAGCTAAGCCCAAGGTAAGTGTTTCCATTGTGGCAAAGTGAGACACTATAAAAGAAATTGTCTAAAGTATCTAACTTTTAAACGTGAAGGTAAAGATTCTTCATTCTCAATTGAAACATGTTTAGTGTGAATCTCACAGGTTCCTAGTGTGTGGATTCAGATACACTAATCATGTCTGCAATGTGATTGCGGGATATTTAGGAGACGAGATAACTAAGTGATGGGAAGATGGTGTTTGACACTTGAAAATGGGACGCGAGTTCCACTTATTTTCTATAGGAGTCATTATTTAAATATGGATCTATAGTTTTAATTTTGTCAGACTGTCTTTAGTGTACCATCACTTCGTAGAAATTTGATTTTTACAACTCATTTGAATAAATGTGATTATACTTATATTTTGAAGGATACTGCACTAATAAAAAAATGATAAATTGTTTATCTATTCCAGATTTATTACTAATGGTTTATGTATTATTACTCATGATTCTTATATTACTAATAACTTTATTTTATCACCATAGAGAAAGTTTCATTCTTCTTACAAAGCACATATTTGTTACTTACTTCTTAGAGATATTAATCCAAGTAGGATCCAAAGACTAGTCAAGTTTGCGCCCATTGGATATTGAAGAGTTTCAAGCCTGCAAATCCTACTTGGAGGGTAGAATGGCCAAGAGGCATTATTTAGGAAAAAGGTA
Organism: Corylus avellana; assembly: GCF_965113065.1. NCBI lineage: Eukaryota > Viridiplantae > Streptophyta > Magnoliopsida > Fagales > Betulaceae > Corylus > Corylus avellana. The sequence goes on from NC_142492.1 coordinate 19,711,602, forward strand.
CAAGGCCAATGATGTTCTTGATTCAGTACATACTAATGTAAATGATCCTATGAGTATTCAGGCACAAGGAGGTTATGAGTACTTCATTACTTTTACTGATAATTACTCAAGGTATGATTATGTATACTAATGCGTTGGAAGATTGAGACTTTTGAAATGCTCAGAGAGTTTAGGGCAGAAGTCGAAAAGCAATTAGACATATACATAAAGATCGTTCAATCTCATCAAGGTGGCAAATACATCTTTGGGGACTTTAAAAGATTACTTGTCAAAGGTTGGGATTTGTAATACCTTGAAAACTAAAATATATTTTTAATATATATAAATATTTTTCAAATGAACATGGTTCTTGAGACAAAAATGTTTTACATAAAATTAGGGTTGATCTAACAAAAAAAAAGAGAGAGAGAGAGAGAGAGAGGATCGATCCCTGTTTGTATAGAACCGATCCCCCACTTTTCAGGATCGATCCTAATGCTTGAGAAATTCTATTTTGTGGCCCAAAACCCTAGAAGCTTGATCCTAAGCCTATTTAAACCTCTCTTACCCCTCTTACAAACCAGATGCACGAAAAACCTAGCCTCCAGAGTTATAAGACACTGCTAGAACTCGAAAACCACCCGTAACCGATGTTCTCCAACATTCTCGAAGACTTTGATGAGGCTAGTTTTTAGTTTTCTCAAGGTAATACCTTAACCCTTAATGTTTATCCTCAAGGATTATGACATCGCAAAAGGTATAAAGGATAAACATTAAGGGTTAAGATATTACCTTGAGAAAATTGAAGAGAAGTGTCATCAAAGTCTTGGAGAATGTCGGAGAACATCGGTTACGGGTGGTTTTTGAGTTCTAGCAATCTCCTAGAACTTTGGAGGGTAGGTTTTTTGTGCATCTGGTTTGTAAGAGGGGTTTAAATAGGCTTAGGGTCAAGCTTCTAGGGTTTTGGGAGCTCAAAATAGTATTTCTGACGCATTAAGATTGATCTTGTAAGGATAGGGATCGATCCTCTTTCTCTTTTTTTTTTTTTAAGAAAAAAAAAAAGAAACCCTAATTTTATGTAAAACATTTTTGTCTCAAGAACCATGTTCATTTGAAAAAAAAAATTATATATATTAAAAATAGTTTTTTTTTTTGGTATTACAATCTCCCCCAATTATAAAAATTCCATCATCGAAATTCAATTGCTAAAACAAAATAAAACCCGACAAATATAACGAAATCACCTAGCAAATATAGCATATCGTAACCATAACCATAGAAACACCCAAGTAGCTTCATCCATTAACAAAGTACACAACTCAAATTTGGTGCCTATCACAACTGACATATAACTAACCAATTCACGACCAACATGCCCTGAGAAATCCTAGTCTCCAAAAAAATGCTCGGGCTCTTGATGTCTTTTATTGAGTCACTCCTTGCCCTCATCCTTGTCATCGCTCTCTGCTGTCCACAATTATCTACCTAAATTAATAGGCAAATAATCGGATGTTTTACTCGCAAGTGCACGAGGTCAACACAGTAGCATAGTGTGCAAATACGGGGTCATTCCCACGAGAATTGCTAAATGTTTGCTTAAAATCAATTCCAAAAGTAAAATAAAACAAAGATTGGATTTGAGTTGATAATGATAAAGAGGTAGGGCTTTGATATCTACCACTAATTATATTTAGTTAATATATCAATATGCCAATGTTTTGATCATGTTACAAATATCTAATGTTTGTCAACCTAAGGGCATTGGTGTCTACTCCTTAAGCTATTGATTTCCCTAAGCAACGAATTAGGCATGGGTGTCTACTCTAATTCTTTTCTTTCTTAAAGGATTTAGCATGGGTGTCTACTAAGTTGTTCTTTAAAAAAGCATAAAACTGTGGAAATCGACAAACACATGAGGCCTAGGGCATGGGTGTCTACTCCCGGTTCCCCATGTTGATTAACCCAAGAATCCGATGTGGATATCTTTTATTACTTATGTTAAACCAAGGACTCAGTCATCCAAATTGATTTAACTAACTAGTCCATTCCACGTGCATATGTTGATCAGGCACACACATATGAGGAATTCATGAATGCAGGCATTAATCAAGTTAAATATCACAACAAGATCATCACAAGGGCGCCAATATTGAATATCAACTAAACATAACTAGGGCTTCAATCTAGCCCTACTAAATAAATTAGTTACACATAAGTTTAACCCATTATCTACTTTTCCAGACAATGCCACGCCTCCATCCCCTATATTAAGACCCCCATTCGACCATCTTCTAAGGTAACCCCTGCCCATTTCTATAATTTTCGTGTTGTTCTTACTGCCTTTCTAATGTTATAAGTTTTAAGGATGCTATGACCAGCTCTTGTACCCATTTTCTTACAAAACCAAGAAATGTTTTCAAAAGACTTTAAAGCGCCTCTTTGATTCTTTGAATTGCATAATATGTACCTTGCATGTGTTTGTTTAGTAGCCTAGGATGAGATATAGTAGCCTATAGATTTCATAGAAGCCACAAAACACAGTTTGGAGCTGTTGGCTGAAATACCTAACTCAATGGCCGAACGTACGCTCTCAAGGCCGTATGTACGACCAGGGAGCAATGCTTTTGCCCCCTTAGTTCCACATGTGAAATATTAGGTCCAGCAATCCCTTTTGTTTGGTAGAACTTAGCACCATACTCATAGAAGTCCTCTAGTACTGCGCATAACGATGTGTACTATTTCGTTATAGCAGGGTTTTGTGATGTCAGAGGACTCGAGTAGGCAAACGAGGTAAGTAAACACTTACAAACACTTTTCTTAAAAACGTGGGATATGCCAGCTGACTGACCCCACATATGATATGAGTATGTCTACATTTTTGTAATAACTTGTTGATAAAATGCATTGTAAGACATGGTACATCGGTACGTGCGATATAATGGTCATGGCCTTACTATAAAGACTTGATTCTATGATCAAATGTGTGTGATGTTATATGGACCTTGGATCTAATGGTTGTTTCATGACCGGCGCAACCTTAATGTGCGGTCACTACAAGACATACATCATTAGTAGCGTGGGCCATTTGAGGTCAGACTCGGTCGGGCTGCTAGTGTTATAGACGGGTAGCGTACAATGGTCGAGGCACCAGCATTGCATTACAGGTCCCTCGAGACAGAGCCAACCCTGTTGAAAAAGGGTAATATCTCGGGTAGCCCATATATGATAGTTACGACCTATAAAGCATTAGTTTTTCTGCATTTAAATACTTAAGTGATTGCCACCAGGAGTACACCACCCTTTATCAAACTAAACAATATGTTCAAGGTGTATTAACGGAGACAACACCTCTTTTCAATGATATTGGAACTGCACGTTTATTTCTGTATAATAATAATGAGCTCATGTCATACCCAATTGTGAGGTTTACTTACTAAGTCTTTAGACTTACGCTATTATTACTCTTATAGGAAGCTTGTTCCTAGAACCCAAGAGTGGTACGGTTGCCACCACAAACTTTGCTTTAAGATCTTCATGCTATTATGAGGTTTGCTTTATATTATTGTTAGTTGCTCCATGCCTTTAAATTGAGGATTATACTTGCACCTATAATGATTTATAGATTTCTCATATTTATTTCACCTTCCTATGTATTAACTCTGATAATGCTGATATGAGCGGTTCCCCATTTAGCCACTAGTTGGTTAAACTAGGGTAATTGCCAGTATCCCCGCTAGGCTGGCCAAGGCCAATTTTGGGGGCGGTACAATTGGCAAGGTTGTGCCATACACCGAACAGCACCATGTGAATCATCAATTGTATATATTGTCGTAACAATTGATGTACATGCACAGCGTCTTAACATTTACTCTAAATCTTGAGAAGTTCGTTAACTCAGATGTGAGGTGTTGATTACTTAGATGTATTTAAGAGTGAGACCTATTATCCGTCAATAGTACTCAGTATGTTGGGTAATCACATCTAACATTGTGGGAACACCAACTTCAAAAATGAATCTAAATCCTTTGTCAAGAGAACAAAGTGATAAGATATATTCCCCTTGTTTTAGATTTAATGTGAAAAATGATCCTAAAAACTCAAGCCCGAGTGTTTTTAGTAAGTACACTAAAAACTTATACATATACAAGGTGAGATGTATTCTCACAAGGTACATAAGGATAATCATGAATTTAAATCAGTGACTAAAGAAAAAGAGGTAGTGAACAAAGTGACAGTTCAAAGCCTTTGGTTCCACTACGGAATGATTCCATGGAGGGGTAACATGCAATAAGAACGTTATAAGGATTAATTGATTAAATTAAAGATAATCATTAGAGTGTAGTCCCAATTGTTTAGTGGAATTAATTGTAATTAAATAGTGTCATGTGATATAATCACATGCCTATTAAGGTAATGATATTTTTTCTTAGGTCCCTCTTTGAGCTTATTTAAATTGATTGGAAAATTATATATTGTTCCTCAGTTATTTATTTAGTTTATTGGGATGTTTTATTTTAATAAAACATAGGCCAAAAGATTTATTTAATCTTATTTGAAAAAATTGAATTTGGGAATTAAATAGAACACTGGGCTCATAATTTAATTCCTCCAGGCTAAGGAATTAAAATAAGCCTTGGGCTTATAATTTAAATTTTTTAGGCTTGTAAAATAACTTCGGGCTTTATGAAATTACTTCCAAAGGATAAAGTTAAAAGGAGCATTGTGCTTGAGGATAAAACCCAAGCGCAAATAAGAAACTAAGCAGGAGTGGGTTAGGGTTAAAATCCTAGCCCTTGCCGTATGTGGAGAGAGAATTTTCTCTCCCCATGGCCGGCCACTACATAGTGGCAAGGAGTGTAAATACTCTTTGTCCCACTTCACCTAGGACTGGGATTTCTAATCCTTGTCCCACATGGTTTAAAATTCATTTTCTCCTAGGATCCCGGTATTATAAATAGAGGAACAGTTGAGAAGCAAAAACACACACCTGGGTCTAAAGCTTGTGAATTTTGCCAAAAACAAAAAAACACAACATCTCTCCCACAAGATATACACGACCACTAGGGGAGTTTTCTCTCTCCAGAGTTTTGCTTCTAGTTTTCTCTTGTTCTTGAGAAAATTTTGTGAGCCCACTCACAGTCATATTTTGCCATCAAAGAGAAGATCTAATTGAGCAATCTTCTCCCCAATTGTTTGAAGATCTTGAAGTTCTTTATCAACTCTCAACTCTTCAAGAAATTCTTCATGAATATGATAAAGAACATAAAGATGTTCTTCAAGTTCATGAAAAACACGAAGAACACAAAAACACTACGAAGGCGAGATGAGTGTTGACTCATACTTGAAGTTTTCAAGCATGTTGGAACTTCAACTACTTAGTCCAACACCAACGGAAGAATCGATGGGCACTCCTATGCCCCAATGCCTAGAGGCTAAATTTGCATGTAAGTAATTATAACTTATATGTTTGCCATAGATCTAAACATGTTTGTCTTGATGGTAAAAGATCTTGGGGATAGTTTTTATTCCGCTGCGTAAAAAGAAATTTTTTGAAGTTTACTTTTCAACATAGATCCCAACACCCAACCCCTTAGGATTGATCCTAAACTGTCCAATTTGATCCCAGACTATCAGAATTTACCCTAAAACTTTCCAGGTTGACCCCAACAGCTCGGAAGCCTGAGTTAGAGTTTCTAATGTGTGATTTAGGCTCTTTTGTTTGTCTTAGGTATGTGGCTAGCATTTGTCTGACTGGTAGGTTGGTTTACACTGCATGAGGTTATGATGTCCAAGGAATCATCTGATTGGTGGAGTTAAGTGAATACTATTTTTGAGCATGCCATATTGATATAAATTGTTAAGCCATTTAGTTCACATCTCTTATGATCATGTCATGAGCCTATTGATTTTCAAACATTGATGCATGTTCCTTATTGTTTACCTTGCTATGATTTAAGAAAGAAAGATTTGTACGTTAATTGATTATATATTGCATTGAGTATGGCAAGACCAAGGGTCATGGACTACCATTATAAGGGCTTGACCCTATGGTTTAGTTATGTTATTATTTGTCATTGGATCCAAGAGGTCAGTTGAGTAACCACGTGTAGCCATGTTCACATGGCAGTTACGACATACAACATTGTTAGCAGCATGGGCCACCCAAAGTCGAACCCAGTCTAGTTGATGATGATCATCGCTAGTTTGTGCACATCGGTGCACCGGTGTTGTACTAGAGGTTCTTTCGAGAATGCGCAAACCCAAACGGGAAGGGGTTAAGGGCCCAAATAGACCATATGGAGGAAAGATATGACAATTACATATCTTATGTTTATAATATTAGCATATTCTTGTGTTTTATGGTTTTAAGTAATGAAAACTGGTGCTGCTATATTATGCTTTGAGGATCTCTCCCAAACATATAACATACTTCTTTAACAGTGAAATTATAGAGACAGCACATTTTTTCTCAATTGAGCTGCAAAACATGTGACAATACAAATATTTTAAATGCTTCCTGTCTATATTGCATTAAAATGTTAGACTCTTAACATGAGTTCAGTCCGAGGTATCTTACTTACTAAGTCGTGTACTTACCCAGTTGTTGTTATTTCTCTTCTTCCACATGTTGGACATTCGTTGTCCTCCAGATTTAGCAGGATACTGAGGATGTGCAAGGATCTCTATGGGAGAATGCTAGGTTATAATGGTTGTTTCTGTAACATTTATTAGTCGAAGAGATTTTGTTGTACTTATGATCCGTTATGTATTGAGGTTGTGTAATGTAGCTCAGATCACTAATTGTTCTATAAAAGTTCCGCATTTATTATACTCGGGTATTTGTTTAGTGTAGTCTCTCCAGTCAACTCCTAGTTAGTTGATGTGGATTTTCTACCATAACTCCCAGGTTTATTATTTTATTAATTTATTCATGAAAGTTATAGTTAGATCGCTTGGGATTTATTTACAAAAGTAAAAAAGTTTGAAGGAGGTGCACGGAATTTAATTATTATTTTTGTATTAAATATCTAGGGCGTTACAAGATTGTATCTCAATTGACCGCACCAAAGACTCTCCAGCAAAATGGTGTGGTGAAAAGAAGTAATAAAACTCTTTTAGGAATGGTAAGAGCTAATGATGAGTCATGCTACTCTACCTACATCTTTTTGTTGTAATGCCCTGGATACTACGTCATACTTTCTTAATTTGGTTCCTTCCAAATATGTGCCCAAGATACCTTTCGGATTGTTGTTTGGCCAAAAGCCTAGTATGAGATACATATACATGCAGGGTTACCCAGCACATGTGCTAGAGGGAAAGTCTAATAAGTTTGAACCAAACACCGAAGTATGTATGTTTGTTGGGTATCCAAAAGGTACTAAAGATACATTGTTCCATAGTCCTAAGGACATGTATGTATTTGTTAGCACAAACGTCAAGTTCCTCGAGGATGACTATTTAAACAATTACAAGTCAAAGAGTAGGGTGGTTCTAGATGGAATGTCGGATATGATGTTTGTGGAGATGTGGTGGCTGTATACATCATAGGTTACTACTGATGAGATACATAATACCATCGTACGGCTTCGTAGTGGGAGGATTGTTAGGGCACCTGGTTGATTTATGTTTTTGGGAAAAAAGATTAGGAAAACATCTTGGAAGAACTTGAGTCAGATCCCATGGCCTACGATGAGCCAATTAATGATGTAGAAGCGGACCACTAGGTCAAAGCTAAGGAAATTGAGTTGGAATCTATGCATTCCAACAAAGTTTGGAAGCTTGTAGAGGCGCCTAATGGCATTAAATATATAGGTTGTAAATGGCTCTACATGAGGAAGAGATTGGTAGATGGACATGTTGAAACCTTCTAGGCAAAGTTGTTGCAAAATATTTTACTCAGAAAGAATGAATTGATTATCAGGAAACATTTTCATCAGTAGCCATGCTTAAGTTTATCCAGATTCTCTTAGCCATTGCCGCTCACCTAGACAATGAGATTTAGCAAATGGCATCAAGACAACCTTTCTAAATGGTCATCTTGACGATGACATCTATATGATGAAGCTAAATGGGGTTTGTAGCTAAGAGCTAGACGCATATGGTATGCAAGTTACAAAAGTCCATTTATGGACTTAAGCAACCATTCAGGTCATGGAACATCAAATTTGATAAAGCAATTAAATCGTTTGGTTTTGATTAAAATTCAGATAAAGAGTGGTAACATTCTTAATGTTGCATGTTGATGATATCATACTCATTGCGAATGATATAGGGATATTGTCAATGGTCAAAATCTGGTTGTCTAACCTCTTTGATATGAAAGACTTGGGAGAAGCAAACTACATCCTATGGATCAAGCTTTCGCAAGATCGCAAGAATAAGATGTTAGGCTTATCTCACGCTGCATACATAGACAAGGTTTTGTGTTTAGTATGCTAGACTCCAAGAAGGGATTACTTCCCATAAGGCATGGAATCCCTCTTTCTAAGGAGTAGTGTCCTTAGACACTTCAAGAGGAAAAGTAGATGAACGTAGTTCTATATGCTTCAGCAGCGGGAAGCCTCATATGCTATGTACTAGATCAAATATATATTTTCCAGTTAGCATGGTCAACAGGTATCAGTCAAATCTTAGACCACTACATTGGGTAGCAGTTAAACATATAGTTTTAGTATAATAGAAGAAAAAATGATTATATTCTTATCCACCATAGTGAGGTGACAGTCATTGGTTACAGAAATTCTAACTTTCAGTTAGAGCATGATTTCCAGAGATCCACCTAGCGGTAGGGCAAGCAAAAACGGGTTCACGTGTTGGGTTCGTGTCAACCCAGTTAAGCCACCAACCTATTTATGTCAACACGAACTCGACATGTTTATTAAACGGGACCCGAACTCGTTTAACCTAAACCCTAACCTTAAAACTACGTGACGTGTTCGGTCAGGGTCTCGGGTTAAATTGCCAGTTAAACTTAAAATTTATTTGAAAAAAATAAAAAATAAAAAATAAATTATATAAATGTGTCAACCTGCAAATTGACCAATGTGACACGTTTATTAAACATGTCCCATTTATGACCCGAACCCGTTTAACCTAAACCTTAACCCTAAAACTACGTGTCATGTTTGTGTTGAGTTCGGGGGTTAAATTGCCAGCCCTACCTAAGGGTATGTCTCTACCCTAAGTTGTGAAGCCATTAGTTGAAGGAGTGTTAAGAAATCTTGCATTGCTGATTCCACATAGAAGCTGAATATGTTGCAGCTTGTGAAGTGGGAAAAGGAGCTATTTGAGTTGAGAAGTTTTTGATGGATCTTGGTGTCTATTACATTATTTAGCGACAACAATGGAATGGTTGCATAATCCAAGGAACCGAGAAACTATGAGAGATGAAAACACATAAAGCACAAGTATCATCTCATTAGAGGCATCTCTCGAGGAGATACAGTTGTGGTAAAAGATGGCCTCGGCTAAGCATTTGGTGAACCCTTTTACTAAAACCTTACCTCAAAAGACTTAAGTCTCACTTAAAGGAAATGGATGTCAATGTATGCCGAATTGGATTTGAGGGCAAGTGGGAGATTGTTAGAGTTCATGCCCTAAACACCAATTAATTATTATGATAAAATCGATTAACACTTTGTTAGAAATCGAGTTGCTTACAAAGCTCTTAATGTTCAATTCCTCTCCAGCAAGGATCAATTGGCTGACATCCTCACCAAACCATTGGTGCCTACTAGATTATGTACTCTTCGTGACAATCTTAATGTTTGTTCCAGCCCGTTGCAATTGAGAGGGTGTATTGAATCTTTAGCGCCTGTTTTACAACTACCTGATAAGCAACAGGAACAAGTCAAACACAGTAAAGGTGCAATGTTTGAATATTTGTAACAACTCATTAGTTAATTCCGGATAATATTCAGTGTATTTGTAAGTCAAATCTTGGTTCTTATCTTGTACAAATTCATTATATTATAATACCAAGCTCTATGTAGGGCAATTACAAACTCTGTTATTATCATTTTAACGCGGTGTGAAGGGGGATTAATCACCAAGTACGGCAGATAAACTCCACTCAAGGGAGGAAGCTGACAAAGAGCAGAAGAGATAAGAACAAAGCTTGTGTCCAACGTTAAATGCTTGCCCTGCACACACTTTCCAAGTCTACCTCGTACACTCACCCACTTCCCAACTTGTTTACTAGAATGGCCGACATACACAACTTTGTCTCCACTCATCCTGCCATGCGATACTTCCTGCAATTTAGATTCAAGTGGTTCTGATCAAAAATCAACCTAGACTTTTCACTCAGGCAGAAAGAGTGAGAAGGTTATGTGGTGCTGGCTGTTCTGGCTGTTCTGGCGAAAAAGTTGGAAGCAAATGTACAATTTAGATTTGAAAAATGTGACTTGGAAGCATATAATATTTTCGACCCAACCCTAATTTAACCATATACAGACATTATAGAATATAAATCGTTGCAAGTATTATTATTAGACACAACATAAAATAGTAATTCGCACCTGTCTTCTACTAGAATTCAGCGGCGCTGGCAGGCATGTGCACCGAAAAATTAACCCCTGAGACTCAATTATGTTCAGGTTCATGTGGGCAAGGCGGTAAGGCGTGTATGGTTTCCAAGTCCCCCTCAGATGTTCCAGGTACATGCAGTACGGTATCACACTAGGCAAAAAAACAAAACCAAAAAAAAAAACCCACAAAGGCATTCACCAAGAACTTGGGAGAGGAACTACGGGTCTACAAAGCACAAGTCTGGCAAATTTACAACTCATCTGCCCAGTAACACATTAAACAGAGCTTAACAACTTGGCAATACATAAACACATGCAAAAACACAACAGTAGACAACACTCTTCGTCCTATGTAAACAACAGCCCACAAATAAAATGCCTCAAAAAGGAAAGGGGTGGGAGTGTTGGTTTTTCCCATTGGAGGATGGAGGGTAATAATGACAAAAATTTCATAGTAAATGAATAAACCTGGTAGCATGTCCATGAGTAACTAACTAAATGGATAATTCGTAATGCATCCATAAAATGAGGATTGTTTCCTGAAGGTAGTCCCAAAAAGGATATTGTACAAAATGAGTAAAACTCCAGTCGTTTTTCTCTACCAAATGAACTGCACAGCCTCAAGAAGGAGGAAACAAAACTTTCAGCAAGATCTGAAGTCGGCCCATTCATCTTAGTTCAATTGATAACGCACCTACAAGATGTCACCATTGGCAAAGGAATAAATGGAAGGATAACAGTCTCTTGCTGTAGCCAAAACTTGCTCAAAGGGATATTACACGACATACCCCCCCATATGTTGCTAGAGGATAATCCGCATTGTTAATACATATCAATTAGAAATACAGATTAACAGGACAAGCTCCATCAGTGGCAATGTCAGGATACTGCAAATATTATCAAACAAAGATAACAGTTGTCATGCCACCACCCAAATTCTGAATTATGCATCTGAAAAATTTCGAAGATAGAAGGTTAAGTTATGCATGTACCATGTTCAGTTTATCAAGGTTCTGGAAAATGCCTTTTTTCCTTGGCTAAATAACCGCAGACGTTCAATGAGGTCCTCTTTCAACGATTCTGGTATTTGTGAAATAAAGGTTGGTTTGGCATCTGCAATTAAGAACTTCCTGTAGAACAAAACATGCAGATAACATAAAGAGCAAGGAAAAAAGACAACCTCAGAACAAATAGGGCAGTACAGACGGTTGATAGAACAAAAAAATCTTTCATGAGAAAAATGCTATTGAAGTTTTAAAAGTAATCACTTAGAATAGCATATCTGTAAAGCAAACTAAAAATGCTAGTGTTTAAAGTAGTGTAAGAGCTGATGTTAACTTCAAGATATGTTAAATATGAAAAGTATGAAGCTAATTAAAAAGAGAAAGGAAGACAACAAGAGGTAAAACCCCTCGCACAAAAGAAACCTAACCAAAACAACTACCCAAATCTAGCAAACACCACAGTCAATGACCTGAAACCAACACAGCTTCAGGAACTCTAGTACTTCAACAAAGCATTTTCTTTCTATAGACTTCGAGCCTAAGACCATTGCTCCCCACTACTAGGTTAAGTATACGCAGGTGGATCCTTGGGAAGCCATGGTTCTTTGTACAGATTCAGCCTAAGAAAATACTAAATTCACTAGCGATTCATGCATGTTCAGCTTCTACTGACTTTTCTCTGCATGCCGATTTCCCAAATGATAACAAGCCACTCAAAGACTATACAATGCCCAAATAGAATTCATTCAGGGAATCATTATGATACATTCTTCAGGTGAAAGCAGTATAAGATATATTCAGGTATAATCCATTCTCTTCTTTTTTTTTAAAAAAAAAAAAAAAAATGCCATTCTTCAATTCAGGAGTATCATGTCATTGACGATTGAGAGCCTTTTGCAAGCGATCAAGAGCAACAAGCTAGACCATACTTTCATGCGTTAGTCTATTCTGAGTAATAATGTGTATGCTACACAAAATTTTCAAAGCTTAAAAGGAAATGCCTTTTTTTCCTGTGAAGATATATCATATCACGTAAATCAGTTCTGTCAAAATTAACTTCAGTATTTTGACCCGCCAGGGGTCAAGGAAGGAGAAATATCATGGTCATGAAAAGCCATGCTAAAATATAGTTCCTCTGTTTCATAGATTCACAACCATGTATAAAAGTATAAAATATGGAGGGCTTGGAAATGAGCACCTGTCGCATCCAACAAGGTCTCCTCTTTGCCTAATATATCAGCGAGAATAACGCTATATCCCACCTTTTCATCCGGATGAATCCAATGCATTTTCCTTTACTCTAAATTTTCATTGATATAATGCTATATTCCCCCAGTTAATCTTAAGGAAAATGTATTTCATCCAGATGAAAAGGTGGGATATAGCATTTCTCTATCAGCAATTATTTGGAAACAATATTTCATACACAAAAAAACTAGATAAAGATCTCTTGCCTATAAGTAATCACATGGGACCTACAGATATAGTATGTCTCTTTTTTTATTATTCAAGTGTTTATTTGGAAGCTTTTGAAGTAGTTTTTCATCTCATTAGTTTTTTCGTTCTCAGCCTTTTGGTTAATTAAAGTGTTAGCTTTGAGTAGATATAAATCATATTATGGAAATTTTCAAGATTTTAGGAAGAAAAATGTGCATCCTAATAAATTGCTGTATGGCTTAGAATCTAATTAAAAATGTTTTGCTTTTTCATTGCTTCTTTTACGGTTTGCACAACGTGAGGCTCACTACAGCAGATGAATCTAATTAAAAATATTTTGCTTTCTCATACTTCTTTTACAGTTTGCACATCGTGAGGCTCACTACAGCAGACAAATCTAATTAAAATTGTTTTGCTTTTTCTTAGCTCCGTTTACAGTTTTATAAGAGCTATAAATCCTTTGCAGTTGTTTTGGAAAAACATAACTCCCAAGACAAATAAAACTCATTAAGAGTTTTATATGCAGGAGCTACGGAAAGTTTTCATTAATTATTTCCTAATTTAAATTTTAGCCAGTAGGATATTTTTGGAATTTAGTGAAATCTGCGATGGGCCAGCCTAAGTCTTTTGTGATGATGGCCTTCTATTTAATATCAAGATGAGATTAGAATACTTGTATAATTAGGAATTGAGTAAGCTTGCTTCCTAGGTAATTCCCAACCAAGCATATTAGTCTGCAGATAAACTGTAATAAATTGACTAATTCATAATTTTGGAGATCTTATGGTTTTAAGTTTGGTCCCCAAACCCTTGTAGAGAAGGGTTTCCTCTCACTTCCATTCTATATCTTACACTCTGTGATGGTTACTGTCTCCAATGCAAATTAATCTCCTATTTTTGGGATCAAACTTTTCACTTGGAACTAATTACTGCTGCAGCTATTTCTTTGGTAAGTTTTCATAAATTTAAGGTACTTTATGTAATCAAGGAAATTTTATAGTCATATTTTGTAGCAATTCTAAACATTTGATGTGTATTAATCAATCTGAATGAGTTTTCCTGAAAACTCTGAAGTTTCAGAACTTTGAAGTGTAAAATTGTTACAATCTTGAGAAGATTTGCAACCAGAGAAAATTATTGCACTCTACAAAATGAAGAGGATTAGCAACATATAAATTCAGAAACTTCTTTACAGGAAATTGAATGTGCTTGAAGTTTGACCATTTGATAAAAGTTCCTAAGTATAAATTAGAATATATAGAGTTAAAGGAAACTTACTTTGATTCACTAATACTTGATGAACCATTTCTGGCTTCTCGACATAACCTCTTCCTCGAACTCATGAAACTATAAACGTTATCTGACCAACCACATGATCGCAAAATCGAAGAAGCTTCTTTCTCGAGACTAAGAGAGGAAAAAAAAAGTAAAAAACTGAGTTAAGGCAACAACAAAGCAACATTTCACAGGCACACATGAGTGGCCTAAGAGTAGAAAGGAACTAAATTGAGACTAGATTGAGACTATCATATATGCATTAAGAAGGAACACAATCTCTACTTAACATGGGTCACATAGACTTTAGAAAATGAAATAATAATTAATTATATGAATCGAGGAATCCAGGACTCAACACACAAGATGCTCCAAGCAGGATCAATAGACAAATAACCAAATGAGATAAGGTCAAATGAAAAAAGAAAAATCAAATTTAGCCCCAAGGTTTTCAATTTCGACAAATGGGTAATTAGGTTTTCCTCTCATTTTAAATAAGTCCCTATGTCAACCTATCATTACACTAATTAACGACATGCTGCATTAGACTAATCAATTAATGCACGTGACTCTACTTTGGCACATCATGTTCATATCTTACGTGCCACGTGACACAAACACTTTAACTTACCAATATACCTTAAATGAAAATTTAAAAAAAGTTAAAAATAACTTTCTTTAAAAAAAGAGGTGGCTAGCCACCACTAACAAATGAGGGGGGCCACCCTTGCTGGATGAGGGGTGGTTGCCCCTCCTATGAGGGACAATGTCCCCATAAAGAGGGGCAGCCGCCACTTTCTGTGACAACGGTCTCCACTCAAAGAGGGGTTGCAACCCTTCTCCGAGAGGGGCGGCCCCTATCCGATAAGGGGCAATGTCCCTAATAGAGGGGTGGTCCTCTCTATGAAAGGCAACCTCCCCTCACCGAGAGGTGGCCATCCCTATTTGCGAGGGGCGGCCCCACTCCTAAGAGGAGAAACTTGCCCTCACAAAGGAGTGGCCGCACCTCTTTATGAAGGGCGGCCTCCCCTAAAAGAGGGTTTGTCACCCCCATTCTGTGAGGAGCGGCCTCCCCATATAGAGGGTGGTCACCCCTCTCTATGAGTGGCTACCCCTCACATAAGGGTTGTGAAAGGAAGCCACCCCTCAATAGAAGGTTTGTGAGGGGAGGCCACCCCTAACAGAGAGGGGCTGCCATCCTCCCATTACAGAGAGGGGCAACCACCCGTTTGTGAGGAGATGTTGCCCCTCAGAGGAGAGGGGCCACCACCTCTCATCAGTGACGAGTGGGCACCCTCACCAGCTAGTGGTGACAGACCACACCTCATTAGAGATGGCCAACTACCTCTCTTTGAAAAAAAAATATATGTTTTTTGTTTTTACTTTCTTTTAATGTTTTATTTAGGGTATATTTGTAGTTTAAAATAACAGTGTCACATGGCACGTACAATTGGCATTTGCATTTTAAACAAGAGCCACATGGCATTTATTGATTCAGCTAACGTGGTAGACCATTAATTAATTGGACAGTAGGTTGACGAATGGATCTACTTGAACCACAAAAAAAAAAACCTACGGACCTAATTGTAGAAATTAAAAAACTAGGGATTAAATTTGATTTTTCCCAAAAACAAATATGTGAATGGTCCTTAGACAAAAACATGTCCTTCCCCCATAATTAATAAAGGTGGAGGGTGAGGTCATAAGATCCAATCTGTGCAGAGACATTAGTGCATTTATTTATCAATGGGTAAATAGAAAACTTAAGTATTCCAGCAATTTAATATGTAAATCATCTGACCCAAAAATATTTTCCAAACTAATACATGGAACAGGGAAACCTAGGAGGCCCACAGATATGAATTTGGGCCATAACTGACTGACAAACAGTATCATCAATAACTTCTTCTAATAAACACCGCCTACACATTTCTGGTCTTTAATGGACTAAGGACTCTACCATGGTTCAAGTTCATAACCCATGGCCCAAGTCAATAAATCTCCTCTCTTTATATTTAAGAACTTGATGGAGTAAAGGTGCCAAATATATGATAGAAGATGAACCATGATTCATATGAACATAAACTAAACACAAAATCATGGCACGCATATTTAGCAAACTAAGTATTTGACCAGATTCTAATCAACACAAGTTATCACAAAAATATTTTAGATACGATAGAGTAAGTGTGAAACATACACTTCTTTCAGTTCTCCAACTTCTGCCTGGGATTGAGCATCCTGTGCAAACAAAATGCAAGAGTCCTCCTCCTCTGATTTTCTCTTAGACCCCAAGATCTCAGGGCGGTCATGGACAACACAAGTTTCCAATTCATCATGGGAAGGCCCTCCCCTTGTCATCCTGCTCCTTGTACCATTACCTTCACCATGATTTGGTTTCACTAAACTAATGTCACCAGTTTGACTATTACCATTTTCACTTGTTAGAGTGGATCCTTCGCTATACTTACTATCAGCAGCACCAACTTTTCTGGTTCTGTTAAAACAATTCGCCATCATGGATGCTGCCACATCATTTCCACTTTTCTCTCTACAAATTGAGTGTTTCACATCCCCATTTGTTTCCATGGATTGACTCTTATGAACATCAACTCTTCCATTATCACTTGCAGGAGCTTTTTTGGAGTTAGAGTTTCCAATGCTAAACCTCATCTGTGGGCTAGATGTCACTTTAACAACCTTAGATATGGTTGAGATATCTTTCTGAGAATATTGCTCAAAATATGCTTTTGTGTGCACTGCTTTATGTGGGAGAGCAGCTTTGGTGCTGCTAGATGCCTCACTGCCATTGCAATCACTAGACTTTGTTCCATTCAAAGCAAGGGATTCCACAAACCCATTTGTTTCCATGGATTTACTCTTATGAACATCAACTCTTCCATTACCAGTTGCAGGAGCTCTTTTAGAATTAGAGTTTCCAATGCTAAACCTCATCTGTGGGCTAGAAGTCACTTTATCAACCTTAGATATGGTTGAGATATCCTTCTGAGAAGATTGCTCAAAATATGCTTTTGCATGCACTGCTTTTGGTGGGAGAGCAGCTTTTGTGCTGCTGAATGCCTCACTGCCATTGCAAGCACTAGACTTTGTTCCATTCGAAGCAAGGGCAGTGCTAGCAGATGCTGGTCTTTGGTTAGTCCGAGAGAAGAAAAGAATATAAACCTTTTCTGACAAGACCTCCTGCAGGGTTGAAAGTGAGACAAACGAATCATTGCAGCAATACCACCGACCCATTGCGTCCTGTACATACATGGGGAATAAAGATAGCAAACTATTACTTTGGTTGCTTTCTTGAAACTTCAATGTTCAAAGAGAACCCCAAGGGATAGTTCAATTGGCTAGGACTAAGCCTCATGAAGCGGAAGTCGCTAATTCGAATCTCCCCTTCCTCTCTCCTTGGAGTCGATTACTAATTAAAAAAAAAATGTTCAAAGAGAGCATGGAAGGAATATGAAACCTTTATATATGCATAATAGTGTCCAGACTCTTGTGAGTAGCCCGAATGCACAATAGTACCAAAGAGCTTATATTCTGGTCGTGGATCCTGAATTAGATAAAAAGAAAATAACAAAAAAAAAAAAAAAAAAATCAACAATACTACAAAGGAAATTCAGGAATGTATTGCATACCCAACAAGTATAAACAAAAAGCAGTCCCATGGGACTACAGTGCAGATGCTTCATCAGCATGAGCAACCAGTAAAATTTCTGCCAAACTATATAACCAACAGCATTAGCATAAAGGATAAATCTGCTTTTTATTATAAACCGCAATCAAATTGACCTATCTGAAGAACATGAAATAAGATAAAACTACAAACTAGAAATCAAAAATAATATTGCCCAAAGCACGTAACCACCCTACAAATCCCATCTTTGTTGAGCACTTAAACACAGTAAAGTCCATGATGCATCTCCATTCTACCACCCAACAACAATTTGGATCAGGATTCAACATTGAAACCCATCCCAGGATGGATTATGTCTTTCCCAATATAACAATCTGGAAAAATTACTGTAAAAAATATAATTAAATATAGGGGCCTGAACAGTTAAGTAAAGAAATTCATTAGACGCGCAAGGTGAACAACCTAAGTACACAAGAAGTATATAAAAGAAAACACTTAGCCAATCAAGAACAAGAAAAAAGAGAACAAAAATCTGCATAGCTAGAGACAAGGGGTAAACCAGTAGCAAAGCTCCAATCAAATAAGGTTTTGAGAAGACAGTTCTGTAGATTCGCACTCATTCTCTCTTGATCATGGAAGCTTTGAACATTCCTTTCTTTCCAAATGCACCAGAATAAGGACTTGCACTTCCAAAGAATAATGATGTCATTCCGACTGACCCCTCTATTTCAACACGCCAAAAGGTCCACCACTCGTTTAGGCATAACGACTTTACCCCAAACTTCTAAAAAACCATAATCCATAGCTCTCTAGCAACATCACAATGAAGAAAAAGATGACCCGGAGTTCCCCACTCCTTTTACACATGCAACATCAATCTATCATTATAATGTGTCACTTGCGAAGATTATCTAAAGTGATTACTTTCCCAAGGAAAGCTGTCCATGTAAAGAAAGCCAACTTCAAAGGAGCCTTAGTCCTCCAGACGCTCGTCCAAGGGAAAGGAGAAACATCACTAGGAAGAACAACCTTATAAAAAGTTTTGACCTCAAAAGATCTTTTTCAGGTTATCCAACATAGGCTTTCATCACCCTCCCAATCATGCACTAGGTGTAAGTTAATGTCCCAATGAGCTGTATCATTACTAACACTCCTATGGTCAGCCACCATTGCATCCCTATTCCTAGCAAGACAAAATAACTCCGAAAAAAATTCTTTCAAAGGATGATCTCCACACCATATATCATTCCCAAAACATGGTATGAGAGCCATCACCACCTGCACACTAGAAAAATTATAGAAAATATCCCACCCCTTCCTAATGTGTTTCCAGGGGCTCACATTGGGTACATTACCCACGAGAATCAACTCCTATTTAGCCAAGTTAGTCTTCAAACCAGAGGCAGCTTCAAGACAAAGGACACATCTTAAGTATTGAATCTGGTCTAGTGCACTCCTAGAGAAAATGAAGGTATCATCTGCAAAAAGGAAATGGGATACAGAAACAAGATCATCACTCCTTCCCCCCACCAAAAAACCAAAAATAAAGTCCCCATTCACAGCAACTACCATCATATGACTCAAAGCTTCTATTAAAATCACAAAAAGAAGGGGGGGAGGGTCCTGTCTCAAACCCCAAGAGCTATTGAAGAACCCACTGGGTGTGCCATTAACCAGGATAGAACTGAACTTTAGATATGCAATGAGCAATCCACTTTAGCCACCATTCCCCAAAACCACCTCCCTAGCAAGTAAAGCAAAAAGTCCCAACTGAGATGATCATAAGCCTTCTCTAGGTCCAATTTACACAAAATTCCCAGTTCGCCTGATTTGAGACGGCTATCTTCGCATTCATTAGTGATAAACCCAGTCAAGATCTAATGCCATCTGATAAAACACTCTGAGAATTGGAAATGATTCTCCAAAACAACTTTCACTCTATTTGCCAAGACCTTTGCAATAATTTTGTAGACGCCACTCACCAGGCTGATAGGACGGAAGTCTTTGACCTCGACAACCCTCACTTTCTTAAGGGTAAGAGTGATGAAGGTAGCATTCAGACTTACTCAAATTTACCCCATTGGTGAAACTCAAGAAAGACTTCCATGACCTCTTTTCTGAGAACATCCCATCAAGATTGGAAGAAAGCCATAAGGCATCGGATCTAGACCCGGCGCCTTATCCCCATTCATGTCTTTTACTATCTCAAATACCTCCCTTTCCTCGAAAGCTTATTCCAACCAAACAGTCTCCTCCTCACCAATAGAATCAATGTAAGACCATCCACATACGGATTGGAGGAGGTAATGCCATTGATAACAAACTTCTCTATAGTGTTGCAACTTCTTTAGAATTAACAATCTGGGTGAAGAACTTGGTATTTTTACCCCCCTCTCTTAGCTATAGCACCCTTGACTTTTGGCTCCAACACACCTCCAACAAAGTAGTCTTTTCCAACTCCATTGTAAACACAACCCTCCTCAACTTCTCTTCCACAAACAAGAGGGCTCTGTTCCTCAGCCACATCTAGACATTGAAGCTCATCAAGGAGAGCTCTTTTTCTCTGATCAACATTCCCAAACTCCAAGTCTTTCTACTTCTTGTTTTTTTTTTTTTTTTTGATAAGTAATGATGATATATAAAAAGAGCGCAGAGGGGCGCAACCCACATACACGGGAAGTATACACAGAGAGCGCCTAGGAGGGAGAAAAATGAAAAAGAAACTCAGAGAAACTAATCACTAAAGGAGTAAGCCAAGCGGCCGTCCAAGAGTAAAGAGTAAAGAAGAAAAAATGACTCAATTCCTCTATGGTCCTAGTGGAATTATCAAAACATCTAGCATTTCTTTCATTCCAAATACACCACATAAGACATAGAGGAATCATCTTCCACACCACCGCGCTTCGAGCTCGTCCTCCCGCCCACCAAATAGCAAACAAGTCCCTCACCCGGCTAGGCATGACCCAATGCAACCCAAACCTCTGAAAAATCATGTGCCAAAGAGCACTTGCAAGCTCACAGTGAAGAAGAAGATGATCGACTGACTCTCCGTTCTTCTTACACATACAACACCACTCCACTACCACTATGTTCCTCTTGCGCAACGTATCATGAGTCAAAATTTTCCCTAGGGCTGCAGTCCACCCGAAAAAAGCCACCCGCTGAGGCGCCTTAGTACGCCAGATGCTCTTCCAAGGAAACTCCTCTTGACTAGAAAAGGTCAAGGCCTTGTAGAACGACTTAACCTCGAACTTGCCTTGCTTGGACGAAGACCAGCAAATACGATCTACACTGCCTAATGAAACCTTGCAAGAATACAACCGCTCCAAGAAAGGAGAAACCAAATCCACCTCCCAATCTTGGACCGATCGTATGAAAATGACATTCCACTCAACAACCCCATTCCTCCCAATAAAATTATCCTTCACCCAAGCATCTTTGTGTCTGGCAATATTGAATAAGGACGGGAAAGCTTGCTTCAAAGAATTGTCCCCACACCAAATATCATGCCAGAAACGAACTTTCGATCCCTCCCCCACCTCAAACCGAATACCTTTGGCAAAGGAATTCCACCCATTCCGAATATGCTTCCAAAGACCCACACCATGAGAGCCCGAAGCATCCTTCGTGCACCACCCACCTTCTTGGTCTTCATACTTAGCTTCGATCACCTTACACCAAAGAGCCCCGTTCTCATTTGCGTATCTCCAAAGCCATTTCCCCAAAAGAGCTTGATTAAACTGGTGCAACTTCCGAATGCCAAGACCCCCATAGCGAAGCGGGCTGCAAACTTGGTTCCAACTTACAAGATGCAACTTGGGCTCATCCCCAATTCCTCCCCATAAGAAATCTCTTTGGACTTTCTCAATCCTTTTAGCTACACTTGCCGGAATCGGAAACAGAGACAAAAAGTAAGTCAGAAGATTAGCCAAAGTGCTCTTAATGAGGGTTAAGCGACCTCCTTTAGAAAGATACATTCTCTTCCAACCTGCCAACTGACGCTCCATCTTTTCGATCACTTCATTCCACATAGCCATATCCTTGTACGACGCCCCAAGAGGGAGACCCAAATACTTCATAGGCAAATCGGCAACACTACACCCAAGGATGTTAGCTAAAACCCCAATGTTCTCCACCTCACCAATGGCCACAATCTTTGATTTTCCCAG
This sequence comes from Corylus avellana, assembly GCF_965113065.1. Classification (NCBI taxonomy): domain Eukaryota; kingdom Viridiplantae; phylum Streptophyta; class Magnoliopsida; order Fagales; family Betulaceae; genus Corylus; species Corylus avellana. Next base: position 19,733,644 of record NC_142492.1, read on the forward strand.
ATTCACTCTCAAACCAGAAACAGCTTCAAAACATAAGAGAATGAGACGAACATACCGGATTTGCTCGATAGAGTCTTCACAAAAAATCAAGGTATCATCCGCAAATAAGGAATGGGAGACCATCAACTCCGACAAGACCCTATTTCCCACCGAGAAACCCTTCAAAAGGCCTTGGTCAACCGTTGCATTCACCATCTTACTCAAAGCCTCCATGACCAACACAAACAATAACGGTGAGAGAGGATCCCCTTGCCGGATTCCCCTCGAACTATTAAAGAACCCTTCCGGAGAACCATTCACAAGAATGGAGAATCTTACCGTCTTGATACACCACTCTATCCAAGCCCTCCACCTCTCGCCAAACCCACATCTATGCAGCAAATACAAAACAAAGTCCCAATTTACATGGTCATAGGCCTTTTCCAAGTCCAATTTACAAAGAACACCTGGCACCCCTGATTTCATGCGACTATCCACACATTCATTTGCAATGAGAACGGAATCTAGGATTTGCCGACCCCCAATAAAAGCATTTTGAGAATAGGAGATGACCTTACCCAAAACAGTTTTCATCCTGTTGGCAAGAACCTTAGACACAATCTTATACACTCCTCCCACCAGGCTAATGGGCCGAAAGTCCTTCATCTCCACCGCATCCGCCTTCTTCGGAATCAAGGAAATAAAAGTTGCATTCAAGCTCTTCACCAATTGACGTCTACGATAGAACTCTGCAAAAACCGCCATAACGTCTTGTTTAATAACACCCCAGCAAGCTTGAAAAAAAGCCATGGAAAAGCCATCTGGGCCCGGAGCCTTATCACCATCCATGCCTTTTACCACCTCCCAAACCTCCTTTTCCTCAAAATCTCTTTCTAACCACCTACTATCCTCCTCTTCGATGGTCAAAAACGGTTGGTTATCCATTCTAGGGCGCCAAGTGCTTTGTTCCGAATAAAGGCTTTGGTAAAACTGCACTATGTGATCTTTCACCTCAACTGGATCACCTGATAACACGCCATTAATACGAAGCACTTCCACACTATTGTACCTTCGATGAGAGTTAGCCATCTTGTGGAAAAAACGAGTATTTCGATCCCCCTCCTTGAGCCACAAAGCTCTCGATTTTTGGCGCCAATGAATTTCTTCACATAACAATGTATTCTCCAAATCTTTCAACTTGTCCACCTTCCGGATTTTCTCCTCCTGATCTAAACCTCTCGATTCTGCCAGCTCATCCAACTCCTGGATATCTCCCAACAACTCCTTTTTTTTCCTCCCAATATCCCCAAAGACCTCCTCATTCCACTTTTTCAAGTCCACTTTAAGGACTTTTAGTTTATTAGCTAGCACAAAACTAGGCAAACCCTCAAACGAATATGACCCCCACCAAGAAGCAACCTTATCAACGAAGCCCTCTGCCTTAAGCCACATATTTTCAAATTTAAAACTCTTCTTACCTCCACAAGGAGTCCCACAGTCCAATAATAAAGGAAAGTGATCCGAGAGCAGGCGTTGAAGTCTCCTTTGTGATACTGCTGGGTAGTGGTCCTCCCAATCCGAAGAAAGCAAGAACCGATCAATCCTCGACCAACTCTCATCTTCTTGATTATTGGACCAAGTAAATTGACCCCCCACCATCGGAATATCCACCATATTATTCTCTGAGATGAAGTCTGAGAAATCCATCATGCCCGAAGAGAAATAAGAACAACTGGAGCGCTCACTGGGAAAGCGAACACTGTTAAAATCCCCGCCCAAACACCAAGGGACCTCCCACACCCTCATCAAACCAGCCAATTCTTCCCAAAGAGCCCTTCTCTCCAAATCCTCATTCGGCCCATACACTCCCCCAAACACCCAAACCCATCTATCCTCTACATTTTGAAAGGAGCACGCCAAAGTGAAATGTCCCACACACTCCTCCTTACACTCCACTACCCTCCTATCCCACATCATTAGCATCCCCCCCGACGCACCGTTAGAACCTTTATACTTCCACCCCACATGCTGACCTCCCCAAAGACTATGAATCACCTCTCTGGAGATGGTCTCCATCTTCGTCTCAATCAAACACACTACATCTACTTTCCATTTCTTTAAAAGACCCCTAATTCGCAATCTTTTTTTGAGGGCATTCAACCCTCTCACATTCCAAACTACTATATTAAGCTTCATGATCCACCAAAACGACCCCTCTCATCTTCCTCAATCTCTTCGAGTCCTTTGAGTGCAGGAACACAGGCAGAAACACCTCCCAAATCCGAATTGTACTGCATTCTAGAAGCTTCTATAGCTTTGAATAATGCCTCCAATTCCTCCTTTTTCCCCTCATCGGAAACACCAATTTTTGGGCAAAATTTGAGGCATTTTCCAACTACCCAGCTGGATGAGATCGAGTCTGACCCTAACTCCTCCAGAACTGCAGCTTCAGCAACTTTGTCCCCATCCATGCCTGAATCAGACTCAAAAAACTCCAAAACCGATGTTCGATCCAGTCTTTTTTGCCCAAATTGAGTCAATGGGCCCAAACTCTCTTCCTCCCCCCGACAATCCTGCTGAACCCATTCCCCCGCGGCCATCCCAAACTTCCGGCAAGAGGGACTCCCCCTCAGAAGCTGACGGTTGGCCCAACACATACCTTCCCCAGCCTCTCCGGTCTCCCTAGGCCTCTCCGGCGCCTTCTGGAGTTCCTCCGACGACGGAAGGGTCTCCGGCACCCTCTGAGATTTTTCCGGCGACAGACCCATGGGCCCCTTAACCTGTCCCGACGTCGAAGTTGAGGGTCCTAGTGGACCCACCAATGTCTCATCCCCTCTCTGCGGCCCATTCTTCCTCCTCCTATATGTTAACAAGGTTGACTCGTTGCCGGAGGACTGGGTCTTCTTCACCAGACTTACGGGCTCCAACTCTATGGTTCGCTCTTCGGCCCGAAAAATACCAGCACCCCCCACAGACTTGCCGCTTATCTCCCTGGGAATCCCTCCTGTCGTTGACCCATTCCCCCCTCCCCCTGAGAAAATTTTACCGGTCAAAGTCGCCGGAGTATCCATGGGAAGATGCGGGTCTCTCGGGTTTACCTTAAGGACCACCGAGGATGCCACTACTGGATAGCTAAACATACTTGGTCCAGTTTTAAGTGGGCTAGAGCCTGAGCCCACGACTCCTTTGGGCTTAAAAATCATTTTCTTCCTGACCTTCAGTCTACTTGTTCCTCCCGTTCCAGCTTTCTTCTTCACTTTCACTTCTGTCTTCCCCAGACCACCAAAAGTCTTATTATCTGGCCCAAGCCCATTAAGCTCCATCTGTTTAAACACCCTATCAATCCTGGTCATCCCCACGTCACATTCCCTCTTCAGACGTTTCAGCAGTTCCTTCACGTTGAGGAGCTCGATGCCTACCTGCCCAGCATGGTGCCCCATCCCCTCCCGTCCCTTCACGCAATCAGAAACTGACAACGTTACCATCTGTTCCGCCGACCTTGCTGTAACTCTCGCCGGAGCTGAAGACGAGACCTCCACGCACCTTTCGTCCTTCGCACCAAGCTGTCCATTCGCTCCCGGGTTTTGCACAGACTTCGCCGGCCAGAAAAACTTCGTCGGGACCCCCCCAGAGCCTCCCTGAACCATCGCCGAAACTTTGGCCTTCGGACCAAACGTGTTCTTACCATAGCTCTGTACCTTCTGCTCCATAGGTCCTCGCCGACTCTGGACCTGGCCGAAACTACCTCCTTTCTGGAATTCCTTCGTCTGCAATCTCACTGTTTCGGCATAACTTCTCTGGTTCTTAACGTCGTTGTCTCCCTTTTCACCCTTATCTCCCCTAAACTCCCTGCATTCACTGATCACTCGATGACCATGAAGAAAAGAGGAAGCTGCTTGCATTTCTTTAAAGAAGCGATCCCACCCAAACCCACGTCGTCCTTCAGGGATGATGATTGAGCCGCATCTCTTTCTTCCATCGAATTCCTCCACTGTCAGGAAGTATCCATGCCTATTTGAGCTCTTCTGTGCAATAATTCTGGGGTATCCAGCTCTAGATTGATCCCAGAATACCTCAGAGCTCTTCACTGCCACCAAATCATCCGCTACTTTCACCAACCAGGCTAACTCATCCTTTTTAAGAAAGATGGACCTTTTGAATTTGTAGCTCCTTTCAAAAATTCTCACTCCTGATGCCCCTTCCTTGATCAACACCTCAAACTCCTTGGACTCCACCATCCACCTCCTCGGTCCAGCCATGACACAAACTAACACTAGCTCCAACCACCCTACACGCGCTCTCACGCGCCGACACAGCTCTCACAGCTCACAGCTCACAATAAAAGCTAAGGTTTTTCAAACGGAGCATACTTCCTTCACATAAGTTACCCATTCTCCATCAAAAATTTAGTTGTTCACTATTAGCCTCACAATAAATCAATATGTCACCCACCTTTTAACTTCTGAGCAAAAACAAAATTAGCGCATCCTTAAAACCATTAGGAGTTCCATCAATGGCTCACCTTCTCAACAAATCCATCAGATTTCAACCACATGTTTTCAAATTTGAAGTAACTTTCTACCCTTCTAAGAACCACAAGAATAATAAAATAAATAAATAAAAAAATTGGGACATGATCTGATAGAAGTATGGGTAACCTGCTCTAAGTAACGACTGGGAAATGAGCCTCCCAAGCAGAAGAAATGATAAATTTGTCAATTTTAGACCAAGAGGGGAATTCCTAGTTGTTAGGCAAGTCAAACTTCCACCCTGGAGAGGTAAATCCATAAGACCCTGCTTAAAGATAAAGTCTGAAAAATCTCCCATAACAGGAGAGGAAATAGGCCCCAATCTATCACTAGGGAACAAGAGACGTTGAAATCGCCCCCAATACACCAGGGATATCCCGCTACAAAACCAGACTTGCTAGCTCCTCTCAAAGCAACTGACGGTCAACATCTGAATTGTGCCCATAGACACTGGCGAAAGCCCACTCAAACTGGTCAATGACACTTCTGAATTTACAAGCCACCAAAAAATTCCCCACACACTTCGATCTTTTCACAATTCTCCTGTCCCAAATCAAGACAATGTCGCCCATTATAATAACTGTTTTGATCTCCCCTCTTGCCATCTCTCTTCTTTCCTACTATTTATACTTCAAACACATTAGCCATCCAATTATTAAATTTCTTTTATTTCTACCTTTTTTGTGTAAAAAAAAAAAAATTGAATCGCAAATTTTTTGCAGTTGCATTTTTGTTCCTACAAATATAAATACAGTATTAGTTATCAATATATATATATATATATATATATATAAGCAACTGACGGTCAACATCTGAATTGTGCCCATAGACACAGGCGAAAGCCCACTCAAACTGGTCAATGACACTTCTGAATTTACAAGCCACCAAAAAATTCCCCACACACTTCGATCTTTCCACAATTCTCCTGTCCCAAATCAAGACAATGTCGCCCATTATAATAACTGTTTTGATCTCCCCTCTTGCCATCTCTCTTCTTTCCTACTATTTATACTTCAAACACATTAGCCATCCAATTATTAAATTTCTTTTATTTCTACCTTTTGTGTAAAAAAAAAAAAATTGAATCGCAAATTTTTTGCAGTTGCATTTTTGTTCCTACAAATATAAATACAGTATTAGTTATCAATATATATATATATATATATATATGCCTGGTTCTCAGACGGAACCAAATTCTAACTATATATATATATATATAACTAATACTGTATTTATATTTGTAGGAACAAAAATAGAGATTCAATCGAAGCAACTGCAAAAAATTTGCAATTCAATTTTTTTTATTACTTATCAATATATATAAGAATACAGTAGTTACAGGGAGAAAAAAAAAGAATCACAAACTGCACCCCTCCAAATTTTATTTTTTTTTAAGACAACCCGCTTCCTCTCTCTTGAGTATCTCTCACCATCTTTTACCCTTTTCTCCTTTTTTTGAATTAAGTACTACTCGTGTGAGACACCAAAGGAGACATAACTCATGGACACCAGGAGTATCCAAAAGACACAAATCCTTAAATAGCTATGACGCACGAATTCTCGCCTTTCACTAATGCTGTCCAAATCACTTGAATCACCCTATATGCATTTTTTGAACATCCATCATTCTATTTTCTAAAAGTATTTGTTAGGGAATTTTTTCAAGGCAAAAAACACCAAAAGCAAACTAGAATGACATTGATGCTTAAGCCAATGGGACATGCCATCTAGACAACCTTTTATGCCACTGCAACACACACAAGCAATTTCAGCTAATAGGTTAAATAGTTTACCATTTTTCTAACTTTTACTTATATATTATGGATCTTTCTCTGAGAAGTTTTTTATTTTATAAGTAAACGAATGATATAAAAAAGTGAAAGGGTGCAACCCAAGTACACAAAGTATACAAGAAAAACACTTAAATAGAAACAAATAAATAAACAAAAATCAAGAGTCATTATAGCTAGAAAAATGAAGGCACTCAAAGGCAGTTGTCCAGTGGGTATAGGGTTTTAAAGAAAAGGCCTTTAGTTCCACCAACATGCCCTCGCAATTCTCAAAACTTCGATCATTTATTTCTCTGAGAAGTTATTTTGTGCATATTTAAAAATATGCGCTTCACTGTAACCAGGCACTAGCTTGCCCTCTGCGCTCTGCAACTAGACTCCAGGAGGCCTTTGTGCTTAAATCCGCCTAGTGCTTTTAACAGCACTGTTGCTGACCTATTCTATTAGTGGGTTAATTATTACATGTGATATCCTCTCTTAAAGTTAGCCAGCTTATTGAAATCCACATTAGATTCTGGAAAGTTGATCTATGTCATTCTTCTTATGAAATTTTCCAGTTGGGTGGGGTTTTAAGTTCTTTTATACCTAATTATTAATCATCAACATCTGATAGGGATTGCACAATATAATCGGTACACTTTTGAGTGTCAGCTTGTGTAGATATTGTTAAACTCAGAATCTAACTAAGAACACATTATGATTCGGGAAACCCATATGGCCTCTGGACGAACCTCATTAAACAGAAAACTTGACATACCTGGCTTGCTTTACACATGAAACTCGAAAGAACCAAAACCTCCTCAAATGCAATGGCCTTATCAATCTTCCCACCGAATATGCCCTCAAATCTCTGTCAACACCATCCAGCAATAACACTCTATTAGAAAGCAATAAACCATTAACGTAAGTAGGTTTTCATATTCTGCTAAGCTACTAACTTATACAACTGCTACAAAACAAACCCACCTTGAGCTGGATTACGAGGACGTTGGGAGCTTGAAGTATTGACATTTGCTTCCTCGCTGCCACCAATTTCTTACAACTAAATAAGCATAAGTTCCTCAATCAAAACATGATAATAACAGTAGAGAGCTCACACGATAACAAAAAATAAGACAGCGACAGATTGAGTGACTCACTTGTCACACTTGTACTTATTGTTGCCATCCAAAACCTCCGGCTGAAAGAACTTTTGCAAGGCCTCTTTAAGCGAATTAATAAGCAAAACATCAAGACTAATATCCATTATGTCGTCAACCTTATTGGACTCGTTGCCACAAGAAAGACACTTCACCTGACTCTGCAACGCACCCCCAAATATCTCCTTCACCACCGTAGTAGAACTAGCGGTAGCAGCAGCAGCAGCTTGATCGCCACCCTTGGCGTTGGAGCGGCGCTGCTGCAACTTCTTGAGGCGGAGGCAGGTGTTGTGGCAGGCGTCGATTACGTAGCGCAGGAACTCATGTGCGTCCTCCTGGCGGCCGCCCCGGAAATGCTCGGCGAAAATCTTGAGACAGCTCTGGATCTTCACGGGCGCGTCCAGGGTGAGATCCACCCTCAGAGACCGCGCTATCCGCTTCTCCAATATGCAGAAGGGGCAGTCGCGCGCCGAATCGCCTGCACGAAAAACAGGAAGCGAATCAATAACAAGCAAATGAAAAAAAAAAAAAAAAGGCCTGAAAAGGAGGGATTGGAAGGATATGTAGGTACATAGGGCGGAGTGCTGGCATTTGAGGCAGAAATTGGCGAGGGGAGGGGTGTAGGTGAGGCACTGGAGGACGCTGTTGAGGTAGCAGGAGTTGCCGAGGTTCTTGAGCCCCAGAGGAGGACCGCTCTTGCGCTTCTGACTCAGTAGACTCGGCTGCCAACTCATTTGCAATTGCAAGGCCATCAAAGAGGAAGACCTCCTGCCTCCGCTTCCTCTGACACATCGGGCGGCGTCGTTTCTCCCCGCAATCGCATCGCGCTATTTCTCTCTCTCGGCGTCTCTGAAGCTTTGAAGCCGGTATTTCAGAAGAAAAAATTGAGGCTCTGTGGGAGAAGCGGAAAGGAAAAGGAGAAGGGCCGCCGCGTTTCCAAAGCTCAGATTTATCGAGGGTTCATAATTCCCCTCTCTACTTCTTCTTCTTCGACCCTTCCCTCCCCTGCCCGTTTCGGCTCGTAGGGCAGTTAGTATTCCCCGCTAATTGGGATTTTTAGGACACCCATGTGGACTGCTGTAGTGTATTATGCAGCCATATATTGTACGGCTTATTTCTATTTGGTTGTCTTATATATATATATATATATATATATATATATATATATTGTTTTGATATTCTTTCAAAACAAATTGGTTTCAATGACTGCTTTTCTAAACTTGTGTTTGAAAACTTGTTACTCTATTATTTGTTTTGTTAAGTTTAGAAATAGACAATTTATGGAAAAAAAAAAACAAAAAACAAAAAACAAAAGACATATTTTTGGAATTCTAAAATTTTTTAATACAAAACTAATAGAATTAAGGGTAGATGTAGGTTTTTGGAGAATCACAATTCACTGAACATTGTGAAGTGTCTTCAACATTTTCATGTTCAACATCTTAATGAACATCTTAATGTTTAAACTCCTCACAGCAAACTTGTCTTCTTAGAACGCCTCATCAACAAATTCTTCTTCCTCTACATAAGATGATTTGAGACTCATGAACACCAGCCAAAGCGGCGCGCTACGATTTTCACGCATAAAATTGTATCTTCTTTCGTTGAAATCACACCTCACTTTTTACATCAACAGTGTCGGTTTGCGCATGATTACGGGGCAAGAATGCGGCCCTCATATGCTTCAATAATTTTTTGCAACTACTGATATTCTCTTTTTTTCTTACCACACTTTAGTTTACTTCAAGTGCTGCCACCATGCAGCAACTTTTCCTTGGAACTTGGTTGCTACTAAAGAGAACATTTAATCATCAGGTACCTCCTACAAGTCTAGGATCCCCCCTACAGTAGCTACCCAATCAAGGAATTGTTCAAGTTGCAAGCAACCTTAGATCTCTGAGATGTAGAGGTTGAATTCCACCTCCCATTAATTATGAACTTTCGCCAAGGGATACTCCTTCGTACTTTGCACTTCATAAAAACGTTGATAAGTTCGCCATCAAAGCTAGACTTGTCTTCCTCCTCTACATCACGCAGATTTGGTTGACAGAAGGGACAATTTGGACCACCCATACCGAAAAATTGCTCAGTAGTGCTTCCATTCGCTGAACATACCAACAAATTGCAACTCCATATGCTGCAAATGAACTGCCAATTGGTCCTTTCATGTTGTCTTTTTCGCACTCGTGCACATCATTCAAATATGTAAAATGGTCTCCCCTTTTGTGTCCTCATGGTGCCATTGAAAAAATAAACTTGGCTCTGATACCAACTCATGCAAGTGTTGTAGTGGGAACACAAAAACAAACAACAACAAAATCATAACTCTTCTCAACACTAATATTCTATCAATGACTCCAAGGTAGGATAGAAAGAAAACCACCCCCAAAGTGTTTTCCATTGAGAATCAATCAAAATAACATCAAGGCTGCATTCTTAGGTCACCCATAACATGTATTGTAACGCCCAAGAAAATTAGTTAGAAGTTAGTTAAGTTTTAGTGGAACTTGTTAAGTTAAAAAAGTTAGATTGAAAGTCCTAGTGGAAGATGCTGAAAATCCAATCCAGATTGCCTCATCAGCAATATCATATGGATGCACTGCAAACGGGGTATCATAGAGAGCTTCGTCTGCAATGTCAGCTGAACACTCTGCAGACAAGGTACTGTCACAGAGTCTCGTTTGCAATCTTGTTCGAATGCACTTCGGACGAGGAGTAACAGTGGTTTGCATAGAGCGCCTCGTTTGCAACCTCGTCCGAACGAGTTGCAGCCGAGCTCACTTATCTCATTCAAACGAGGTTCCCCTCGTCCAAATGAGCCGCATTGGTATAAATACCCAACACATGAAAGAAAATCATTTCTCTCTTTTTCTTCATCTTCTGTGAAATTTCTCTCTTCTCTCTCATAGGGTTTGTACCCAAACCTTAGGTATTGACTTGTAGAGACTTCTAAAGCCAAATCTAACCCCGAGGATGCATTTCTTGGTGTTAGATCAACGTTTTCACTGATTGGTTTAAGGTAAATCCATAAACCTTAAGTTTTATTGATTTGAGTTAGATATCTAGGGATTTTGTTTAATCTCTCAAATTTCTTTGGGGTTTTTGTATTTAGAGAACTTCTATACCATCTTAGAACAACGGGTTGCAATCTTGTGGTTCAAAAACTCTGGATTCACAAGAAATCAAGGTAACACCCAAAACCCTAGTTTTTGTCTAAGTGTTGAGTTTGGTCGCTTTGAGTGTCTAACCCTAGAGATTCTTTATAGGTTAGTATTGTAAGCTAAAGTGATGTCAAATGGAAACCCTAGAATGCTATGGGTTACCTTGTAGAGTGAGGGACTTGTGTAGTTCAAGTATCTCTGTAAGTTCGAGTTATTTAAGCCTAGAATAAAGCCTAGCTATGTATTTATTATGTAAATGCATAGGTACATTGCAAGTTGAGTCGAGGTTCACCGAGTTTGCCAAGCGAACGTAGTAAGTATTTTTACTTACTGAGCAAAATAAACGTTTTCAAAATGTGCTCAAAGCAAGATATAGTTATTTAACTTCAAGCCAACGTCATTTTATATAAAACCTGATTTGTGATATTTTGATGAATTGATAAGGTTTTATAAGATTATTTGGTGAATGTTTATGGATGATTTATATGAGCTTTAATATGTTTGAGATTTATTATGATGAGTTATGTTTTTTTTTTTTTTTTTTTTTGACATGTCCACATAAGAAGGGGGAGGGGGATTCGAACTAGTGACCACCGCTTCATTAGGCGTGATCCTAGCCGATTGAGTTACCTCTTGGGGATATGATGAGTTATGTTAGTTAAGAGTATTTTGACGTTTTGCATGATTTATTTATGATATGAATCAATGACTTCAATAATATGTGTTATGATCAGTATATGAGTTTAAGGATTTGATGGCATAAGCATGAGCATCACATGAATGATACAATGATGATGTAAGAAAAAATCAACAAAACTTTTAATTTAACTATGCATGTGTGTTTTTTAATAAGGATTGGGTTTTTCCTTTTCTATTAGGATTTTGTTTTCCCTTTTCTATTAGGATTTGCTTTCCTTTTTCCAATTGGGTTTGGTTTTCTTTTTTCTTATTAATTTAGGAGGTGCCTAGCCTATATAAAGTCATCTAATCTTTGTTATTTTTCAATTCAGTATGAACTATCAATTAAATTTAAGTCTTTCAGAATTATTTATCTATTCGCTTATTTGGGGCAATTAGGGTATTTCTCTTCCTTATTTGTTATTTTCTCTCTTCCTGAATTCCATTTTCAATATTTAATTCTTAGTTTTTGTTGTTATCATACGCAGTGAGAACAATTTTAGTTCTGCCCGGCGTTAGTTGGTATCAGAGCTTATTGTGACGTAGTGGAAGACTGAGGTAACTAATCAAAGAGCGGCGTCTTTGATTCTGCAGGAAGAAGCGTCTTCGTCTTTTACCCAAAAAGATAAAAACAAGCCTCCAGGCTAAAAAAAAGATAATCTCCACAGAGTATTTGAGAGATAATTCTCTGATTTGATAATAATTCAATTAGTTTTTTTTACATAATAAGCTTGCCTACTTATAGAAGAGAAATACTTGTGGAGAAAGTAAACCTACTTCTAGTAAAGAAAGTAAATCTAATCCTAATAGAGAAAGTAAATATAATCATAGTAGAAAAGTAAACATAATCATAGTAACAATAGTAAACCTAATCCTAATAAGGAAAGGAAAAGAAAATTATGGGAAACTTCACTTACCCCCTATACTTTAGCGCTTTTTGCAGACACCCCCACATTGTTCAAAAACTCTCGTTTTGATGTATCCAACTTTCGTTTCCTTTCACTTTGCCCCTTCCGTTAGGATTTTCTATGAAATCCTAACGGAGGGGTGTGAAATTTCAATTTTGCCCTTATTTTTTATTAAATTTTTTTTTTTTTTAAATCATGACCCGTGGGTTTACAGGTGGATCTAACCCACCCGTATTATGACCCACGGGTCATATTATTATTATTATATATATTTAAGAAAAATAAAATAAAAATAGTGACCGGGGGTCACTTGTGACCTGCTGGTGGGTCACAAAGTGACCCCTGGTGGGTCACTTTTTTATATATTTTTTTATTATTTTTTAATATAATAATTATAATAATAATTTTTTATTTATAAATAATGGTAAATTTGGAATTTTTAAAAAATTTAGGGGTATAAAGGTCTTTTACTAAATCTACCGTTTCATTTAACTGCAAAAGCTAACGGTAGGGGGGTATTTGGAACAAAACGAAAGTTTGATACACCAAAGTGAGAGTTTTTGAACAATGGGGGGTGTCTGCAAAAAGCGCGAAAGTATAGGGGGTAAGTGAAGTTTCCCCATAACATTATAATAAAATCCTAATATAAAATTAACAATCAGCGAGAATCGTGACAATCTTTCCTTTTGTACTTCCATTGTCTAAGAATGGATAAAATTCTGATCAAGCGGCGCTCCTCCAATATTATTATTGATATTTTCCTTATTTTCTTTTTTACCGAAAATATAGGTAAATATCGTCCTACATCAGACACCCTCACTTTAAAAAAACTCATCCCCGAGTTTTCTTTGGGACATGGCAGGCGCAACTCCTCCGTAGAAATATAGTTGGAGATATCTACATAGATTTCACCAAGACATGTTTTCTCATTTTCGTCCTTTTCCATAAAAATTAACGATATCTTCATGGACGTCATCTTCAACTTCACCGTTATCTTCCAAAGGATCGCCAATTTTTGTGGTGATCGTGGTGAGTTGCACCTGTGGTGGAGGAGATTGCACTTGTAGTGGAGGAGGCGGTAGCTGTTCCTCCATTGACGTAGTCATTGGAATCAATGATGGTGGCTGCACAAATGTTTTCTCTGACGGCAACTCCACTTCTTCAACCAACTTAACATCTGCCACAACTTCTTCACCATAATTAAAATTCTCTTCATAGGCAAAGGGCCTATTTGGAGAGTTATGAAGATGATTATGGACATGACGAAAGTGGCTTATGTCATCCTCACGGAATCGGTCAACATAGGGATACCGAACAGGTTCCCTTCGGATCCCATAGTCATCTAGGAACCGGGCATTGAGTAACCGCTTCATCTTGGGCCCAGATGTAACGGGTCTTTTCCCTTCCCTAGATCGAGAGAGCTTCAACCATTCCCACCAAGTGAATGCTCCACCTTTGAGCTTATAGGCCACCAACTTCACCTTCTTTTCTTCTGGAATACACATGTACTCAAAGAATCTTTCTACCTCCATTATCGAGTCAAGGTAATCTTCAATGTGAAGATAACCATCGAATGAAGGAAGATCGATATTCATCTGGTACTCCCGGGTGTCTCTGTAATTCCAATGGGCACGCATCTGCCTGCATTCAAACGACTCGCACAATTGGCGACCTCCTGTTGCATCATTTGCGTTGTCTGCCAAAACTCTTGGAATTCGGCTCTTAAAGGAGCCTTTGATCACTTAATGTATCGCTGGTAGTCGGATCTCGAAACAACATCTCTCTCACGAACGGCGTCGTTATAGAAGTTGTTGTTGTTGTAGTATAAGTTGGTCATCGAATCCGAATAACGCCGGCTCGAATACCCCATGAATTTGGCTCTCGAAAAGGTCCCTCCCCTACATGCGATGTTCTTGGAGAAGTTTGTCACCGTTGCGCTGATTGGCCATAATCAGGATAAAGCCTGCTCTGATACCAATTGACGTAGCGGAAGACTAAGGTAAACTAATCAAAGAGCAGCGTCTTTGATTCTGCAAGGAGAAGCATCTTCGTCTTCTACCCAAAAAGATAAAAACAAGCTCGCAGACTAAAAGAAAGATAAAATTCCGCAGAGTATTTGAGAAAGAATGTTCTGATTTGATAATAATTCGATTAGTATTTTTTTTACATAATAAGCTAGCCTATTTATAGAAGATAAATACTTGTAGAGAAAGTAAACCTACTTCTAGTAGAGAAAGTAAATCTAATCGAAACAACATCTCTCTCACGAACAGCATCGTTATAGAAGTTGTTGTTGTAGTATAAGTTGGCCATCGAATCCGGATAATGCCGGCTCGGATACCCCATGAATTTGGCTCTTTAAAGAGCTCCTCCCCTACAAGCGGTGTTGTTGGGGAAGTTTGTCACTGTTGCGCTGATTGGCCATGATCAGGATAAAACCTGCTCTGATACTAACTGACGTAGCGGAAGATTAAGGTAACTAATCAAAGAGCAGCGTCTTTGATTCTGCAGGGAGAAGCGTCTTCGTCTGCGACCCAAAAAGATAAAAACAAGCCCGCAAGCTAAAAAAAGATAAACTCCACAGACTATTTAAGAGATAATTCTCTGATTTGATAATAATTCAATTAGTTTTTTTTACATAATAGGCTAGCCTATTTATAGAAGAGAAATACTTGTAGAGAAAGTAAACCTACTTCTAGTAGAAAAAGTAAATATAATCCTAATAGAAAAAGTAAATCTAATCCTAGTAGGAAAGTAAAAATAATCATAGTAGCAATAGTAAACCTAATCCTAATAAGGAAAGAAAAATAAAGTTCTAATAAAATAAAATAAAATCCTAATATAAAATTAACAATCAGTGGAAATCGTGACAATCTTTCCTTTTGTACTTCCATTGTCTAAGAATTAATAAAATTCTGATCAAGCGGCGCTCATCTAATATTATTATTGATATTTTCCTTATTTTCTTTTTTACCGAAAATATAGGTAAATATCGTCCTACATCATTTTTAGATGAGTTTTTTTATTAATTTTCCATGACTGGTGTCGTGGTCGACATGGACAGGTTTTGAATGAGGAAGTCTCTTACCATAAGCGTAGTATACAAGACGTGATGACTGAAGATTTGCATAGGCAGGTTGCGGAGTTAACCCAGCGTCTAGAGGCCCAACACTTGGAGACGTATTGCGATATTGATGATCACAATTCAGAATCCAATTTCGAAAACCCGTATCACAAGCCTATTTGGGTTCGGGAACAGCGTGCTCGGGATGAGTGGCATGAAGACTTAGGATTCAGAGTTGAGCTTCCAGAAATTTCTGGTACTCTCACATCCTTGACTATTGTTAGTAAGTCACAAGTTCATCTACCAAATCTCGGGGGTGAAAAGGTGGGCGGTTATTAATCACCCACTAACCGCTAACCGCCTTAAAAGTGGTTAGTAAAAAAAGTTAATCGCCTAGGCGGATACAGCTAGTGGCTATTGAGTTTGCTAACCACTAACCGCTTTTATTAAATAATAATAATAATAATTATTATTATTATTATTATTATACATATAATATGATCAATCGGCCGTGAACCATGCCTCATGAAGCGGAAGTCATTAGTTTGAATCCTCCTTCTCCCCTTTTGTGCGAACATGTCAAAAAAAATATATCATTAAATCACAATTTAAGTATTAATGTATTATCATTATAATTATATGATTATATCATATGATCAATTAATGATTAAATCATATGATTATATAATAATAAATGATACATATATAATATAACATAAGCCATAAGTATACAAATTCATACTAATATAACAATTAACTACCTAGACACTTAGTTCCAATGTATATTATAAACTTATAAGTCCATATATGTTATAAATTATAATTACCCATATATGCATATTGAATAATATAAATGTATACGATCAAATATTTAATCATATGATTCAATGACAATTCAAATACTTAATCATATAATTCATATTATTCATTTACAATGATAATGTGATTCGTATAATATCAAATTAAGTAATTTGCATTAGATTAAACATGTTTAACTTATAACCACAATTGAAGTATTAATGTATTAGCATTATAATTTATATGATTATATCACATGATTAATTAATGATTAATCATATGATTATATAATAATAAATTATGCATATATAATATAACATAACTCATACATATACAAATTTACACTAATACAACAATTAAGTACATAGAGACTTAGTTTCAATGTATGTTATAAACTTATAAGTC
The DNA here is from genome assembly GCF_965113065.1 of Corylus avellana. NCBI lineage: Eukaryota > Viridiplantae > Streptophyta > Magnoliopsida > Fagales > Betulaceae > Corylus > Corylus avellana. The sequence continues at coordinate 19,750,095 of NC_142492.1, forward strand.
CATATATGTTATAAATTATAATTATACATATACGCATATTGAATAATATAAATGTATAAAATCAATACTTAATCATATAATTCAAATTAAATTCAAATAATTAATCATAATATTCATGTATAATGATAATGTAGTTCATATAATATCAAATGAAGTAATTGACATTGGATTAAACAATGTGTTGCTTATAACCACAATTGAAGTATTAATGTATTATCATTATATATATATATATATATATATGATCATATTATCTTCTTCTTTTTTCTTTTTTTTTGAAGTACAAGTATATGTAAATTAATATAAATTTATGGTCAAATATTTTAGATTTTTCAATATGGGCTCATTTGAGCAATTTGGCCAAATCCGGTATATAAAAGAAAAAACCCAAAACTGAAAATTTGCTCAAAGGCCCAACTTTGAAAAAAGTGGTTATAGCGAACGGTTATATGTTTACGAACCGCTAATCCCCTAGCGGATGCAGTTAGTGAAATTTACTAACCGCCTAGCGGATGCGATTAGTGAAATTTAATCACTGCCTAGGCAGTTACGGTTAGCGGTTCGTAACCGCAACCGCTAACCGCAACCGCTTTTTCACCAGTTACCAAATCCATCTCATGTGGAGGAGGAAGATTTTTCTGTAGATTGGGTCTTTCCACCGATCTATGACATCTATCCTAATGAAGGGGATTTATTGAAGGAAGTAAGTTTAGTAGTTAATATTGAATAAAATAATAACTATTACGTGTTTGATGAAGCCCTAAATTTGAAGGGTTTAATTCGGAGGTTGAAGAAATCAGTTTAGTGAATTTTCTTGGGGTAGACAATATTTTATGAAATTCTCTTGATGATGGTGGTTTTGATCAGTTTTATATGGTAGATGAGAATATTATGTTTAAAACAAAAGAGATCATTGATCCCTTTTAGGAGATCTTCATGGCACGTGAAAGGGAGAAAATAAGTGGAGTAGGTGTGAAGATTGCGTTATCTCAACTTGTTGTAAAAAAATTTCAAGATGATACTCACCTTCTTGTGGTAATTAAGGGAGTGCTATTTATATGGGGAAGTTACATTATTTTTACTTTTGAAGAGAAAATGATGGAAGGGATTGATTAGTCATCCGAAGGATCAAGGCAAGAACCATCAGAATGTGAGGACGCGAATGACTTGAATTCGATGACGAATTCTTTTTCAACTCGGGAAGATTGATGCATGAGAAAATCGACAGAACTTTTATTCTAATTATGCATGTATATTTTAATTTTCCTTGTCTAATAAGGATTGGGTTTTCCCTTTTCCATTAGGATTTTTTTTTTTCCTTTTTCTATTAGAATTTGCTTTCATTTTCCAATTAGGTTTGATTTTTCTTTTCCTTGTTAATTTAGGAGGTGCCTAGCCTATATAAAGGCATCTTGTTAATTTAGGAGGTGCCTAGCCTATATAAAGGCATCTAGCATTTGTTATTTTTCAATTCAGGTTAAACTATCAATTAAATTTAAGTCTTTCAGAGTTATTTATCTATTTGCTTATTTGGGGCAATTATGGTCTTTCTCTTCCCTATTTGTTATTTTCCCTCTTCTTGAATTTCTTTTTCAATCTTTAATTCTTAGTTTCTCCTATTATCATACGCTGTCAGAACAATCCTAGTTATGCTCAACGTCAAATGATAATGGCACTAATATGGTACTGTGTACTGATGTCAAAAAAGAATGGCACTAATATGGTACTACGTACCGATATAGAAGTAGAGCGATACTAATATGGTACTGGACACCATTGTAGAAGTAAAAAGACACAAAATTATGTACATGGCAATGAAGAAGCATGAGCATGCATGTCATAATGTTTTATGATGATGATTATTTGTTTTAAATGGTATTTTGCTAGACATAATAATATGCATATGTGACGGGAGATGTAACCGAATATATAGATATTGTTATGAACGGTGTTGCATATGATGCTTTATGATGAGTTTTATGCTAGATGTATCGATATACATATATGGCAGGAGATGTAACCATATAATGTTATAGTCAGATGTAACCATGATGACTTTCACTTATATGTTTTATTGCCTAGATTCGCTTATGAGTTTGTGTTCACCCAAAATAATGAATGCACACCTATAGGAATATCTAAGTTATAATATATATAACTTAGATATACCGTAACTTATATATATATATATATATATATATATATATATAAGTACGCATGAATTAGATGGATTTGAATGTATATCTTCCGAGTAGAAGATCGAAGCCTACATATACATCATATTTTTAAATGACTCCTAAGATTACGGTATTTACTTTATCGGTTATGCCTAAGTAACCGTTATTGTAAACTTATGTAGTGGTGGAAGGTAGGCTTAAAGGAAAAGTGAGTAATATCTATACTTACTGAGACCGTTGATTCATATATCTACTGCATGGTTGCAACTTGCTTTATGAACACGTAGATGACGTTAATTTAGGGCTGTTCAAACGGGGTGGTTATAACCACCCTGCTAACCGCTAACCGCTTTGGTAGGCGGTTATTAAAATCCGCTAGGCAGTTGCGGTTAGTGGTTTTAGGGGGTAGGGTAAGGAGGTTATAACTGCAAACCGCCTTCATATATATATATATGTTATTAAAATCCGCTAGGCAGTTGCGGTTAGTGGTTTTAGGGGGTAGGGTAAGGAGGTTATAACTGCAAACCGCCTTCATATATATATATATATATATATATATATTTTATTTTAATAAAATATATAATAAAAATCCAAAACGACACTATTTTGGTGTTAAACACCAAAATGGCATCGTTTTGGAGGGAGAATAAGGGTTTCATCTTATTCTCCTTCTCTGCCTCTCAATCTCATTCTCATTTAGTCATTCTCTCATTCCACGGCGCCAGGGTCTTTGACTCTCTTGACTCTCACTGTCTCAGAGAGTCACAGACTCACTCTGTCTCGTAGCGGCGCATCCTCTCAGCCTAGTGTTTCATTTGTATTTGGATTAATGAATTTGGGCAATTTATGACTATGTATGTGAAATATATAATGTATTATGTGATATTTTGGGCTAAGCTTTATTCAAAAACATTGGCCAGCTTAAAAAACATGTTTTTTTTTTTTTTTTTTTTTTCATCTTTTTTTGGAACATTTTGGCCTTAAACCCTTAAAATAAGCCCCAAAAAATAGGCTAAGTAAAGGCCCAAAACACTTAAAAAGCTCAAAAGTCCATATAAAAAAGCAGTTATAAAACCGCTGGTTGTTGGATTGAATAACTGCTAATCGCCTAGGTGGTTGCGGTTATTAAAAATCGATAACCGCCTAAGGCGGTTGCGGTTATAGCCAATAACCGCCGGTTATAACTGTTTAAGCACCCCTAGACATTATTGCTGGGAATAGGATTGCAAATCAAAATTTTCGCAGCACAATAAGTTGAATTCTCATGCCAAGAATCCTCTATGAAGAAAATGTGAAGAACAGTTGCTATTTAAAATTGTATTGTTAGAATGAAGAACACTTACTTGGATATTAGCGACCACTCCTAGCTTGGGGCAAAAATATTTTTGCTTCTCCAAGAACAAATTCTTTCTTGTTCAAGAACACGAAGAACAATTTCTTCTTTTTTTAAGAACACGAAAAATAAGTTCTTCTTTCTTCAAGAACGTGATAGATCTCAGGGATTAGAGACCTCTAGATCTTCTCACCAATGACTGATAATAACCAAGAGAGTGTGGGCACTTACTTGGCTATTCAAATCTTAAACTTTTGTTCTTCGTGAATTAACACAAAGAACTATTAATTCTTAGAGATTTTCTGAGAATTAACTATCAAAAGAACTTGATAAAATGAATTAGTAATTTGATAGCCTATGCTCTTCTCTATTTACAGGCTTAGTAAGGAAGCAGAGAATTAGATTTAAGAAATGTGATACTAGGATTTTAAAAACAAATCCAAGGGTAGTTAGGAGAGTGCCATGGATGGCTAGGATTTAATCCTAGCCTCCATGGCCTTGGCCATGGCTTAGGCCCTGGCCACATGGGCTAGGGAGAATTGGGCCTAGGTTTTACCCCAGCCCTTTATCCTTGTTTCCAACACATAGGCCCAGTGAATTTTCTCTACCCTTATGTTTTTCACTTATGTTCATTGGACCTTATATTTTCCACTTATGCTCATTGAGCGTCTAGGTTTTATACCAAGTCCAATTGCATTATATCTATCTTTCCCATCTTTTAAATAAATAAAACACTTAGCCCAACATATAAGAAAGTCTTATTATGGTTAAATAACATCAGCTTGGTGAGTGACCTAACTTGAAAAATATTATTTGTTTAAATATGTTCATAACCATGTCTCCCTAACTTTTATTACGCAACAATATTTTAATCACAATTAATTCCACTAAATAATTATGACTGCACTCCAATGAATATTTTTGATTAAACAATTATTTCTTTTGACTTAGTTAATGTCTACTTATGATTCCTCCATGAAATAGTCCGTAGCATAATTAAGGCTAAGGATACTGCCACTTAATTCTCTACCTATTTATGCTTGAATCACTGATTTTACATTATTCTCATACTTGTGCAAAACACATATATATTTTGGTATGCCAACCAAAATGCCCCAGCCGGAGACTCTGAGAATAATAACCATAAAATCTATCTCAAGCGGAAATTTCTTATCTCTTTCCCACAATGTTTTATATGATTACCCAATGCACTGAGTTTAGTTTAACCGATGATAGGTCTTACTCTAATATACATCAAAATAATCTGCATAAAACATCTGATTCCACAATTCCCCCATAATTTAGAATCAAAGTCTATGTAGTCTTTGAGGAGTTATTGTCTTTCTTTAATAGACAATATCTTCATGAAAAGACAACTCATTGGTCCGTTTAGTGCTTTAGGATTTCAACACACTATACATTAATCCCGAAGCCACTGCTTCGCTTGATCAAGGCAGATCACAAAGATTCGATATGTAATAGTCTTACGCAAAATGGAATGCCCAATTCCATTTACTAACTGCGAACTTTATATATTTAAGGATACAAGGATTATAGACTAAGACCTTATGTGATAACCGCGTTGCTCGCACCCATACACATATTTAATGTAATCGTAGGACCTTTCACATACATTATAAATATGATGAATTTGATAATAAACATGTAAAAGACATTTTATATACTAAATGCTCAAATCATTTAATCAGTGAATATGACATATATATTCATTACAAACATTTGAATGTCAATATTGCTTTCAAATTATTGGGATTCAGGGCACAATTCCCAATAGTTGTTGGTGCAGGTACACAGACACTTGATGAGAATCCAGTGGCCATGTATTTTGGCTACTATGATGATTGAGGCCATGGTGTGTCGGAGGTCTTTTTCAGACTAGTTGTTGGTCCTTTGTTTTAGAACATTCATGTATATGCTTAGATTGATGATATTTTGTATATGGCTCGTATCGTATGTGGCACCTTCGTATAGCCATTCTTTTATATGTAAACTTTATTCATATAGATGTACATGTCAGTTTTGTCAGTGTTATGATATATCTTTTATTGATTAGTTTCCGCTACAATGATATAGACTCTAATGATTCATAGTTTATGATGCATGTATCACTGCGAGACAAATTTTTATTGTCTACCAGGTTAATGCCTCATGGCATACAATGATATCACTATGCCATTGGAACGATTCACTTTATCCATAATTTTCAAGAAAAACAAAATTAGTCATGATTAATCAAGCGGGTCGTCACATGTATTTATAGTAAACCAAACCCTAAACTTAGTAGAACATTGAAATAAATCAGTTACAACAATTTGTCACAACCAGTTCTGTGATACCCCAAAACTTTAAAACCCAATTTCAGCCACTAAGGAAAACTAAATATTTTTGGTAAATATTTTTATGGAACCAACATCACTTGCAATGTTTTAAAGACCCTTGTTTTTTCAAGAGAATAACCAAACAACCCTATTTTCCCTCTGGCCGAACGTTTAATAAGAGACCACCGAACTCTCAATGTTAACCTTAGTGTGAACGTTCAACCAGGGACCACACCAAACATTCGATGACCAAATCAAAAACCACTAGGTATTGACCAACTTTCACTTTAAAACCCTAGAACCACTGTGCAATAGTAAATTGAACGTTCGAGCGTAGTACCGAACATTCGACAATAGTCTAAAAGGAAATTGTAATCCATTCTCCAACTTGTCTAGCATGCATCACCCCCTCTCCTATAAATACCCTACCCTTCCGCCTCATTTCCCTCACTTCCATATTTTCCACTAACTCTAGATCTAGAAAGAAGACCCTAGAGAAGAAAAGAGGAGATTTGAGCCTTGCCTTGCCCTTTTTGAGGTAAGCCCTTCTTATTAAGATAATTTTCATGTTACTAGCACAATTCCATACTTTTTGCAAGTTTTACAGTACCATGGTTAAGCTTGTGCTATGATTCTCTTAAAAAGCCAAAGGTTTTTAAATGCTTTAAACCACTTCATGATTTAATGAAATTTGCATGAGGATGTGTCTTAATGTGTTGTAAGGAGCTATTAGGAGGCCTAGGATGAGATTTGTTACGTGTTGGGTTAAAAGTAGAATTCTTGCATGAACACTTGGCATTCTGACCAAATGTTCCATGCTTTTTGACTGAACGTTCGACCTCGAGTCCAAACATTTGATCATGTGACAGAACATTCAACCAGTATTCAAGATGTGTGAAATTAGGGTTTTATGACCTAACTAGATGCTTCTCAATTAAGACTTTACATATAGTAGCTTCTCTAGTATTGCACATAACGATGATCTATGTTCGTTATAGCAAGAACTTAGGATGTCGAAGGATTTAAGCGAGCATACGAGGTGAGTAAATACTTACGACTGTTTTCCTTAAAAAATATGTGATATGTTAGCTGACTCAGCACGCATATGTTATGAGCATAATTACTTTTTATGCAACTTGGCAACTGTCTTAATAACTGATTAATGAGATGTATTGTATGACATGGTACACTAGATGACGTAAATTAATGATTATTAATGGCAACTGTCTTAACAACTGTCTTAATACGTGTGGTATAATGGCCATGAGATTACTATATATACTTGATTCTTTGGTCAAATTTGTGTTATGTGAGCCTTGGATCAATGATTATTTCGTGACTGACGCAACCATGTTTGATTGGCGGGTCACTAGATGACGTACATTATTAGTAGCGTGGGCCACCCGAGGTCGGACTCAGTTGGGGGCCTGCTAGCTATGGATAGTAGCGTCTAATGGCGGGGGCATCAACATTGTATTACAGGTCCCTTGGGACAGCGCCAACCCTGCTAAGAAGGGGTAATATCTCGGGTAAACCATACATGACAGTAATGACCTATTAAGGCATTAGTTTTTCTACATTAAAATTTATAAGCGATTATAGTTGGAATTACACCTAATCTTCTTACAAACCAAAACCATATTTTTGGGTGTAATAATAAAGGCGACATCTCTTTTGTTTACAATAAATACATGTTTACTTTTGCCGGTGTTTGTGAATGACAATAGTAATCTTTTGCTAGTTAGATATGTTAGTAAACAATGGACAAAAATAAAAGTTGCGTACCCAAACTTGCAACACGTAAACCATGCCATACAAGTGGAGACTGAGTATCCTTAGCAGTAGCACTAGTATATGTCACCTTGCGCTTACCTCTCAGTATAGTTGGTGTTTGTAACTAAGTATAGGAAGCTTAACCCTTTTAGATATTTTAATAACAAGTTGACAACAAAAATATGGATTCCCACACTTCCATCTTATGTAACAGGTTGTCTTCCCCTTTTTGCAACTCTCTTAATCCATTTGCTCAAAGCAGGTTGCATGTGCAAAATCTTTACAAGCAGAGACGGAGGTGGGGGTGGCTAGTATAGGCCAAGCTCCCCCTTCTCTCCCCTATTTTTTTGAATTTTTTTTATTAGGTATAATTTTATTGTCAACTTGTTTGGCCTCTACCCATTAGAAATTTTGGCTCTTACCCAATTAAAACATAAAAGACTTGGCCCCTAATCTTATAAGACAAACTAATTCGGTAATCCCTACCATAAGCAAACCAATTTCCAGAAGACGTCAACTTTGATCAAGGAGAAGAATCCATTCCAGTTGCCTTGTGAGCATGATGCGTTAGGAGTTGATTGCAAATCAATGAATAAGAGAGACGAGTCACACTGCAAACCTAAGAACTAATTGACTTTTAAAAAAAAAAAACTAAGAAAAAAAATAGTATACAACCAATTGGTTATTAGAAGTCTAAACAACCAATTAGAGAATTTAACATGTGAAAGTTATTATATTCTATTGTTCTTCGTATAAGCCGTTCATTGCTAATTTGTGCATGTATTTTCTTTCTTTTCTAAACACTCCAATGTGACCATGTAAATTTATTTTTAGATGATTGAAAAACCAATACAATAATTGACTTTTTCAAAAGAAAAAATGCACAAAATTCAGAAGTCGATGTTGATGATTCATCATCGCCAACCTCTGATTCCCAGTTTCTAAAAATTCTCCTAAACGATCTCGAAAAGTTGACATCAATGAATTTGATATTAGTTCATTTGAGTATGATCATGGATTGCATCTTCAAATATGGGATTATGATGTTAATCAATGGAATTTGACAACCATACATTAAAGCTTGTTCATACTAACCTACTCTTTAAAAGAACACGAGATCTGGACTAGAAAGTAATCCTCATAGCTTTCAACCTTTGTGGTTCAAATTATATCCTTCATAGTTTGAATATTCACTTAATAAAGATGCAGTCTTTTGTATCACATGCTTTCTCTTTAATAAGACATCTGAACATCTTACCTCGGGTGTATTCAATATAGATGGATTCAATAATTGGAAGAAAGTTAGTGTAACACCCCACCCTAATGACATACAATATTGTCCGCTTTTGACTCCCCCAAACCAAACTTTCAAGAGGTCACCCATTATGGTACTATTGTCGTATAAGCTCGTTTATCTACGGAGTTCTGATAGGATTATGACCATCATAGCTTTAAAAGATGTTGTCAAGAAGGGTGTGAGTATATTATAAGCATATTCTCATCCCCATGCGATGTGGGATGTCACAATCACCCCTTCTTGGGACCCAATGTCCTCTTGGACGAGCCTCATGGGATCATCCCATTCTTGGCGTCCCAGCGAGTGCTCGCTGATGACCCCCATAGGTGTAACGACCCTGATGAGCAAGTCAATTAACTAGTAATTTACTCTATGGTTCGTCTCCCAGCCCTATCCCACACGGGACGAGACTCAAGGATTACAACCTCTCATAAGCGAGAGACCTCAGCGGAAGACTTCTAGACTATAAGAATAGAGAGTAATAGTAAAGCAATCACACGTTCATACACTAGAGTAAACATAATTCCTTATAACAAAAAAGATAGATACCAAATATATTGGTCATCAAACCATCATCAAAATACAAGGATTACATCCCAAATCACAATTGTCTCACAAAAGATTAACAGATCAAATCCTAAGCTTAAGCAATGCTAAAGAAATAATAATCTCGATTATCTCTGCTCGGGTAGTTCCTCTGTCATCCCACATGGACTTCAACCAACCTGAGTCCATATCCTAAAAAATGACTCGGATCAGGTCCTGCGCAATCACCGATGTCCGGTCCGAAGGCATCCTTGCCTATGCTAGCTAAACCGCTCAATTATTCGTAATGGAGGGGAAAAACATAAATTAAAGGGGATAAGTCTAAAGACATAGTGAATGTTAATGCAGATAATACTCATGCTAGTTTAGCAATGAACTCTATTTTATAAAGTATGCAACAATTCAATCATGATAGTTTTTCATAAGTATGATATAGATATATGATATATGCATATGATATAGAGTAACAGAAATAGTTCAACAATATGGTCTATCTGAGATATTACCCATTCTCAACAGGGTTAGCACTGTCTCGAGAGACCTGTAATACAACACCAGTGCCTCGGATATTGTACGCTACCGTCCATAACACTAGTGGCACGATTGAGTCCGACCTCCGGTGGCCCACACTACTAATGATGTATGTCCTATAGTGACCCATCATTAGGGAATGGTTACGCTGGTCAAGAAACCATTGGATCCAAAGCCCATATAACAACACACACATTTGACCATAAAGTTAACATGTATAGTAAGCCCATGGCCATTATCCCGTATGTACCGGTGTACCATGTCATACGATGCAATTAATCTTGTCCGTATTTTACATGTATGCTTTTACAAGTTTCACTTTCTTTAAAATATTTAGCACAACGTTTTTCACAAAAGCTAGAGTTCATGTGCAACAAAGTATATATTGTGAGAGTTGTAAATATGCATGTTTTGGTACTCAAAATAGATGTGCAAATGTGGGAAAATAATGGCAAGTATTATGTGAGTTAAAACTCACCTGGGTTGAACAAAGTCTCCGAGTATTCCTTCAAACGGTCAGGGTTCTCCAAATCTGTGGAAAACCTTATATTAGACCTAAGTCTGACTAAAACAACCCTAGAGTATGACAACAGGAGCTATCAGATGGCTGGCCAAAATAGTGTTCCCTAGAACGTTTATGACCGTACATCCGCCCAAAAGGTTTCAAGTGGAACCTCATTTTGTCCATGCGTCCTCCTATCCTCCCAAACCAATTTCTAAGGTTAACAAAAGGCTTTCTAAGACTTCCAATCTTAAAATGATACCTTCGTGCATACGAAAACATGTTCGATAAAGACTAACCACCTCAAATCAAGATTAAAGCATAACCTAGCTAGAAACTCAAACCAACAACTAAGCTAGTCTAAGAGCATTAAAAGAGCATAAAGATTTAAGGAACGAGCAGAGCTTAGAAGGTTACCTCATTGAAGCCAAACAATCACCTCCTTTCTCCACAAAACTCACTTAACTCACAAGAACACACTCACATAGGGTTTTAGAGAGCCTGAGGGCAAGAATGGCCGTGAAAGGGTGAGGGGTAGGGGGTATTTATAGGTGAGAAAAAGCAGAGGGCGCTACCAACTATTTTGAAAAGTAGCGGATGTCCGGTGTTCTTGTAGTGTACGTCCGGTACTATTTACCTAGTGGTCCAAAGGCTGTAGAGTACGTTCAGGTATTGTCCAGGGGTTTTTCAAAAAGCAGCGTACGTTTGGGTGGTCCCCAGGTGTACGTCCTTGTACTATTTGTAAGCGTACGTAGGGTGGCCCCCTGCGTACGTCCTTCACTAAAGACAGGAGTGTACGTATGATACTGTTAGGCGTACGTACAGTCAGAAAGCCAAAATTCCCAAAGCGCCCCTCTAGTTGTTCTTAGTGACCCAAAACCCAAATTAACCCTCTAACTAAGCTACCTAATCTTAGCTAATTATTTGGGTCACTACAATAGGCTTGTGCATGCTCCCTCTATCTTAGGCTGGGCTACAGATCTGATACCATTTGTAACCACCCCTAGCCACTAGGGCTAGGTTTATCAACTTACTCTTTAAGAGGTGCGAAGAATTATAAGGTTAACCAAAGTAGTTAACTAAATGTTATAATAAATGCATGATAAAAATGACATTAATTAGCCTAGCCTAAGATGGAGGGAGTGTGCACAAGCTTATGGGGGTCGCCAGCGGGCACTCGATGGGATGCCAAGAATGGGATGATCCCATGAGGGTCGCTAGCGAGGATGCTAGGTCTTAAGAGGGGGTGATTGTGACGTCCCACATCGTCTAGGAATGAAAATGTGCTTTTATGTATACTCATACCCTTTTTGATAACAACACGTTTTAAAGCCGTAATGGTCATGATCTTATTAGAACTCTGTAGTTAAACGAGCTTATGTGAGACTAATACTAAGATGGGTGACATCTTGGGAAGTCTGGTTTGGGGAAGTCAAAAGTGGACAAATATTGTGTTTTATTGGGATAAGGCATTACAAATGGTATCAGAGGCATTGCCCAGCCTGAGATGGGGGGAGCGTGCACAATCCCTTGAGGGTCGTCAACGGGCACTCGTTGGGATGCCAAGAATGGGGTGATCCCATAAAGGTCGCCAACGAGGACGTTGGGTCCCAAAAGGGGTGATTATGGCATCCCGCATCGCCTGGGAATGAGAATGTGCTTATATGTATACTTACACCCTTCTTGACAACATGTTTTAAAATCGTGATGACAATGAACCTATTAGAACTCTGCAATCAAGCGTGCTTCTACGAGAGTAATACCAGGACTGGTGACCTCCTAGAAAGTTTGGTTCGTGGGAGTCAAAAGCGGACAATATTGTGTTATTGAGGTAGGGCGTTACAGTTAGGGATTTAAAACAATATGTTTTTTCTCAATCATATTGGAAAATATGATTGAGAAAACAATATGTTTTTTCCTTGAATTGCTGAGAGGTTATATGAAGAGTTGATGAACCAATTTGACAATTTCACTTCTAAACAAATTGCAAACAATCGGCTACAGTTGAAATCATCAATTGATATTGTTCGAGTGCTTGCATTTCAAGGTGTTGCTTTTAGAGGCCAGGATAAAAGTGTGGGTTCAACCAATCATGTAAATTTTCTTGGAATATTGGATTTGGTGGTTTCATTTAATGAAAAGGTTGTTGATGTGATAGCTAGAGCTCCAAAAAAAATGCCTCTTAAAAAAAAAAATAATAAAAACTTGTGATGAGTCAATAAAGGAACAAATGACTATAGTAATATTTGTCAACAAAGATGGCTTTGCATGAGAACGGGTTTTTGGGCTTGTTCATGTTCCTGATATTGCAGCATTAACCCTAAAAAATAGGATATATTATGGATTGCCCCATCATATATAATTTAGACATTCAAAACATTCAAGAATAGAGATACAACAACGCAAGCAATTGCAGAGCAATGAATTCATGCTTGAGGGGGTCGAATTGAAGCGTGAATTCTTGGCTTTGTCACTTAAGGCACATGCTTAAAAATTGATATGTACAAAATTTTCCACTAACACGTTAACATCATTGTGACTTACTTAGTTACTCAACATGTTTCAAGGTACAAAATTAAATTCATATTAAACTATATAGTATCTACTCATAGGAACAAAACAACCGAACAAGAAGAAATTTACTACAACTTTAAAAGTCAAAATCAAACACTTCATAATAAGCCAATAAAGCCCCTTCATAGTCGTTAGTCTATTGAAGTATACTTTGTACTCCAATAAAGTTAGACTTTGGTGATATAAAAAATATGTACTTTTTTTTTCTTAATCTTTTTGTCTCCCTCTTTTATCTTCTTCCTTTCTCTCTCCCACGTGCTTGTTTCTTTCCCTTTTAGCTTCTTTCTCTTCCCTTTTCTCTACTTTCAACGTGTGATTTTGTGATTATTGTTGGTTCTACGTCACCTGCCAGGAGAAAGAAGTGCTCGTTGATTTTTTAATTATTGTTGGTCCTACACCACGCAAAAAATTAAAGAAAAAAGAAAATTTTAACCAAATAGACTACTTTTTGCCTAATATATGTATTAAAAATATTTTTTAAGCTCCTTTAACGCTACATCCCACTTGATTTCCATTCATATTCGACGAGCAACCGCACCATTATCTCCCCAGACATTACACGTTAAACTCGGCCAAACAAGTACCAACTTGGATCCAATTTGAAAATCTTTGCAGTGAAATAGTACATGCTTTATCCCCAATTTTATTTATTTATTTATTATTTTTTGTGAGCGACACTTTCCAAAAATTAATAAAAAAAAGGGCGTATGTTTTCCTATATATTGCTAGGATTCCAGCAAAATCTTCAGCATACAACTACTTCAAAAATAAATAATGGACTTAAATTCCAGCAACTGTTTATACACAGTAATCACTGTCTATGATCAGAAGTGCCTCAACTTTGAAATCCTTCAGTAAACGCCTCCCTCTTCTTATGGTACAATTGTGGGATTTCACCTTTATATATCATGTAAATTCTGCTCAAACACAAGGAAAAAAGAACAAAAAAAATAAAAATAAAAAGAATAAAAAGACATGGAAGATCTTAGGTGCTGATGCTTCGTCAAACCAAAACCCAATTATGCATGTCTTTTTCACAAATATGAAATGAACAGCAGATGATATAACTCATAATAATCTCATCAACGGGGGGTAGGGTTTTGGATTAGTGAACCAAAACAAAGAAATGGCCATAGATTTCTGATAAAAAAGCAACTAATATGAAGCACATCTTTTGCTAAATTATATGCAAGTACATACCTTAAAAGGTAACTTAATTGACTGCTGCTGTTTACTATATTCTACTTGCTCGAAGCCGAGGATGTGGCCAAAGGTACAGACTGTTCGGGATCACTGACGCTGCCTCGAGAAGCTTCTTTTTTCAGCTTTTGATTATTATATGCCGCTACACCTGCAATGGCTGCATAGAAAAAAAAAATGATGCGGCTTGTCTTCATTTACTTATGGTGATTAAAAAAATTCCACCTATTAGTTGCTAGGAATTTCTTCATGAACAAAGGTCAACACCTAAGCTACATAGAAGAAAGATTAAAAAAAATGAAACAAAAAAAAAAAAAAAATGTAAAAAGATGCGAATCGACTGTCTGGGTGAATTAACATCAAACTCGTGTTTAAATTTAGAAAACATGACTAGATATTATTAACAAAACATTTCGAATTATAGGGCCAAAAAGAAGAAAACAGACAAGAGCATCCAGATCAAGCGTCCGAAAGAGAAATCTATAAGAGAATGAAAATTGCATATTTAGGGTAGAATTTAATGATAGCAGAGCCAACTAGTTACCCAAACTAATCAAAATGAAATGACCAGATGAGAGGGGGGACACTAATTTTAAGTGCATTATCAAGTCTCCCTGGAGATGGCGTCAAGCAAATTAGCTTATAGATGAACGGGTTTTCCATATGCAAGACATCTCACTGAATTCAATTATGAGCTATCTTAAAATATCTGGGTGTCCAGATTAAAAAATGATAAGATACTCACCAATACCATAACCAAACAGATTTATTAACGTCAGCTTGGTATCCGCAAACAGAAGGGCAGACAGTAAGACAACCACCCAGTCCTTAACAACTCCAGCAACACGAATGGTTAAAGCACTTGTATGCGTAATTACGAGGAAAACAGATAAGTTGAGGGCAAAAGTACAGAGACAGTTGAGTAGTAGCACAAGGGGTGGAAAGTTCCAAGATCCATGTGCTCCCATCTTCGTTCTCTCCAGAAAGATCCATGGAAAGAATAGGCAAAGAGCACTGCAAAGAGTTCAACATTTTGTTCACACAGGCTTAATCTTTTCTATCTGGAAGTAGAAAGAAATTGTTTCAAACAGATGATAGATTATTTGACAACAGAATCTGTGTACCTGCAGGGACTAACATAGTACATAACAGATATAGGGTTCAGTTTGAGACCCTTCCTCTTAACAAGGATCTCCATGAAAATAAGTCTTAAAGCTTCTCCAACAACGCCACCCATTTGATAAACAACTCCAACCCAATTGATATCTATTTCTCCATAAGAGGCCACCAGAACACCAAAACTTATCACTGACATAATTAGTAGCATTCTGCAGTTCATTATCTCTAGCCCTGCTGCTACTCCAAGAACAAAAACAGCTACAGGCACTACAAAAGTTATTTAATAAATTAGAGTGACATCACAATTTGTAATCATGATAAATAGTAATACGTATAAGACTTAGGACTTGCTGACCAACAAGCTATCTTACTAGTCAGCACACAGATAGACATATTACTTGGGGCCAATAATCATATGATACATCTGGAAATTGGTCTGAATAACAGAACATACAGATTTAAGTAGAATTTACAGCCATAGAGACCAAAAAATTTCTCTACAGGGCCTAGATATTTAGCTAAAATCGGATAATTCACATCACTAAGAACTTACTAATTGCCTTCAACATTTGTGCAAATGCAACAGAAATATACAGGTATGCTGTGTTTCCCAGCCAAAGAGTCATTGCGAACATTGAACCAATTGGTACAACAGATGTAGCATATCTGAAACAGTGGAACTTCATTAGACTTATGTGGAAAATTACTGAACATGTAGAAAAGTATTCACACAAGCTTTATGTAGAAAACTACAAGAATGGTTTCAGGACCAGATAGCAAAGATGTTCCCATAACTAAATTCCAGACTTCAATATTGTCTTGTGAACAAAAATGTGTTGGGTAATTGGGAAGCTCGTTTTCTTGGAAAGAGAAGTTAAAATCTAGAATACAGAATACAACCACTTGGTGAGAACAAAATAGTCATGAGTAATGTTCATTGATTAGAATTAGATTTCATAAGGTGCACAGGAGCATGGTAGCCAAACCGTTTTATAAAGATTTTCATCCCAATTATATCAACAAGATGACTTGTGAATATAGTCACAGGGGTCCATTTGGTTTATTAGGGTTATTTTTTTAATACCAATACAGTTGCATTCTTAGAAGAAAATGTTTTCTAATTAAAATATATATTTTTTTATAAGTAATGCAATCTCATTAAAAAAGCACAAAGGCGGCACAATTCTAGTACACATGAAGTATACAAAAAAAGCCCTCTAATCAGGAGAGAAAGATGAACAAAAGTTTAAAAAAAGAAAAAAAAAAAAAAAAAAAAAAAAAAAAAAAGGAGGCAAGCTATGATGTGCTGTTATCCATATGTATAAAGAGTTGAACATAATTAAAATATTAGTCATAGAGAAGATAATCTATGTTACTTCTATTTACGAAGAACCCCAAGGGGTAGCTCGATTCGTTGGGGAGCACGCTTCATGAAGTGGAGATCACTGGTTCAAATCTCCTCTCCTCCCTTCCATTGAGGCCTATTACTTATAAGAAAAAAAAAATACTATTTCTGAACCCCAGCTCAGGGCACCATTTCATTACTCTATTCTCTAGTACTTTAAGAATAATTTCTATCTTGTTATTTTGTTCTCACTAACACATCTTCAAAATTCTTTTCCCAGTCTAAATCCCATTTAAACTGGGTTCTTTCCTTGTATCATGAGGACTAGCATAAATAATGTGCAGCTTCAAACATTTCCTTTCAAAACATGTTACACCAATACTTGTGCCTCTCCCTCTCCACTCAAGAAAGAAAATATATTCTTGTGTGAAAGATGTGGAGTTGCAACAGGCGTATTGGTACCATTGAGGCCAGCAAGAACAGGGGCAGCTTCGACCACAGTTATGCCTCATCCTGCTATCATTGCTCCTCTGCTTTTGCTTCAGCTCCACCACAGTTCACAACGTAGGTATTGAACCACCCTTTCACCTACTGATCATGTCTAAAAGTTATGACAAATGGGAAGGCGGACGACAACATCACCTTCAAAAGCTCCAAAGAAAGGAGTATGATGTCATCAAAACTCTGTGGAACAAGCCTGGTTCTTCATATTTTGGACATTGATACCAAGAATGGCAGGAGAGAGAGAGAGAGAGAGAGAGAGGAAGGGAGAGATCCATTCATTCTATTGACATCAAAATGAAGAAATAACGAGTGAACAGAAAGTCATGGAGAAGTTCATTCCTATATTCAAATGTTTAGGCCTGTATAAGCTGAATTGGTATGGTTAGCCACATGTGAGCCAAATTCCAAGAAAGCAACCCCCAAAAAATCTGACTTGGCATGTACGGTTTTATGTGTAAGGCACACATTGCGTCGAGAGGGATTCAATACATTGTTGCAGAAAGTATGCCCTCTTAGTTCTTTTTTTATTTTTTTACAGGTAATTGAGATATCATTAAAAGCGTAAAGCGCATCTAGGTACATAAAAAGTATACAAGAAAAACACATAGTTAGAAAAAGAAAAAAAAAAAAAAAAATTATGAAAATTAAGCACCAAAGGAGATACAAATGCAGTTATCTAAAGATAAAATGTATTGAAGAAAAAAGACTTAAGCTCTTCCAATGTCCTCTAGCGGTCTCCAGAAATTCTATCATTTCTTTCTCTCCAACGACACCACAAAAGACAAGGAGGAATTATCTTCCACACAACAACACTCTAAGTACGACCAACAGACCACCAACATATAAACAAGTTAGCCACTCATCCAGGCATAACCCAAGATAACCCAAAGTGACAGAAGAAAACATTCCATAAGACACAAGCAACCTCACAATGGAGAAGAAGATTGTCCACAGACTCCCTACTCCTCTTACACACAGCAGTTATCGACCACAATGACATTCTACTTCCTAAAATTGTCTATGGTAAAGATCTTTCCTAGGGCTGCCGACCAAGCAAACAAAGCACCATCTTAGTTCTCAATGGATTAGTTCAGTTCTTTTATGCCATTAATTTCATCTTTCATTTTTGCCTTCGGATATCTATCTTAGAAAAATAAATCCTATCTTTAGTAGTGATTCTTACGATCTTATCTTTGGTGTCCCCTATAGCATGGCAATTTATTTAAAGATACTTTTAATTGCAAGTAACAACTTTGAAGATCCAAATGTCAGATAAAAGGAATTCATCCCCTTCTTTACTTACATTTCTGCAGTCATTCCTTCCTCAACCTTCATAATCTGTAAGAAAAAAACTAAATACAGTAAAAATTATGGTAAAGGATATGATCACTCAATTGCAGCAACTCTCATAATATTTATTAAACTAGATACCTTGAAAATTTTGGTGAGCATAAAACATAATACTGATGAGAAGACCATGTGAAGTAGTGTCAGTCCAAGAGGATAAGGGAAGTTTATTTCCTTAGATGACAAAACCCACTGCATTTTCCAATTTCAATAAACTTCATTAGTCAGTTATGCTGAGCAACCTTTGTAAAAGAGTATCCCATATCCCTGTGCAATATCAATTAGCCTTACTCCTGTAGCAATAATGCAGGTATTTGCAAAAAGCATCTATACATTTTATCAATAAAGGTAGCAATGGAACAAAATACTCAAAGAAACTTATTATACATTTCTTTTCATTTTATTATACTTAAAGAAAGAATTTAACACTATCTTCCTGTTCATCATTTTCTAATAATAAAAATAAACTATTAGCTTTTACACATAATATTAGTCACGTAGAATCTTCCTTGTCTCATCAATGTAAGATGTCTGTCAACTGTCAACCTAGATTGCTTATCAGATGAGACCTGGGGAATGCAAATAAGATAGACAAGTAAAGAGGAAAATTATATTTTTGGTAGCATATCACAATTCCACACTTTTTAGAAAGAGAGTGACAGCATTTTTTTAGTGCAAGTACAAAGGTTATTCCTCTCATGGTATCTCCATGTTTTCTGACAAAAAGGTGCCAAGCTTCAGCTTACATTATCACTTTTAATTAATCCTATCCTATCATCAGACCAGTATGTTATCTATTTGAGTTGTCTTTTTTAAAAAAATAAAAACAGAACAAGGCTATAATTGCATATAATTTCCTCCCATTCACTTCTGGGATGAGGGGAAGTGTTCCATGCCATTATCCACCAGCTTTTATTTTAGAAATTAGCATAAGACATTATTTATGTTGATATAATAAAAAGTACAAATACAGTTTTTTCCCTCCAATTACTCGGTTTTTAAGACGTAAAAGCAAAGCAGAGATCTAAAACTGGTCTGAAGGATGAATGAAGGTCCTCACAATTTTTGTCGAAGTGACAGAAATCTAAAATAACTAGTTTTCCTAGCGTCCATTTGGTCTCCGGGGGAACGGTCAAAATTGGGAAGAGAACAGAACTTAAAAGTTGAAAAGCTACCTTGAATTTATATATCTGCTTCCAGAATATTCATCCACCCATCTCAACTAAATCATATGGTTGCAACAGTCACAGGTAAAGAGAAGATTCAAAATTTCTTACATTTGCTCAGGAACCAAACAAAGCATATTAGCCAAGATAATTAAAATACATGAATTTCCAGGGTTGTACTTCAGATGGAATGTCAGAAAAACAAAAACAAAAGTAAATGCTTTGAAGTTCACTGCTGTCATCCAAACACAAAAACCAAAAAGTAATGCAGTTCCAATCAAAGACAAGGTCTTAATCAAGGTGAAATTACTCCAAAAACAAGGGATTCTCAAACTGCAAATGCGAGACACATAAAGTAGTGCAAGAAGACGGACGGACCTTGTTGAAGAAGATCTGGCCGCTGGAGAGAGCGATGTAGAGTAGAAGGTAAGCGTAGGTTACGACCTCCTCTTTGCAGAAGGCCCTCGACCGATCCGCCATTGCCGAAAACTATCAAAAAAACCAAATATTGCAATCTCTCTCTGATGAGTAGGAGCTAAGCAGTAGACTTTAGCTCTCTGTGCAGCGAAGGCCAATGAATTCCGAGGCACGAGAGTCGGACGGGGAGTGTTGAAGCAACGAAGAAAACACACGGACTGTTTTGCCCTCGGCAACGGACACCTTGGTACCCAAACCGATGTGGGCTGGGCCTTTGGAGAGTTTTAGTTGGGCCAAGAAAATCAAAATTGATTGGAACTTATTTCATATCTCCTCCCTATGGTTTTAGGGTTAAATACTTAATACCCCATGGAGTTTGGAAACTTTATTTTTACCGCATGGGATTTCATTTTTATCACAGGACCCTCCTGGAGTTTTGATAAAGGACCAAGTTAGTCCATCCGTTAGTTGACCGGTTGGACTGACACGTGGACCAATCAGATGTATGACACGTGGCACCTATTTAATTTTATTTTTTAAAATTAAAAAAAGAAAAGAAAAGAAAAGGAAAAAAAATTGGGGGTGGCCGAAACCACCCCCAGTACCCACTGGACGAGCCATCCCCATGGAGCCTAGGGGGTGGCTGAAACCACCCCCAAATGGCCAAGGAGCCACCCCCAATTTTTTTCCTTTTTTTATTTTTTTATTTTTTAAATACATTTTTTTAAAAAAAATTAAATATGTGCCACATGTTAACATCTGATTGGTCCACGTGTTACTCCTAACGGTCAACTAACGGATGTACTAACTTGGTCCTTTATCTAAACCCCAAGGGGGTCCTGTAATAAAAATGAAACCCCATGAGAGTAAAAATAAAGCTTTCAAACCCCATGGGGTATTAAGTTTTTAACCCTTGGTTTTATAAGAAAATAAGGGTTAAATACCTTGTACACCCATATGGTTGAATTTATTTATTTTTTACCTCTTAGGGTTTACTTTTTAATCACGAGAGGTACCTCTGGTTTGCCTAAAGACAGAGATGATACCTCTGTCAAAATTCCGTTTAAAATTTAACGGAACGCAATGTCAGCACCAATTATAGTTTGACATGTGTCCATATAATTAATTAAAAAATGATAATTTTTTTTTTAAAAAAAAATTAAAAACATTAAAAAGTTATATTTTATTAAAAAAAAAATTTTGGGGGTGGTTAGGCTCTACCACCCCCATGGTCCTTGAGGGTGGTTCAGCCACCCCAAGGGCTTTTTGACAAAATTTTTTGGCCATCCCCAAATTGGTCGGTCTGGGGTGGCTGAACTACCACCATGGCCAAAGGGGGTGGCTACGGCCCCCACAAAAGCTTTTTTTAAAAAAAAAATTAAAAAAAAAAAAATTAAATATAATTTTTTAATTTTTTAAAAAATTGTTATTTTTTAATTAATTATATGGACACGTGTCAAACCGTGATTGGTGCTGACGTGGCGTTCCGTCAAATTTGGATGGAAGTACCATCTCCATCTTTAGGCGAATTAAATGTACCTCCTGTGATAAAAATTAAACCTTAAGGGACAAAAAATAAAGAAGTTAAACCACATAGGTATATAAATTATTTAACACATAAAATAATTATAAACTTTCCATCCATATGCATGGAATAATTTACAAATGGAATTTTAGCAGTCATACCTTATCAAGAGTTAAAAAAATAATAATAATAAATCAATAAATAAATAGTAATAATAAATACAAAATCATTTCCTTAGTTATCCCTTTAAAAATAGGACAAAGTTTTCCTCCAAACTAGGTTGGAGGAATTTCCTTCAACATACTCTATAAAAGTGACATGTGTCTTTTATTTTAATAACGTGTGAGATGCACATGAGTTTTTTATAAAATTTATTCTAACTTTTTCTCTGTTATTAAAAAAACATGTGCATCTTACATGTTTATGGGATACGTGTCACTTTTATAGATTAGATTGAAGGAAATTCCTCCAACCCAGTTTGGAGAAAAACTTTGTCCTTCATAATATAATTGGAACATTGGCATATTGTTATATTATTGAGTATGATTAGTGGTGGATGTCGAAGACCTACGTTTTCATTTATCTTTATTTCTTTTTCATAATATCAATTTCGTGACAAAGTTGATATTTTAATTTAGAAAATAAATTCTAAGCAAAATTAACAATCTCCGTGGGATTGATCTCGTACTTGCACCCTATACTATTGTTTTGATTTTGTGCACTTGCAAGTTAAAACGTACTAATTATTATCTATTAAATTAGGTAGTATTTGGCATAACAATTTCACAGAATAATCTTTAATTGGAATAAATCACTAAACACTGTAATTATATATATTTTATAATCACAATAAATATATGTGACTTAAGGGACATACCTTAAATGGAATTTCTTACATTGTCCCACTTGGCCCTTATGACACATGAATTTCATATGGTGTTCAGTTCTATGATATGGCCATTACTTTATTTATTCCAACCATTCATGGAATGCCTTTATATAATAAGTCGTCCCTTCCATGTATCACAATGTGTAATACTTCCCTAAATGAGTACTTTATGGATAATGAACTTTATGAATGGACTTCATATAAATCATTCGGGTCCAACTTTATTTTATCCCCACGGATAAAAATAATATATATGTGCCACAAAAATCTTTATAACATTAACTTTATGTCCACAAACCAATTAAAGAGAAACTAAGCACTAATGAATTAATGAGTCTCATATATTACACATGACTTTATACTTTCTTTACCGGTAAACTTTTAATCCTGGGATCCGCAATCATTAATTCAATACTTATATGCTCAGTAGACACTTCATGTCACTTAATGTTCTCTTTCATTGTGATACTTTATGTCTATATACATACTTCTACTTCTACTCAGTTTATTCTTAGAAAAGAGAACTGTAGTAGAATTATCTTGGAAGATCTTTATGGGTCTAACTATAAAATCGACAATCTTGAGACCTTTAAAAAAATTGTCTTAACTATAATACATGTGTAACGAATTCACAACATGTAATGACTTTTGCTTTTATGGTAGATGTAGCAACTGTAGTTATCTTACTATATCTCTAGTATAAAGCCTTTTAACAATAAGAAAATATATACTGAACACATTTAGCAAAAATCAAACATGAATAAACAACACCAAATGGTAAGTGTATCTTTAGGTTAAGCTGTAATTCTTAGTTCCATGCATATTCCACAATACTATATTTACAGCTCTCCATTGACCCAATAGTCCAACTGCTATTTCAATGTTAGGTCTAATGTAGACCTGTGTATACATATGGAATATATTTCATTTGCTCTTGTTCCAATACATTTTGGGACATTGATCTATACTGAATTTATCCCCTTTAATAATAGGTGCTACTGAAGATTCATAGCTCTTCATTCTGAATCTCTCAAAAACTTTTCAATATAGGTCTTTAGAGACAATCTTAATATTCTATAATTTCTGTCTCTCTGAATCTCTATGTCAATGACATAAGAGGTTTCACCCAAATCCTTCATTTTCAATGTTTAGTGAGATGAACTTTATGTAGCAAATCTAAATTACTTTTTGCAAGCAAAATATTATCTATATACAAGACTAAAAGAAAGGTAACTTTACTCCCACTGACCTTAAGGTATAGACATTGATTGACAAGGTTCTCAATAAAACCATGTGGGGTAATAACCTTGTAAAATATTGTATACCACCGATGAGAGACCTATCTTAGCACATTAATAGATATCCTTAATTTGCAAGCTTTCTGATTGTTATCAATAAAACCCTTAGGTTGTCTTATGTAAGCCTCCTCCTTAAGATCCCCCTTTAGGAAAATTGTTTTCACATCCCTTTTGATATAGCTCTAAATCAAAATGAGCCTCTCATACCATGATAATCAATGCCTTCCTTTTTGAGTAAGATCATTGGCTACAAGTCTAGCTTTATATCGTTCAACATTACCCGAAAGCATCCTTTTAGGTTTTGTAAACCCATTTGCAGCCTATAGGTACAACTCCCTCTGGTAAGTCAACAAGATCCCATACTTGACTTTTAGCCATGGATTCCATCTCTTCCTTCATGGCATTGAACCAGAATATGGAGTTATCTCCACTCATGGCTTGTGAAAACAATTTTTGGATCATCCTTAGGTCTGACATAAAAATCAGACTCCTGAAAGTATACAACATAATCACTAGGGATTGTTGGTCACCTTATTCTAGAGGATCTTCTTAATCCTACTTCCTTTACATTTGACATAGTTTGAGTAGGTTCATTCTGAACTTGTTCCTCATGAGTTGGCTATTCTGAAAGCGATTGTAGTTCAAGATAATCAATTTGATTTTCCCTAAGCACAATCAAACACCCTTCATGTGAAGGGGCTTCAGTCAACTCTCGTGCTTCCTCTAATTCAATCCTTTAAGGATAAGCACTCCCACTAGGTTCAGCATCCTCTAGAAATTTTGCATTTCTAAACTCAAAAATTCTAGGATTGAATGAAGGACAGTAAAAACTAAACTCCTTAAAGTTTACTGTATAGCCTATAAAATTCTGCTAGTTGTCCTTGAATCCAATTTCCTTAGGTGTGGATTATAAATCCTCACTTTAGCAGGACAATCTCATATGTGTAAACAATTTGAACTTGGTTTCATTCATTCGTCAATTTAGGTGTCTTAGGAACAACCCTGAGTGGAACCCAGTTAAATGTATACATAGTGATTTTCAAGGCTTCACTTCATTAGGAGAATAGAATATTAGTATTACCTTTAATGCCCCTTTTTCGTGTACCTACCACAATACTATCTGCCTCTATTAGATCTTATGATCTTGACTTCCTTTTGTTTTGTTTTGTTTATCTACTTATACCTTATAGGTACTGAAAGCATTTAATGCCCCAACCTTATGATTTAGAAGATAGAGATACATAAACCTTATATGGTAATTACCGAAAGATATCTCTAACCATTTAGGCAAGAAGTATGGAAAATGTCTACACTAGTACATGATCTCAAGAATCTCAAAAACCCTTTTGTTGGCACCTTTAGTGGTATAGTTGGTTTGCTTTTCTTTAATGCAGTCCACATAAATACCAAAGATAGTGAAATTCAAGAGTTTTAAAAACTCTATCATTTATCGACCTTTTATTCTTCATAGAGATATATTCCAATCTCCAATGCCATAACGTAGAGGATTTTCTCATTCACAAGACTTTGTTTTATGCCAACATTTATATGCAGGGATTAATTTTCAAAAATTGGGATCTAGATCAATTTTAAATAGACCATCAATTTAATATTCCACCCCAAAAAATTTCAATAATGTTTAAACTTGATTTAATAAATTAAAATAGAAACTAAATTTCTAAAAATTGTGGAATATATAAAACATTATTAATAACATAACTGAATTTTTAAAATTAATCTGTAAGTCCCAACAACCTCCAATTGCACACATGTATTATTTAGAAAACCTTGCATTATGTTGACAACGTGGATCGCTAAACCAAATTCAATCCACACAGTATTTAGGAGAGTCAATAAAAAAAGATTCATGACATAGTATATGTATGAGATTATCTTTATTTCAAGTCATTAAGATACTTTATGCAATCATTCTTTATATGCCCATAATTTTCTTTATTATAAGAGAAATAAGGATCTTAATTACCACGCACATTGTTCTCATTGATTAACTATTGGACTTGATTGCCTATCAAGGTCTTTTCCTTAACATGAGTAACTTCTGGATTGTCACGTCTTAGTCTCTCATCTTCTTGAACACACATGATCAGAAGTTCCTTTATTGGCCAATTATCCTTATCTATGCCACAAAATATTTGAAAAAAATATCATATTTAGAAGAGAGAATTCAAATAAAATAGACCAAGAATGACTCAAAACTCACCTTTAGGGACTTAATATGAGTTGTTATGTCCTTCATTTCCATAATGTGCTTAGGCACATTTTGAAACTGTAAAATGTTTTTTCTTTAAAGCTTATCTATTAGGATGTTGTCCAAAGTCTTATTGGAACTCACTAAATGTTCCTCAATGACTTTTCTTTGGCCCTAAAATATTAAGGAATAAAACCCTAATGCTTTTGTTGATATGAGATTTCATGAACGTTGAAACTTAAGCGATTAAATCACTCCAATTGTTCATGTTTAATAATCTCATGTGGCATACTTGATTCCATGGGAGAAGGTAATTTGTCCACCCGAAGCGCCGATTCAAACTCCAAACACCCCAAAGTGTTACATTTTCGTTTCAGTCAGAAAAAATTATCAATAGGAAGTATTGAAACATAAAATACCAATAATTAAAATAGTGGGAATGTATCCAATAACCAAGAAAAATAATAACTTTAATACTATGAAATAATTTTATTTAAATTAATCAATTCTAATTTAATAGTAAATTTCAATCTACCTGCGGGCAAAGGTTACATCACGCATGAAATTTACTCTTTATTAATATGACTAATAAATTTAAATATTAATATATAAAATTTTCCGTACTTGTGGGCCTAAGAGAAATTTTATTTTCAATGTTAAATTTACTATCTTATTCTAATTGAGTCATAAAAATAAAAACATCTCTATGGGGATTATTAATTAAATTTTACAACATGATGTTAATTTTCTTTATGAAATTCACACATATAATCTTGATGTAATTATCATTATAAAATCGGGATGCAGTGGCTCTCCCAAAATTATTATGATAATCACGACTTCATTAACATCTAATAACTGTACAGATGCCAAAATAAAGTCCCCAATAATAAAAGACCAAACCAACATGGAAGTTGGTAAACAATATTTTCCCAAAATTCAACCAAATAAGTTCGTAGGTAAGTGAGGGGGTGTACAATGACACACTTAAATCCCAAGACTTTTCATTACCAAAACTTTCCTAGACATTGCAATTTTGGAATGTACCATAAACATTCACCAACATATCTGACTTAATTAATTATTCTCAGGTCTAGGCATCAAACAATTTATATTTAAACAATATAAATTAAAAAGAATAAATATATTCCTAAGTTCATGCATTAAAGAAATAATAATTTTAATACTGAACAATATAAATAAAATTGTAATATGAATACATATTAAATTGCATAGCTTAATGGTCTTCAAAGTAGCCTTGCTTTCCCCCCCTTTTTTTTTTTTTTTTTTTTTTTTTAAAAAAAAGGGCCAAACGGGTTGAAAACCCTACCCAGATTTTGAAACCCTAATCCTAGCCGCCGCCCCTCCTCTTCCCCATATGCCGCTGCCGCAGCCTTGCTCATTTTCCTCATGCACTGACCACGCAGGGCCTGTGCCCAACAACCAGATGGCCATGGTGAATGGCAAGAAGGCGACGTCACTCCACAGGCAGCCCTATGCTGTCCCCCACAGGCAGCCGTGATTGGCCGTCACTTGCTTCATGCGGCAGCCGTGCAAGGCTGCTGCACATCTGCCCTAGACGACACTGACTAGCATGAAGCCATGGCATCGTCCAGCCCAGCGGTAGCTTTGCCACTACCTTGAGTCACAGGCGGCATGCCGCTCACTTTATGCAGCCACCCGTCAGGGCTGGCCCAATGTATTTAGGGGCCTTAGGCAAAATTTGTAAGTGAGGCCCTTTTTTCTAATATTTAAATATTAATTAAATAATATTTATTTTAATATTTTTATTTAAAAATAATTCTTCTTGGTTTTTTGGATGCAAAATAAATAATTAAGTTTTTATATTCAAGATTTTCTAAAATAAAATAAAATCACACTGACGCAAAAACATCTCCCTGGATGCCTAATGCTAGTGTTTCTTGGATGGCTAAAGCATTCGTCCTGGTAGCCAAGATTTTAGCCTCCTGGTGAGTGACAATATTTTGAATAACGGCAATAGCTATCACTCCATTCTCCATGATCGAATTGGTCACTTTAACCGGATTACTAATAGCAGCAGATGTTGGCTGTCGAATATTGTGTAGAAGGTTGTCCAATGTTAACAGCAGCAAAAATAAAAAGAAAAGAAAAATAAAAAAATAAGAGGCAAAAATTGGAAGAAAAAGAAAAAAAAAAGAAAAAAAAAAGAATAGGAATAAGAATAAGAATAAAAACCCCTTTCGTAATCATTTTTTTATAACAATTTATCTTAGATCACTAACTAATCACATGGGAGTGGGACAATATATACTATTTTGCTTTTAGACCACTGATCTCGAGGCACAGCAAAATGTGAATGTACAGAGCCATTGGATGTTTAACATAGGCCATTGAATTGTAGTAGAGCACCAACTACAATTGCATTTATTTTGTGTTTTGCACGCACAGTTATGCATCTGTTTCAACGGCTATTATTGAATCATGGATTCACTAAATTTAATCAACACTTGCGATTTCTGCATTGAGCAAATCTTATGCAACTACACTTGCACATGATTATATGCAAGGTTTGTTTATTCGATAGTGTGATACAACTATAATGCAATTTTATCAAATAACAATTATATGGTGTGTGAATTGGCCATGAGATCATTCTTGTTGGTATGATCAAACGTCTTAAATTGAAACTTATAAGTGATGATTGTGGGTAACGGTCAAGATAACACATGTTTCTACATAAGCTTGTAGAGGAATTGATGCCTTATTAAATTGAGGCCTTTTTAAAATTATTTATTTACAATGATTAGAGGTCTTAAAATTTTATGGAAATTTTTTTTGAGCCTTACTAAAAAAAATTTCATCAAAAAAATTTGTTTTGGGCCTTACTAAATCCAAGGCCCTACGCGACGGCCTAAGTCACCTAGCCTTTGGGCCGGCCTTGCCAATGCTGTTGCCACCTTGGGTAAAGAAACCGGTGCTCACCGGTGGCTTCAGTGCCGGTGGGTAGTGGCTAGATTTTTGGCTAAAAGTAGGCAGCACCTTTTTGTGTCTCACAATAATTTGGTCCAAGGGTTCTCCAGAGTCAGAGACAATAGGTGTTGGTTTAGTCCAAAAAACAAAACAGTGCATGCAATATCAATTCAAAAATAAAACACTCAGAGTGTTAAAGTTGTATGTCTTATCCCAATCATATTATTAGCGATAGATATATAAAACTAAACAATGTTCACGAACTGAGCACAATAAACAACATAACTTAATGTTGAGCAAATATAGCACAGAAATGGCTCTGATACCACATGTAAGAATTCTATATATAATTAAATGTTAATTGATAATAAAACTAGCAGTAGAATAATTAATTATATAAATATCTCCAGCCAATATTTACTCAATCGAAATGAAGAAAACTCCTCAACAATAGAGAATCCAGAAAACTAGAAAACAAAAATATAGAGAGGTTTTTCTAACTTATGCCTACCAGTGGTGCCAATAAATGGAATACACATGTAACGCCCCCAAAATTAGCCTTGACTAACCTGACAGGGTTACTGGCAATCACTCCAGTTTAGCCAACTTGTAGCAAAATGAGGAATCGCCCCTCTAAGCATTATCAGAGTTAATGCAATGAAAGGTGAAATAAAATCTGAGAATCTATAAATCATGAAGGTACAAGTAGAATACTCAAATTAAAGACATGGAGCAACTAACAATAATAATAAACAAACCTGATAATAGCATGTAAACCTTAAAGCAAGGTCTGTAGTGGAAACTGTACCACTCTTGGGTTCTTGAAACATGTTCCCTATAAGAGTAATAACAGCGTAAGTCTAACGACTTAGTAAGTAAACCTCACAATTGGGTATGACATGAGCCCATTATTAAGCAGAAATAAATGTGTAGTTTTGGTAATCATTAAAAAGGAGGTGTTGTCTCCATTAATACACCTTTGAAAAATATGGTTTGGTTAAATAAAGGGTGGTGTACTCCCGGCAATAATCACCCAAGTATTTTAATTCAGAAAAACTAGTGCTTTATAGGTCATAACTCTCATGTATGGTCTATCCGAGATATTACCCCTTCTTAGTGGGGTTGGCGATGTCTTAAGGGACTTGTAATACAATGTCGGTGCCTTGGCCATTGTACCCTACCATCTGCCACTAGCAGCCTGACCGAGTCCGAGCTTGGGTGGCCCATGCTACTAGTGATGTCTGTCCTTTAGTGACCAACCATTAGGGAATGGCTGCGCTAGTCATGAAAATCATTGGATCCAAAGCTCACACAAACACACATATATTGACCATAAAATGAAGTCTACATAGTAAGCCCATGGCCATTATTCCGTACATACCGGTGTACCATGTTATACGATGCATCTTATCAACTAGTTATTAAAGTAGTTACCAAGTTATTACAAAAAGTGGACATGCTTATATCATGCGTATGGTCAGTCAATTGACATATCCCACGTTTTTAAGGAAAATGTTCATAAGTGTTTACTTACCTCATGCGCTCGCTTAAGTCCTCTAACATCACAAAAACCCTACTATAATGAAATACGACACATCGTTATGTGCAGTACTATAGGACCTCTACGAATATGGTACTAAGTCATATCTAACAAAAGGGTTGTTGGACTCTAAAATACACAAGTGAGGCTAAGAGCAGATGCTTGGCTCCCTGGTTGTACATATGGCCCCGAAAGCGTACGTCCTGTCAGTGAGTTAGGCACTCCAGCCAAAAGCTCCAAACTGTATTTTAAGGCTTCTGTGAAATCTATGGACTAATATACCTCATCCTAGGCTATCAAGAAAACACATACATCGTAAGAAAACACATTATCATGCAACATAAGGAATCAAAGAGGTATTTTAAGGTCTTTTGAAAACATTTCTTGGTTTTGTTAGGAAATGAGTAAAAAGCTTGACATAGTGTCTTTTAAAAACTTAGAACATTAGGAAAGCAATGAGAACAACATCAAGAGTATAAAAACAGGCAAGGGGTTACCTTGGATGATGGCCAATTCCTCCAATCTCTTCCCCTCTTCACAAAATGACTCCACACACACTAGGTTTAGGGTTTCTTGAGTGTAGGGGAGGCTGGGGTCGAGTGGGGGGTATTTATAGAGGCTTGGGGCGTCGTATGCTATGAAAAGGTGGAGAATGAGTTAAAATTGCTTTTCAGGATGTCAGCGTACATATTGTACAATGAGGCGTACGTACTCATTAAAGACAGAAGCGTACGTACGGGTGGTTCCTTGGCGTACATACTCACTAAAGACAAGAGCGTACGTTCTGTACTATTGGGCGTACATATTCACTAAAAGACAAGAGCGTATGTACTGTACTATTGGGGGTACATACTCACTAAAAGACAAGAGTGTACATACTCACTAAAGACAAGAGAGTATGTATGGTCAGAAAGAGGTGGGGTTTTGGTTTTGCCTCAAAATGCTCAAGGGGTTGGGTTACTTACAAGGTTTAGGCCTTTTTTGTTATAAAACCATGTTTTTAATCATTTTTAAAATGGGTGTTTTTATGGAGTATTACAATATAGACCTTATTTAGAGGTAGGTCAGGGAGCCTCAATCAGAACTGTTACCTTATTTATTCTTCCCATCAAGGAATAAGAATCAAATCAATAATCAATTCAGATATTTTGATTCCACAAAATAAAATCAATAATGAATTCAAATATTTGTTTCCACAAAAATCAAATCAATAATTTAATTCAAAATATTTGATTCCACTGAATAATCTTTAATTGAAATAAATCAATAAACACCATAATTATATATATTTTATAATCACAATAAATATATGTGACATAAGAGAAATATCTTAAATGAAATTTCTTACATATAGTTCATTTTGCATTGGAGATAATCATTTTGCCAAGTATTCATGCAAATTGGTCTTAGAGCATCTCCAGCAGTAAGAGGTATTTTACCTAGTCAAAAAACACAATTCTCTATTTTCGCTATTCATTTTTTAATACTAACTCCAACAAATTTTTTATTTCATTCTCTATTTTTTTAAATACTATTTTTTAATCTTTCTTTATTATTTTTTTTCACTTTTCTCTCTCTCTCAATCTTCCCTCTCAACCCAAACCCAAACCTCCCATGACTAGCTATTCCCTCTCAACCCAAACCCCCCATGGCCAACTCTGCAATTAGCTCTCTCTCTCTCTCGCTCTGCCTCTTCCCTCTCAACCCAAAGCCAAACCTCCCATGACCAGCTATTTCCTCTGCCTCTTCCCTCTCAACCCAAACCCAAACCTCCCATGACCAGCTATTTCCTCTCAACCTAAACCCCCCATGGCTAGCTCTGCAATTAGCTCTCTCTTTTGCTCGCTCTCGCTTTGCCTCTTTTGTCTCAACCTAAACCCCCTCATGGCTGTTTGCAAGCAGAAAAGTATGTGAATTTCAATGGTATATTTTTTTGGCTTGATTTACAAATTTGGATATGGCCGGCTATGGTGGATCTGATTTACAATTTTTTGGGGGGAGTTTTTAGTGATTCAAAAGACTTGAATTTGCATCATAAATTAATGAACAAAGAAGAGAGAAGAGAGAGAAACATTGAGGGAGAGAGAGAAGAGAGAGACAATAATGTGGAAATAATATTATATTCAACAATCTAGTGTGCTACAGTGAATATCAATATGAATCTATTCACTGTAGTAGTTAATGTATAATAGCTAATATAAAGCTATTATGTTGTCCCTAAGAGGTAGCTCAATTGGCTGAGACCACGTTTAATGAAGCAGAGGTCACTAGTTCCAAAAAAAAAAAAAATTAGCCCGCCGGTCTCTCATATTTTTTTAAGAAAATAATATCGACTTATAATCATGATAACATCATGAGAAACTATAGCATTTTTCAATATGAAAGTACAAACTCGAAGAATGAAATCAATGGTGGTGACAAGTGGTTTCTTGCAACTACCTAATAATAAATAGATAGAATCAAAGGATATTCTTCATTTCATTTGAAATGAAGAGGATCTTATTCTGAATAACTAAGTGGCAAAAATCAATAATATCATATTAGATTGATGATGGGAAACACCTTGAAATAAAATTGTGTGGTTAAAACCTACCATAAGTTGTCATGTAATTTGAAAGATTTAATGTATTGAATGCATTCCTGAAACTTACGTGTGGTATTTAAGAGAAAATATGAATTTAACACCATGTATTTTTTCCTCAAAAAAAAGAAAAGAAAAGAAAAAAAGAATACCATGTATATATTTTCCTACGATAATGGTAGGTGATTTTTAAGGACAGTTTTCCTCCAAACTGGGCTGGAGGAATTTCCTTCAACCTAATCTATAAAAGTGACACGTATCCCATGAACATGTAAGATGCGCATGTTTTTTTAATAGCAGTGACAAAGTTAGAATAAATTTTATAAAAAACTCATGTGCATCTCACATGTTATTAAAAAAAAAGACACATGTCACTTTTATAGAGTAGGTTGAAGGAAATTCCTCCAACCCAGTTTGGAGGAAAACTTTGTCCATATTTAACGTTTGCCAACCTAAGGGCATGAGTGTCTACTCCTTAAGCTATTGATCTCCCTAAGCAACGAATTAGACATGGGTGTCTACTCTAATTCTTTTCTTCCTTAAAGGATTTAGCATGAGTGTCTAATAAGTTGTTCTTTAAGAAAGCATAAATTTGTGGAAATCGACAAACATATGGAACCTAGGGCATGGGTGTCTACTCCCGGCTTTCCATGTTGATTAACCCAAGAACCTGTGAGGAGATTCTTTTCTTACTCTATTAGGCCCAGGACTCGATCATCCAAATTGACTTAAATAACTAATCCATACCACATGCATATGTTGATCAGGCCACATTCATATGAGGAATTCGATAAAACAGGAATTAATCAAGTTAAGTATCACAATATGATCATCACAAAGATGCCAATATTGAAATATTAAAGAAACATAATTAGGGTTTTAGGGTTTCAATCTAACCCTACTAAAGTATTTAGTTACATATAATTAAAATAAAACTAAAAAGAAAAGGGAAAAGAAAGAACCGAAAACAACTCTTGGAAGTAGCCTCCAATTCCTCTCCCCAAGATTGTATATAAATTGTCTATGGAAATTGTCTATGGAATTCTCCCTTGAATGGTGAGGCTTAGAGGTCTATTTATAGGTTTAGGAAAACTCTAGAAACCCTAAAAACCCTAGGAAATTTGGATGTCTAGGTCCTATTACCACTAGGACTTGGAAAACCTAGTTTGGAAAGAAAAATGAGTCCTAGCTGCCTTTGGGTTTTCCTGCAGCTCATGAGTACGCTCGATTGCTGCCCGTGTGCGTTTGAGCGCTGACCTGTGCTCGATTTCATGTGTGATGCACTCGAGCTTCTTCTTATGCATACAGTTGCAGCTGCACTTGTTCCTTGGCTTTGGGCGCTCAAGCGCTAGAGCCTAGGTGAAGTGCGATTGATCGCACTACCCGTGGATGCTTGTGCTTGATCCAAAACTTCTAGCTTTTCCCAATTTTGTCCTTTCAGCCTGATACTTCCATAATTGCTTCCTTTTCTCCAAAAATCTAGAAAAACACAGAAAACATAAAAAAGGAAATAAAATAGCACAAAATAATCAAAACTAAGAAATTAACAAATGTAAATTAAGGGCTAAAATATGTATATTTTGGCGCTTATCACACTCCCAAACTTACATAATGCTAGTCCCTTAGCAATACTGAACTAAAAAAAAATAATAAAAAAACATAAAAGAAAAAGATAAATCCATCTTTCGTGCGATGTACGATTGCATTTAGCATATGCAACAAGCCTTTTAAACCCCTAGGTAGTCCCTAGAGGACGAGTGAAGTCTCGTGAGGGTTTTCCAAAAATGTTACCGACAAACATTATGCAAAGTTCACGCTATCCAAAAATTAAAGTATCACCCAAATCATGATTTTCATTCATTAGCAAGCTTAAAAAGATAAACTCAATCTTCTCAAAACTCATAACATATCATGAACAAAAATTCTTAAACAACTTACAATTACTTAGTAAGCATTTTCACTCGAAGATGGAGTAAACTAAATAGGTAGACCCTCATGGAAATAAACACTCGACTCTCATGTGTTAGAAGGGAATGTGTTTCGCTCAAATTCATTCCAATGGAAATGATCTACCATAGGCTTGCATATCTTCTCATTCTCCACCACTGGGATCACATGCATAACATGAATCATTAGGACTTTTCAAGGGTTGTAACGGGGTTTAGGGTCAAGATGGGAAATGTTTGGGAGTGTAGCTCAAAAGCCATCGAAACTAGTGGAGCAAAAATGAATCAACTCAAGCTCGAATATATAAGACATGTAAAACCAATCACTCCATTCAGCAGCTTCTTCAATTTGTATATATCACGTATAAACAGACCCCTTTATTGGAATTTTAGGAGGAATTACGAACATGGACAGTTTGTAATATCAAAAGCAATTTCATCTATCCACTATTTTTTTTTCCTAGCCCTATGTCTTGTTGCAGTTCTTCCACTCCAATACCGTCCCTGCCCACCTTTGTTCGTGTCCTCCTCTTTCTACCAGAAAGTGGGCTTATCACATCCATTCTAGCCACTGACACCGATAATTTTTGTCTCATCAAGGCTACAGGTTTTTTTTTTTTTTGACATGGCTTTGTTAAACCCTCCAGCCCTTCTGCGTGTCCCATGCTAAACAACTTGGCACTAGGGTCAAAACCTCCAAGGATAGAAGGGTCCTTTGCTCCTTAAGTCCCTAACCATTTTCTCCTTTATAGCGTCCCATTGACCAGCATAAATACTAGGAGATTTCCCAGTATCTTTGCCCCCTTTATTTCCTTCCCTAATAGACGCCCTTGATTCCTCCCCCAGCTTGATGCCCTCCATTCCTTGCTTGGCCATCGTTTGACCCTGATTCACTTGGAAAGAATCTGAGATTTTCTCCATCTGATTATGATCCCCGGTTTCCATTCTTGGCATTTCCATTCTAGGCGTACTCCAATTGTCACATGAGCCAAAGGTATCCTCCTCCTCCGCCGCCGAAATGATTGAGTTTATAGGACTACTTCCGGCCACTTTCGCAGCTACACCATCACCATTCATCCCATTCCTCCTCCATGTATTGTAACTTGAATTTGCATGTGAGGACTCCCTCAATCTATTCTGATCATGGCTACCTCGACCACCATACCTTCGTTTAGGAGAAGAAACATGCAACCACGACCCATATTCAGTCGAAGGAGCGTTACCATAGTGTCTCTCGTTCCTCCCGGATTATTGCAGCGACCCCTCCAATGCCTTACCACACCACATTGAATGCAAAACTAGGGGATCTTTTCATATTGGAAAGCCACCCAAATTGATTTATTATTCAACTTCAGAGTCCTTCCCCTAGAGAGCGCTTTTGAGAGATCCAAAACAATCCGAACCCTCAAAAACTTCCCCCATCCCATGTCATCTTTTGCCACATCCACCTCCTCAACCAGCCCTATAGAAGATCCAAGTCTGTGTCCAAAATCCCTCCCCATGCAAGCAAGGGGAAGGTTAAAAATCCTCACCCAAAAAGCTGCCTTCTCAAACTCCAGTTCAAACAAAGATGTGAGACCATCAAAAAGCACCATTGAAAACAAGAAACCATCAAAGGTCCATGGCCGGCCCTGATGAGAATCAATAAGCACCATTAAAGGATCCAATGAATGTTCCACTTGGGCCTATTACTAGAGCAAGATCCAAGAAGATCAAAGAAGCACTTAATGGGCTGACTCAAAAGATTTGGGCTGGTTCTAAAATGGGGCATTCCAAGCTTGGCCCAAAGGAAGATGAAGGCATAATAAATTTAATCCAAGCTATTGATGGTGCTGATCTTGCTTAATTGGGCATAATTTTCTTAGCAATGACGTGGATTAATGGTTGATTATGGCTGATTGACTTTCCAATTACATACCAATTAATTGGCTAATTGACTTACCTATTTCAGACCTTCCTTAGGCATGATTTCCTTTCCTATTTCAGTCTATTTTTGGCATGGAGGAGCTGCTAATTTCAAACCAAATCAGCCTTAATTTTAGGCTTCTATTATTTTGTCCTTTTTTTTTTAATCTACTTTCCAATGTTGGAACCAATTTAATCTCCTTTCCATAGCAAGCGTCTAGGTAATCTTATTTTCAGCTATGTTTTATAAATAGCATGCACTCATTGTAATGAGCACATCATGAATGAAAATTAGAAAAAGGGAAAATTACAGTTTACCCCCCCAAAGTTGTCAGCGATTTGCAATTCGACCTCTAAAGTTTCAATTTTTGCAATCCACCCTCTCAAAGTTTCATTTTTTTTTTCAATTCAACCATTCCGTTTGTCAAAGCCACTTTGACTGACGGAACAGTGATCACGTGATCACTGTTGGCATTTTGGGGGACCAAAATGCCCCCCATCCCCTGTTCTCTCTCTTTCTCTCTCTCTCTCTCTCTCTCTCCGTTTGATCATGTCTTTTTTGTTCAATATCAATATGAAACCTTTCGAGCCAGATTTCATCCGATTCCGATCTGAAACTGCACATTAGGACGATGGGACCTTCCTCCAGCCATCTGAATCTTCTCCAATCTCAGGACTGACGAGCACCTAAGTTTGATATTTATCTTTTTCATTTTCTTTATATATATATATATATAGATCTCTAGAGATTCTTATCTCATTCCATTCCAGTGGCTCGACCAGTAACCAATGGCGAAAACTAAAAAATACATGGTTTCCCAGTCGAACCCCATTTCGCCCAAGTTGTTGCGAAACTGGAAAAAAGAAGTGGTTTTTCGCACAGCTTGCACAAAGTGCAGGTCCCACTTGTATATCGTATTTGGCCGAAGAAGCATCGGACAGGTTGGAGTTCTTACCTTCTTGGGACTCCATGGACCAAGATCTGCTTTCATTATATGGGCAATACCGATCTACTTTAGTAGATCATATAGATGTAGAATATATATATATATATATATTTTCCTTTTCTTTTTTTTTTTCATCTGATATTCATGATTCTGAAGTTTATGTAAGACGGCGGTTGATTTCAGGGAGGTTGAGATTGTTGTTGATACAGTGATAGGATTATTACAATGAAGAATTGCTGTTGATATAATGATATTTGTTCATATTCTTCTTGGTGCCAAGCTAATAACTGCAATAAATTTTTGCTTTGTGTGTTTTCATATTCTTTCTGGTTTTTCTTGTGGGTTGTGAGAAGCTCAATGTATCTATAAAATTTCAAACGAGAATTCAAATTTCCACATGAACCACAACAAAAGGATAGGATTGAACAATTTTCAGTTTTCATTTGCTCCTTCCTTTCCACCGGATTCTCAGTAACCAAACAAAGATTTTTTTTTTTTTTTAAAAAAAACTCAATCAATTTACAAATTTTATATACTTCCGATCTCTTCCTTATTTTCACTACCTATCTGTTCCTTTTTTCCCGACCAATCAACTGGCTCAGCCAAAATAAAATTTTCGTTTTCCAATGAATTCAAAGTCAAAAAAAAAAAATCACAACCAAAGCACTCGAAATTCTCTTTTCTCTCAATTTCTCTGCATCCAAATGATGATTAAATCTCAACGTCTCTCTTTGGAATTGGCCGGCCATCGTTAAGATCAAAGGTGATCTCCGACATGCTCGTCGTCGTTCTCGGTAAACAAAGGAGTGAGAGTCTGTGGGATGGGGGGCATTTTGGGTAGAAAAAGGTTAGAAGTGATGGGAGCATTTTCGGTAGAAAAAGGTCAGAAGTGATCACGTGCGTCGCACGTGATCACTGTTCCCTCAGTCAAAGCGGCTTTGACTGACGGAATGCCTGAATTGAAAAAAATTGAAACTTTAGGGGGGTAGATTGCAAAAATTAAAACTTTGGAGGTTGAATTGCAAATCGCTGACAACTTTGGGGGGGTAAATTGTAATTTTCCCTTAGAAAAAAGTGAGGTTTGCTTCTTCTATTGGTTCTTTAAAGAACTTGTGAACTTATCAAGGATTCTTCCTTGTGGTGTTCAAACTTTATACCTTCGGTTTGTGATTCAGTTATAATCACTAAGTCGAGGGTTGTTACTTTATACCTTTGGTTTGCATTTCATTTATAAATGTTGGGTTGGGGTTTTCTATCAAAAAATCTGAATTTTAGCTTTATTGGGTTAGTATTCCAATATTGTTTGTTGGGACTCAAAAGTGTGTCGATTGAGGTTCGCATCATTTTGTATCAGAGCACAGGCTCTAAAATTATAT
Source organism: Corylus avellana (assembly GCF_965113065.1). NCBI lineage: Eukaryota > Viridiplantae > Streptophyta > Magnoliopsida > Fagales > Betulaceae > Corylus > Corylus avellana. The sequence goes on from NC_142492.1 coordinate 19,789,433, forward strand.
TTACTATCCTTTTCTCTTTTGTTTCTTGTTATCATCCTATCTTGTTACGTTTGTGTTGATTATTCCTTGTTCTTGTGTTGCATCGTGCACCAAGTTAAAATTGTGCACCATGAATCGTGCACCAAGTTAAAAAAAAAAAAGGAGACGTCAGAAAAGAAAAGAAAAAAAAAACAAAAAAACAAAAAAAACAAAGAAACAAAACAATAGTTTGTTAGTTTTCTTTCTTCTTTCTTGTGTCCTCTTCCTTTGATTCGTTGTTTCTATAATATTTTCTTGCCGTCAGTATTGGTTTAAATACTACAAGTTGAATTTCTTGATCAAGTTTATTAGTATAATAAACAACTGAAAAGGGGAAGCTACGAGTGGAAAAGGCCAAGAGAGTGTGAGACTAATATCGAAAACAAAGCCAATTTAAGAGCGAAACACAAGTGTGAGTGACATAA